>NW_027469143.1:0-309954 GCF_051020765.1 Lasioglossum baleicum | reverse complement strand
AGTGTGTGTACAAGGCCAACGTCGTACATCGGACGACGTAACACGATGTCTTCTGGCTCGCAGTTAAGAGTGTCAATAGTTGAATACGTGGTAATATTCAAGGTTGAACCTCCACAGTCATATCCAATGAGTGTTGAGGCTTGCGTGGCAATAGAGAGCAAGATAGCTGCTTGTATCGGCTGCATGGTTGCTGTTATAGCGTTGTCGAGAGACTGATGATCTTCAGGGGTGACGGTTTCTCCTTGAAGATCTCGTTGCGTCGCAGGGATATCGTCTTCCTGCTGTGGAGTGGGGTGATGCTGACCAGAGGTTTTAAATTTCGCTCTTGGGTCGCTGCGATAGTTTATCGTTGGCGTAACGATATTGGAGACTCTGTTAACGCTAGGAAGATTGAATTCGTTTCGCAAGATACATAACGAAAGCTTATAATCAGACTTAGTTGTCTCGGGCGAGTATAATGTATCGGCTTTATTTCTTTTTCTTGCTGACGCGAATCTCGCGGAATTGTATTTGCCAGACGCATGGACTTTGTTTTCGGTCGCACGGATACCTGATCGTTGAAGCTGCAAGAGGTGTTGTTCCGGCGAGGATTTGAAGATAGGAGTTTGCGGCAAAACATAAACTCCTTTTGATTTAACTTTAGGAATAGAAATGTTTTCTAAATTGTTCTCATATGAACATTCTAAAAGTTCATCTGAGGCGAAGGCGTTGATGTTTCTTTCCACACAGGACTTTGAATATAAATCGTCGGGATGGTTACCGGAATTCTTTAAAGTATCGGGATGGCTACCGGAATCGTCGGGATGGTTACCGGAATTATTTAAAGAATCGGGATGGCTACCGGAATCGTCGGAATGGTTACCGGAATTATTTAAAGAATCGGGATGGCTACCGGAATCGTCGGAATGGTTACCGGAATTAATAGAAGACGCGAGTTGATCGTTAACGATCGTCTCGTGCGCGCGGCACGCACGAGCATTGAATAAGTCCGAATTGACTTCGGCTTGAATATTCGAAAAGGGAACCTCGATCTCTTCCACCTCCAACGTAGGCAGGGAGAAGGACGCCACTTCGGACGATGCGTTAAAGCATCGCAGGTATGGCTTTCCGTTACGGTTGGTGACTAAACAATCACCTAAGAACACATCGGGTTTTACATCTACTTTTCGCACATACCCTTCGCTTGGGCCCTTTACGTTGACGGCTATGCAGGCGGCGGTACGGCTTTCGATGGAATATTCCCGAGGATTCGAAAAGGGAATACGTAGGTTTTTATACTCTACGCATTCCTTCGCAAATGATATCTCTGCTCCCTCTCTGAAGAAGGGGGAGCCTAAGATACCATCTATATTAATTGGAAAACTGTCAGGCAGAACGTGTAGCGTGACTTTAATGGAATCTGCTAGCTCCGCATTGATATAACCGAGGGTCGCAATTTCTCCTTCTGTCACGCCATGGACGTGTATGACGCTGTCAGTTTTTAGATGAACGTCAGATTTGATACCAGACGCTCGGATTAAGTTGACCTCGGACCCGGTGTCCAAGAGGAACTCACACTCTTTTGAGAAGAGTGACGATCTTGCTTTTATTCGAGGGATAGGGGAGTCCGGCGCGAGATTTATTGCCGAGACTAATTTCGCGGATGGTCGTTCATTCTGCTGACCGTCCGGGTTATCTCTCCTATCTACTCGAATTTCATCTACTGCTGGTCGTCGCTGATGACGGCCAGCTGTGTTGCCTTTTGGCGATTCTCTTGGGATGCCTCCCGTCCTTTGGTCGCGTTTGTCGGGAGGCTTGATTCGTTTCCCGACTCATTTCTATTGTAATATTCGCGGCGGCGACATTCGTGTATGTCATGTCCCGTGCGCTTACAATATTTACAATACTTCTGATTCTCCGTAGGAAAGCGATCGCGACCTGGGGACTGGGAAGCGCGATCTTCGCGTTTATACGTTTCGCGCTGATTTGATTGCGACGGTTCGTGACGTCGCAGAGGAGGAGAGCGATACGCGTCTCTGTTATCGGGTTTCCTGTCTCGCCAGGATTCACGAGGTGAAAAGGAAGGTCGTTGATCTTTCCTTTCCGAAGATCTGTTGCGCTGCTCAGGCGCATTCCTATCATAATAAGAGTTGCTTGATCGCTCTGGTGTGCGATTACGAGAGTCGGAGAATGCAACGCGGCGTCCGTCGTCACGATAACGAACACGGTCAAGCTCGTACTGTTTGTACGCGGTTACTGCTTCGTCGAATATTTTCTGTAATTCGAGTGACGCGCAGAGCCTGACCTCGGCTCGAAGCGCTGGGATAAGACCACGCATGAAACAATCAATTGTGAATTTATCAATCTCGTCTAGATTGGGGACCCCGCGGCCTGAATCTATGATCGCCGTTCTAAGGTCCTTTACTCGCGTAATATAATTCAACACGTGCTCGGACTGTCCCTGGTGTATCGAAGCTAATTCTCCGCGATACTGATCGATGAATTTATATGGGCCTAGTACATCTTTCAGGCGGTTGCACAATTCAGAGATTGTGTTAATATTTACGTCTTCAATCGCGGCGTATGCCTGTCCTCTAAGCTTATTGCATACTAATCTAGTGAGGGTACGCTCAGCTGTGGCTGGAACAGCCTCCAAGGCTCGCTTGCACGCGCGAACGAATTGTAGCACGGTTATGGAGGTGCCGTCAAAGGTAGGCACAAGTTCAACCGCTTGTTTAACGGTGAAATTCGAAGAATCGTGCATTATGGGTTCGCGGGGCGCAACGACTGGGCTAGCTGGAATTGATTGAGAATCTCTGGCCGATCGGATTTCTGCTATCTCGCGGCGTATATCCTCGTACGTTACTCTCTGCTCACGCGTTTCTGTTTCGTATTGCAATTTGAGTTGAGTCAACGCGGCGGTTTGATTAATGAGAGCTGCTTCTCTACGAGCTAAATCTTTCTGGAATTCAATTAATTCCTCTTCCGTAGGAGGAACCTTCTTTCTAGCCTCGCTACGCGTTTCCATGATTGCGTTGTCACGTCCGTCACTGTGTTTTGTTACAGGTACCAGGAGAGAGGAAAGAGAACAGTGACAGACGGACGGTTGAGATATTATGATTAAAATGAGGAGTGGTCTTTCGTGCCGAGACAGCCGCGGGCTGTCATATGCACTAGGACAACCGATATTGCTATGGATGCAGTCAAGAAAAGAACGTCCGATGCGGTTACAAGGAGTGTCCCGACAAGAATCGCGCGCGAGTGGATGCAACGAGAACGGTGAGTTTACAGGATTCAACAATTATACAAGATATTATACGACTCACCGCAATGTTGTATTAACGCCTAATAATATTGTTGCAGCAGGAACTGGGGGTACTGACAGTAGGTGTCGTACATCGGATCTTCTATACAGATGTCCTCGAGGTGGGGAAGATCTGGCAGAGTTGCTGCTGCTCGGTTCGGGACGACGTTAGTGGCCTTGGATGCTGGCCGCAAGACGACACGTTGATGAGCTGGCAGAGGAACGTCACGGATGATTCGGCAACGGACCCTGGGAACGATGATCGTGTCTCGGCTGTCGTCGTCGTCGGCTATGTCGATCACCTCTGGACAATCGACCGGATGTAGAACTGGCGTCGGAGCTCGCGAGAGGTCCGCGTGGTTGACCTCTTTAGGAGGGTTGCAAGGGCAACCGTATACAGAAACGTAATCGGACGCGTCACACGGAATGTGCTCGGTGGTTCCCAGAAGTTCTGTCCACTCGGTAGTGGCAATGATTTGATCGAGCACCGCTTTATTTCTCAACGCGCGTCTCAATTTAGCAAGTTGATACTTGCGTCCCGCTCGACGTGGGCGTCGCATGGGTAAGGAATAGTAATGATGGAATATTAATAATATAATGAAAATGAACTTCCACTTGTTAGTAACCTTTTTGGTAGTTAACTCGCTTCACGTCTATAGTGGCGGCTCAGCGTTTCCACTGCGCACTTTAGACCAATTCTAGACGTGGCACGAGAACTTCTCTATGACTCGCTTCAAATTCCTTATTGGCGGCTCAGCGTTTCCACTGCGCACTTTAGACCAAGTCCGGATATGTCACGAGTTTAATGTATTCGATGCAAGAACTGAATTGGAAGATGGTGTTGAACTAACACAAGAATAACAAGATCGAAGCACTGGTATAACAACGATATATTAAATAAGAACTGGTAAGTACACTGGTATACAATATGTAAGTAGTATTATAATAGGAGTAGTAATTGGATTAATGAATAATGGATATTGTAATATGTTATAGGAATAACGTATGAGAATTAGGACTTGAGTTGAGTTGAGTTAGAGTTGGAATTGGAATTGGAATTAGGAGTGAAGGATCGACACACTTCACTTTCGCGGAGCTAGACTGAACACGTCTGCTCTTGAAGTCGGAAGAAGCCGGACTGGCACGTCCGTGCGAGTCGCTCGCTTGGAGCGGACCGTTCGAGTCGCTGTCTGGAGGCGGACTGATGCAAGCGTCCGCTCTGCCTTGCCTCCTTCGTTCGGAGTGGGGATAGCTGACGCTGCAGTCTCTTTGTTCTTCAGTCGTCGGAGTGGGAGAACCGCTGACGCAGCAGCGTCTTTGCTCCCGGGGACTGCACGTGCATTTCTGCTGACGCTGCAGTCTCGTGGCTGTCCTATTGCCCTCTACGAGCGTGGGACTGCTGATGCAGCAGTCTTTGGACTTCTCGACGTTTCTAGAAGCTTCTAGATGCTTCCAGAGTGATGCAATACTTTATTGCATTATGTGTCGTGGTGATGGGTTGAAACTGAGGTAAGGTGTTGATCAAGGTGAAGTTATGGTGATGGGTAGAGACGGAGATAAGGATTAGAACAATAGAATAATGAGATCTTAATACTATGCTCTTATGTCTAGGGGACGGTGTATGGATCTTATGTAGATCAGACCTTGTATACATGGTGTGTGTAAAAGGCCAACGTCGTACATCGGACGACGTAACACCTCCCAACGCGGAAAAGAAATTTCTGACAAGGAAGAAATTTCTCGCTCAACACTCGATCACACACTCATTCATGCGACACATCGTCCGGAGGTACTCCGCGCAGGGAGCACAGTTCTCGGCGAGTATTTCCTATATTTGTACGAAACACTGGTCGCACTGAAAATGTTATCGGTGTCGGCACGTGGGGCTGGGGCTGGTTTTGTAATGTCCGACAAGTCGTATTCGCAATGTTCATTTTTCGACTGTCTTTTCTCGGGGTTTAGGGTGGGTGGGGAATCACTTTGTTCACTAACACTTTTGTCTTTTCTGATCTGCGTCCAGATGAGTGTCACGTTTCGCTGACGCGGGGTTTGCGTTGGATTATTCGGCGCACGCTTCAGTTTGTTTGCATGTACAATCTTAAAATGGTTCCCTGCTTTAATTTTTACATTGTTTGAGTCTAGGATGTCGCAAATTTCGTGAGGACCCGTATATTGCGCATCGAATTTGCCCTTGCAGGGTTCTTTGAGTAGGAATACTTGTTCTATATCTTCCGGTGGTCGAAGGAGATTTTGCCGATGCTGGGCTTCGAATTTCGCTCGCTTAATCTGGTAGGGGTATCTGTTATCGCGAGGGTACTCGGATTTATATTTCTTTCTTGCTGACGCGTATTTCGCTGTAGCGCAGAGATTAATTTTATCGTATTTGTTTCGCTTCGCATGGCAACGTGCAGATGGAAGTTGAAAGGAATCGAGTTTCTGTGGATCATCAAAGATATGATTTCGAAGTAAGTTATGAAGTTCTTTTACTTTGGAGGCTTTGATATCCTTCTCTGGTTTAGAACTGTCGCTGGATTTATTGTGCAATATAGAACAGACCTGCTTACATATGGGTCTTGAAAATCTTTGATTGTCGTAGGAATGGAGTTGGTCTTGGAATTGATCGGGCTGGTTACCGGAGTTAGAATAAGGATCGGGCTGGTTACCGGAGTTAGAATAAGAATCGGGCTGGTTACCGGAGTTAGTATAAGAATCGGGCTGGTTACCGGAGTTAGTATGAGAATCGGGCTGGTTACCGGAGTTAGAAAGGTCGGGATGGTTACCGAATGCGTCGGGATGGTACCCGGAATTAGTAAGGTCGGGATGGTTACCGAATACGTCGGGATGGTACCCGGAATTAGTAAGGTCGGGATGGTTACCGAATGCGTCGGGATAGTACCCGGAATTAGAAAGGTCGGAAGAGTACGACTCGATTTCTTCCATCTCCAATGGGGGCAATCGAAATGAAACTCTTTCCGACGAGGTGTTAAAACACCGGAGGCTCGCTTTGCCTTTACGATTGGTGACAACGCAGTCACCCAGGAATACATCCGGCGCTACATTAACACGGCGGATATATCCCTGTTTAGGTCCTTCGACGTCGACCGCTATGCACGCAACGGTACGAGGTTCGAGGACGAATTCTTCGGATTTCGGAGGAGTCTTTGTTCGGACTCGATCCTCACGCTCCACGATCCGACTTCTCGCAGTGTACTCCGATATCTCTCGAGTCTCCTTCGATTCCGGCCGGCTTTTCACGGCGTTTTTCTCTAGGGAGTACTCGATCGAATCCCGAGGAGGCATTGAAATAACCTCCGTCACCGGAGCTCTGCAAGGTCTGACCGCGGGTGCACGAGGATTTGAGGAAGACACTCGAACGTTCCTTGCCGAATGTTCCTCACGCTTGGCGGCTGGAGTTTTAACGAGATCGTTGGTCATAGACGAAGGCATTGAAATAACCTCTGCTGCCAATTTATCGCGAGGCTCAGCCGTGGGCGCGCGAGGGTTCGAGAAGGGAACCCGAATGTTTCCTATCGTAATGTATTCATTCGCAAAGGAGATCTCGGCTCCTGTTCTGAAGAAGGGAGAACCGAGGATTCCGTCGATGTTAATTGGGAAGTTTTCTTCCAAGACATGAAATTCGATAGGGTTTTGACCCTGTAAGTGTATTTTAATTTGACCGAGAGTTGGAATGGATCCCTCGGTTATTCCTTGGACTTCTATAGTGTTCGTATGATCTATAGGTAGATTTGGTTCTAGACTTGACGCACGAATTAAATTGATCTCCGAACCCGTGTCCAACAAAAATTCACACTTCTTTTGTAATTGAGGGGCGGAGATTTTTACGCGCGGGATTGGTGAGTCTACAGCAAGATTTACTGCTGAGACGAATCGTCGGACTGGTCGTTCGTCCGGATAGTCGTTTGGGTGCGGGCTGTAGTTTGGGTTGAAGATGCGGCCTCCCGCCTGGGGTTGGCTTCGGTCGGGAGGCCGGACTCGTTTCCCGACCTCCTATTATTATTAAAAGCGCGCTTACGGCACTCGTGAATATCGTGCCCGGGGACTTTGCAGTAGTTGCAAAATTTGTTAGAGCTTGAGGGGCGATCTGTGCGACCATCGCGGTACGTGTTTTGGTCGCGAGGATTATTTTCCCATCGCCGTTGCGGCGTCGGGGAGCGATAAGAGTCCCGGTTTAAATTTCTCGAGGACTGCTGAGACGAGTCCGGTCTGTTATCGCGGCGTTCTTGAGTTCGCTCTGGAATGTCACGAGCGGACTCGTACGTGGAACGCTGGCGATACGGCCGGTTATCAGAGAAGCTGACTCGTTTTTCTTCGCGGATCAGTTCTCGTCGACGAGTCTGGTCTGACTCATACTGCCTGTAAGCAGAGATGGCTGCTTCGAAAACAGTGGCAGGATTTCGCGAAGGGCAATGAAGCACTTCGGCACGCAGCTGGGGAAGGAGACCTCGTAGAAAACAATCTACTACGAAGCGATCTAGTTCTTCGTAATCAAGGCCAATATCTGTGGCATCTTGAATCGCGGTTCGAAGGTCTTTAACGCGATTGATGAAGTCTAGGATGTGCTCGTTTGGAGCTTGGAGTACACTCGCGAGATCGCCACGGTACTGGTCAACGAATTTGTATGGGCCCAGTACTGTTCGTAATTTCTCGCATAGTGCAGAAACTGTGAATATGTGCTGGCCTTCTATAGCGGCATAAGCACGATCGTGGAGTTTATTGCAGAGCAATTTTGTGAGGGCACGCTCTGCAGTGGCCGGTACGGTGTCACGCGCGCGTTTGCATGCACGTATGAATTGTAGGACGGAAGACGAAGTACCGTCGAATCTAGGGACAAGCTCGGCGGCTTGTTTTAGAGCGAAATTACCAGTAGGTTCATACTGTGGGATTTCGCGTGGCTCTGGCGGTGAAGGTTCCCGCATATTAGAGACGTTACTAGGGCCTGGTGTAGGCGATTGTTGACGTAGGGTTTGACTCGTGATTTGGATGTTATGAAGCTCTTTTCGTATTTCGTCGAGCATATTCTTTTGGTTTTGTGCGTCTTCTTCATATTTGAGACGCAATTTGGCAATAAAATCAGTTTCTTCTTTGAGATATTGCTCTCTACGGGCGAGGTCTTGCGCGTAAAGGAGTAACTCTTCCTCGGTCATTGGAGGAAGGTCTGCGTTAGGATCTGCTCGGAGATCCTTTTGAGATCGCGTGATTGGGCGAGACATTTTGAAAGATATAAATGGGATTTAAGAAATGTGAACTTCGCACTGACAAATATCGGCGACCACTTCGATGTCCTACCGACTGCGCCAAATTTGTCACGTCCGTCACTGTGTTTTGTTACAGGTACCAGGAGAGAGGAAAGAGAACAGTGACAGACGGACGGTTGAGATATTATGATTAAAATGAGGAGTGGTCTTTCGTGCCGAGACAGCCGCGGGCTGTCATATGCACTAGGACAACCGATATTGCTATGGATGCAGTCAAGAAAAGAACGTCCGACGCGGTTACAAGGAGTGTCCCGACAAGAATCGCGCGCGAGTGGATGCAACGAGAACGGTGAGTTTACAGGATTCAACAATTATACAAGATATTATACGACTCACCGCAATGTTGTATTAACGCCTAATAATATTGTTGCAGCAGGAACTGGGGGTACTGACAGTAGGTGTCGTACATCGGATCTTCTATACAGATGTCCTCGAGGTGGGGAAGATCTGGCAGAGTTGCTGCTGCTCGGTTCGGGACGACGTTAGTGGCCTTGGATGCTGGCCGCAAGACGACACGTTGATGAGCTGGCAGAGGAACGTCACGGATGATTCGGCAACGGACCCTGGGAACGATGATCGTGTCTCGGCTGTCGTCGTCGTCGGCTATGTCGATCACCTCTGGACAATCGACCGGATGTAGAACTGGCGTCGGAGCTCGCGAGAGGTCCGCGTGGTTGACCTCTTTAGGAGGGTTGCAAGGGCAACCGTATACAGAAACGTAATCGGACGCGTCACACGGAATGTGCTCGGTGGTTCCCAGAAGTTCTGTCCACTCGGTAGTGGCAATGATTTGATCGAGCACCGCTTTATTTCTCAACGCGCGTCTCAATTTAGCAAGTTGATACTTGCGTCCCGCTCGACGTGGGCGTCGCATGGGTAAGGAATAGTAATGATGGAATATTAATAATATAATGAAAATGAACTTCCACTTGTTAGTAACCTTTTTGGTAGTTAACTCGCTTCACGTCTATAGTGGCGGCTCAGCGTTTCCACTGCGCACTTTAGACCAATTCTAGACGTGGCACGAGAACTTCTCTATGACTCGCTTCAAATTCCTTATTGGCGGCTCAGCGTTTCCACTGCGCACTTTAGACCAAGTCCGGATATGTCACGAGTTTAATGTATTCGATGCAAGAACTGAATTGGAAGATGGTGTTGAACTAACACAAGAATAACAAGATCGAAGCACTGGTATAACAACGATATATTAAATAAGAACTGGTAAGTACACTGGTATACAATATGTAAGTAGTATTATAATAGGAGTAGTAATTGGATTAATGAATAATGGATATTGTAATATGTTATAGGAATAACGTATGAGAATTAGGACTTGAGTTGAGTTGAGTTAGAGTTGGAATTGGAATTGGAATTAGGAGTGAAGGATCGACACACTTCACTTTCGCGGAGCTAGACTGAACACGTCTGCTCTTGAAGTCGGAAGAAGCCGGACTGGCACGTCCGTGCGAGTCGCTCGCTTGGAGCGGACCGTTCGAGTCGCTGTCTGGAGGCGGACTGATGCAAGCGTCCGCTCTGCCTTGCCTCCTTCGTTCGGAGTGGGGATAGCTGACGCTGCAGTCTCTTTGTTCTTCAGTCGTCGGAGTGGGAGAACCGCTGACGCAGCAGCGTCTTTGCTCCCGGGGACTGCACGTGCATTTCTGCTGACGCTGCAGTCTCGTGGCTGTCCTATTGCCCTCTACGAGCGTGGGACTGCTGATGCAGCAGTCTTTGGACTTCTCGACGTTTCTAGAAGCTTCTAGATGCTTCCAGAGTGATGCAATACTTTATTGCATTATGTGTCGTGGTGATGGGTTGAAACTGAGGTAAGGTGTTGATCAAGGTGAAGTTATGGTGATGGGTAGAGACGGAGATAAGGATTAGAACAATAGAATAATGAGATCTTAATACTATGCTCTTATGTCTAGGGGACGGTGTATGGATCTTATGTAGATCAGACCTTGTATACATGGTGTGTGTACAAGGCCAACGTCGTACATCGGACGACGTAACAGCGTCGCTTGAAAATTTCTAAGTATGAAATTCGCGAAAAATAATCCGACTATATAACGTGGGCGAAGGGGCGTTTTCTAAACCGCCCGTCGCACTTTAACGTTCACTAAAACTCTCGATGAATTTGTACTGAGTACGAACATCGCGAAAAATAATTTGAGTATGTAACGTGGGCGAAAGGGCATTTCCTTCACTGCCCGTCGCACTTTTAACTGACACTATGCTTTCACGGACTCTAAGTTGTTACGTCACGCCCCACGTCCTAGGCAAAGTAGATGACCCCAGGAGGCGGCACGTGGAATTGAAGAGGAAACGGTCTTTTACGCCAAGACAGCCAGACGGGCAGTCATATGCGCTAGGACACCGATAGTCATTTGAGACCGACACCCGCTAGCAGTCAACGCGGATAGCGATACTTCTACGCTGACGCAACGAACGCGGTGAGTTGACATGGAACAAAAGGGGTTACAAAAGATACTGATTCTCACCGGTTTGTTGTTACGCCTTAATAATACTGTCGCAGGAGTTGTTTCCTCTGCGCTGCGTAGACCTCGTACTGTGGGTCCTCGATGCAAATATCTTCCAGGCGAGGAAGATTGGGAAGACGCAACGTAATACGTTGACGTGGTGACAGGAACGTGCTGTTGGTGATGACGCAACGAGGACGTGGCAGGATCACTGTGTCCTGGCTATCGTCGTCGTCAGAGATGTCTATGAGATCGATGATCTCATAGCGGGCAGCTGGTGTAACGTTGACAGGCGTGGAACGCGAGAGATCCGCGTGGTTGATCTCTGTGTTCGGAATCGGACGGCACGGACAACCGTATACCGATACGTAATCTGACGCGTCACACTCGATATTCTCGGTCGTGACGTGTTCGACGCATGAGGAGAGAGGAGCGAAAGGAACTTGGTTTAACAACTCCTTCTCAAGAAATCCTTTATAGGAATTTTGTCTATGTTCTGAATGAAAAAGGGAAAATTGGCCAGGGGTTCCCCGGAGGCGCTGGCCAGCGGTATTCCACCTGTGACTTTAATAAAATATAGTTATTGAAAAGGTCCGCTCGTTCATTGACACTACCCAAGCGGAGCGGACGAACTGGCCTCCAAGCCGGGTCACTGTGTAACGAACGAGGGCACTGTTAGAACTGTCACTATAGATCTAGCACTGCACGTATTCCTTGTGTGAACTGTCACTTGATGGAGACTTGATCGAACACTTGACCGAGAAAACACTTGACCGATCAAAATGTCGCTTGCAGACGTATTGTCTCGGCGGAGCTGTAAGCTTCTCCCTTTGTGACCGAGTTTCAATACTCAACAAGTGCACGATTGCTAATGGAAACAATTGTTCAAAATGTCGCTTGCAGACGTATTGTCTCGGCGGAGCTGTAAGCTTCTCCCTTTGTGACCGAGTTTCAATACTCTACAAGTGCACGATAAACGAAGATATAGTTTGAATATCGGAGAGAAATAGGTCACTGAATTGATTGAATTGTAAGAGAAGTCACTCGCGAAGTTCTGGTAAAATAAGATATATTATAATAATAACTTGGTTACACTTGGTTACAATTGTATTAATATAAATGTGAATATGAATTAAATGAATTAATTGCGTAGGAGTTAGTAAATGAATTAGTGTTGGAATAGAGACTGCGTTGAGTCGGAATTGGTATTGAGTTTGAATTAGAATTGGAATTAGGATTGGAATTGGAATTGTAGAACAAACGTCGATGAACGTCGAAGCGCGAATTAGAAGAGCGCAGGTCGACACGTCTGCTCACTTCGCTGGCTTGGGCCAGACTGACTGATGTCGTTGTGTGAGAATGGAGTGAGCGCAGACCGACACGTCCGCTCACTCCGCTGGCTAGCACCAGACTGATGCAAGAGGCAGCTCTGCGTAGCCTCCTTCGCTCGGAGTGGGGGTTGCTGACGCTGCAGTCCCTTTGTCCTCGCTCGTCGGAGTGGTGACGGGTGCAAGACTGCTGACGTTGCAGTCTCTTTGTCCTCGCTCTCGACAGAGTGGTGACGCGTGCAAGACTGCTGACGTTGCGATCTCTTTGTTCTCGAGGTGGCGTTTACTCGAGCGGAGTTGAGGATTTGAACAAGTTGTAAGTGTAGATGAGGGTTTGAACAAGTGAAAGTAAGTTCGGAGTGATGGTTGGGTTTAGAACAATTGGGAGAGTCGAGATTTAAGTAGTGATGGGTATTAGAACAAGTTTAGGGAAAGTTGTGGGTGAAGTAGTGATGGGTTTAAGAGGTATTAGAATTAGAACAAGAGTTTGGTAGCGATGGGTTTAAGAGGTTGTTATGTACTTAGTATTTAGTCTTAACCTAGAATCGAGGTACGGTCCTCGATTCGACCAACGTCGGAGGTCGTCCGACGTAACACCTCCCTCGCCGGAGAAGAGATTTCTCGGAGTGAAATCTCTCGGTCCGAGGTTGTGTTCGGTGAACGCTCGCATTACAATTTTTGGTCTTGAGACGCATCGTTAGTGTGTTACGTCGTCCGATGTACGACGTTGGCCTTGTACACACACTATGTATACAAGGTCTGATCTGCATAAGATCCATACACCGTCCCCTAGACATAAGAGCATAGTATTAAGATTTCATTATTCTATTGTTCTAATCCTTATCTCCGTCTCTACCCATCACCATAACTTCTCCTTGATCAACACCTTACCTCAGTTTCAACCCATCACCACGACACATAATGCAATAAAGTATTGCATCACTCTGGAAGCATCTAGAAGCTTCTAGAAACGTCGAGAAGTCCAAAGACTGCTGCATCAGCAGTCCCACGCTCGTAGAGGGCAATAGGACAGCCACGAGACTGCACCGTCAGCAGAAATGCACGTGCAGTCCCCGGGAGCGAAGACGCTGCTGCGTCAGCGGTTCTCCCACTCCGACGACTGAAGAACAAAGAGACTGCAGCGTCAGCTATCCCCACTCCGACCGAAGGAGGCAAGGCAGAGCGGACGCTTGCATCAGTCCGCCTCCAGACAGCGACTCGAACGGTCCGCTCCAAGCGAGCGACTCGCACGGACGTGCCAGTCCGGCTTCTTCCGACTTCAAGAGCAGACGTGTTCAGTCTAGCTCCGCGAAAGTGAAGTGTGTCGATCCTTCACTCCTAATTCCAATTCCAATTCCAACTCTAACTCAACTCAACTCAAGTCCTAATTCTCATACGTTATTCCTATAACATATTACAATATCCATTATTCATTAATCCAATTACTACTCCTATTATAATATTACTTACATATTGTATACCAGTGTACTTACCAGTTCTTACTCAATATATCATTATTATACCAGTGCTTCGATCGTGTTATTCTTGTGTTAGTTCAACACTATCTTCCAGTTCAGTTCTTACATTGAATGTATTATACTCGTGACATATCCGGACTTGGTCTAAAGTGCGCAGTGGAAACGCTGAGCCGCCAATAAGGAATTTGAAGCGAGTCATAGAGAAGTTCTCGTGCCCCGTCTAGAATTGGTCTAAAGAGCGCAGTGGAAACGCTGAGCCGCCACTATAGACGTGAAGCGAGTTAACTACCTAAAAGGTTAACAACAAATGGAAGTTCATTTTCATTATCTTATTAATATTCCGTCATTACTATTCCTTACCCATGCGACGCCCACGTCGAGCGGGACGCAAGTATCAACTTGCTAAATTGAGACGCGCGTTGAGAAATAAAGCGGTGCTCGATCAAATCATTGCCACTACCGAGTGGACAGAACTTCTGGGAACCACCGAGCGCATTCCGTGTGACGCGTCCGATTACGTTTCTGTACACGGTTGCCCTTGCAGCCTTCCTAAAGAGGTCAACCACGCGGACCTCTCGCGAGCTCCGACGCCAGTTCTGCATCCGGTCGATTGTCCAGAGGTGATCGACATAGCCGACGACGACGACAGCCGAGACACGATCATCGTTCCCAGGGTCCGTTGCCGAATCATCCGTGACGTTCCTCTGCCAGCTCATCAACGTGTCGTCTTGCGGCCAGCATCCAAGGCCACTAACGTCGTCCCGAACCGAGCAGCAGCAACTTTGCCAGATCTTCCCCACCTCGAGGACATCTGTATAGAAGATCCGATGTACGACACCTACTGTCAGTACCGCCAGTTCCTGCTGCAACAATATTATTAGGCGTTAATACAACATTGCGGTGAGTCGTATAATATCTTGTATAATTGTTGAATCCTGTAAACTCACCGTTCTCGTTGCATCCTATCGCGCGCGATTCTTGTCGGGACACTCCTTGTAACCGCGTCGGACGTTCTTTTCTTGACTGCATCCATAGCAATATCGGTTGTCCTAGTGCATATGACAGCCCGCGGCTGTCTCGGCACGAAAGACCACTCCTCATTTTAATCATAATATCTCAACCGTCCGTCTGTCACTGTTCTCTTTTCTCTCTCCTGGTACCTGTAACAAAAACACAGTGACGGACGTGACAAATTTGGCGCAGTCGGTAGGACATCGAAGTGGTCGCCGATATTTGCATTAATAAGCCGACGCGTGTCAGTGCGAAATTCACATTTCTAAATCCCATTCATATCTTTCAAAATGTCTCGCCCAATCACGCGATCTCAAAGGGATCTCCAAGCAGATCCTAACGCAGACCTTCCCCCAATGACCGAGGAAGAGCTACTCCTTTATGCGCAAGACCTCGCCCGTAGAGAGCAATATCTCAAAGAGGAAACTGATTTTATTGCCAAATTGCGTCTCAAATATGAAGAAGACGCACAAAACCAAAAGAATATGCTCGATGAAATACGAAAAGAGCTTCATAACATCCAAATCACGAGTCAAAGCCTACGTCAACAATCGCCTACACCAGGCCCTAGTAACGTCTCTAATATGCGGGAACCTTCACCGCCAGAGCCACGCGAAATCCCACAGTATGAACCTACTGGCAATTTCGCTCTAAAACAAGCCGCCGAGCTTGTCCCTAGATTCGACGGAACTTCGTCTTCCGTCCTACAATTCATACGCGCATGCAAACGCGCGCGTGACACCGTACCGGCCACTGCAGAGCGTGCCCTCACAAAATTGCTCTGCAATAAACTCCACGATCGTGCTTATGCCGCTATAGAAGGCCAGCACATATTCACAATTTCTGCACTATGCGAGAAATTACGAACAGTACTGGGCCCATACAAATTCGTTGACCAGTACCGTGGCGATCTCGCGAGTGTACTCCAAGCTCCAAACGAGCACATCCTAGACTTCATCAATCGCGTTAAAGACCTTCGAACCGCGATTCAAGATGCCACAGATATTGGCCTTGATTACGAAGAACTAGATCGCTTCGTAGTAGATTGTTTTCTACGAGGTCTCCTTCCTCAGCTGCGTGCCGAAGTGCTTCATTGCCCTTCGCGAAATCCTGCCACTGTTTTCGAAGCAGCCATCTCTGCTTACAGGCAGTATGAGTCAGACCAGACTCGTCGACGAGAACTGATCCGCGAAGAAAAACGAGTCAGCTTCTCTGATAACCGGCCGTATCGCCAGCGTTCCACGTACGAGTCCGCTCGTGACATTCCAGAGCGAACTCAAGAACGCCGCGATAACAGACCGGACTCGTCTCAGCAGTCCTCGAGAAACTCAAACCGGGACTCTTATCGCTCCCCGACGCCGCAACGGCGATGGGAAAATAATCCTCGCGACCAAAACACGTACCGCGATGGTCGCACAGATCGCCCCTCAAGCCCTAACAAATTTTGCAACTATTGCAAAGTCCCCGGGCACGATATTCACGAGTGCCGTAAGCGCGCTTTTAATAATAATAGGAGGTCGGGAAACGAGTCCGGCCTCCCGACCGAAGCCAACCCAAGGCGGGAGGCCGCATCTTCAACTCAAACTACAGCCCGCACCCAAACAGCTATCCGGACGAACGACCAGTCCGACGATTCGTCTCAGCAGTAAATCTTGCTGCAGACTCACCAATCCCGCGCGTAAAAATCTCCGCCCCCCAATTACAAAAGAAGTGTGAATTTTTGTTGGACACGGGTTCGGAGATCAATTTAATTCGTGCGTCAAGTCTAGAACCAAATCTACCTATAGATCATACGAACACTATAGAAGTCCAAGGAATAACCGAGGGATCCATTCCAACTCTCGGTCAAATTAAAATACACTTACAGGGTCAAAACCCTATCGAATTTCATGTCTTGGAAGAAAACTTCCCAATTAACATCGACGGAATCCTCGGTTCTCCCTTCTTCAGAACAGGAGCCGAGATCTCCTTTGCGAATGAATACATTACGATAGGAAACATTCGGGTTCCCTTCTCGAACCCTTGCGCGCCCACGGCTGAGCCTCGCGATAAATTGGCAGCAGAGGTTATTTCAATGCCTTCGTCTATGACCAACGATCTCGTTAAAACTCTAGCCGCCAAGCGTGAGGAACATTCGGCAAGGAACGTTCGAGTGTCTTCCTCAAATCCTCGTGCACCCGCGGTCAGACCTTGCAGAGCCCCGGTGACGGAGGTTATTTCAATGCCTCCTCGGGATTCAATCGAGTACTCCCTAGAGAAAAACGCCGTGAAAAGCCGGCCGGAATCGAAGGAGACTCGAGAGATATCGGAGTACACTGCGAGAAGTCGGATCGTGGAGCGTGAGGATCGAGTCCGAACAAAGACTCCTCCGAAATCCGAAGAATTCGTCCTCGAACCTCGTACCGTTGCGTGCATAGCGGTCGACGTCGAAGGACCCAAACAGGGATATATCCGCCGTGTTAATGTAGCGCCGGATGTATTCCTGGGTGACTGCGTCGTCACCAATCGTAAAGGCAAAGCGAGCCTCCGGTGTTTTAACACCTCGTCGGAAAGAGTTTCATTTCGATTGCCCCCATTGGAGATGGAAGAAATCGAGTCGTACTCTTCCGACCTTTCTAATTCCGGGTACTATCCCGACGCATTCGGTAACCATCCCGACCTTTCTACTTCCGGGAACTATCCCGACGCATTCGGTAACCATCCCGACCTTTCTAATTCCGGGTACTATCCCGACGCATTCGGTAACCATCCCGACCTTTCTAATTCCGGGAACTATCCCGACGCATTCGGTAACCATCCCGACCTTTCTAATTCCGGGTATCATCCCGACGCATTCGGTAACCATCCCGACATTACTAACTCCGGTAACCAGCCCGATTCTTATACTAACTCCGGTAACCAGCCCGATCATTATACTAACTCCGTTAACCAGCCCGATAAAACCAAGGTCAGAATGACCTATTCCATCGCAAATTCCCACGAAGCTCGCGTGAAAGAGCTATTAGAAACTATCCCCATGGATCATCTCAGCGGCGACGAAATGGACCATGTTAAATCTTTGTTAGAAAAGCACAATGATCTTTTCCATCTCCAAGGGGATCGTTTGGGAAAAACAAATGCGGTGACTCACAGAATCATCACGACGGATGATATTCCAATCCATGTTAAACAGTATCGCTACCCACCAATCCACAAGGACGAAATCAACAAACAAATGTCCGAACTCTTACGGAATGACATAGTCGTTCCATCTAACTCACCTTATAATTCCCCCTTGTGGATTGTTCCTAAGAAAGCGGACGCCGAGGGTAACAAAAAATGGCGCATGGTAATCGATTACCGCGCATTAAACGAGAAATCGGTGGCCGACGCGTACCCGCTACCTAGCATTAACGAAATCCTAGATCAGTTAGGCAGCGCCGCATACTTCAGTGTGTTTGACTTAGCCAGCGGATTCCATCAGATAGGAATGGAGAAGGAGGATGCCGCGAATACCGCCTTCTCCACGCCTTTCGGCCACTACGAATTCAACAGAATGCCATTCGGTCTCCGTAATGCTCCGGCTACCTTCCAAAGATTAATGGACACAGTCCTCTGCGGCCTACAAGGCAACGAACTCTTCGTGTACCTCGATGATATCGTGATCTACGCGCGTTCACTAGAAGAACATTATGCCAAATTCAATAAACTAGCCCGCCGACTGCGCGGAGCCAACCTCAAATTACAGCCCTCGAAATGCGGCTTCCTTCATAAGGAAGTGGCATACCTGGGACATCAGATTAGTCAAGACGGCGTCAGACCATGTCCAAAGAAAATTAATGCCGTACAAAATTTCCCACGACCTAAGAACGCGAAAAACGTGCGCGAATTTCTAGGCCTTGCAGGGTACTACCGCAAATTTATTAATGACTTCGCTAAAATCTCCAAACCCCTAACCCAACTCCTCGCCAAAGAGCACAATTTCGAATGGGGTCCAAAACAAGAAAAGGCCTTCGAAGACCTACGACAAGCTCTGTGTGACGAACCGGTCCTTCAATACCCGGATTTCGATAAGCCGTTCAACGTCACCTGCGATGCATCTGGTTATGCCATCGGCGCCGTACTAAGCCAAGGCGAAGTAGGCAAGGATCGTCCCGTTGCCTATGCCTCAAGGATCCTGCAGGGCGCTGAAGTGAACTATTCTACAATAGAGAAGGAGTGCTTAGCAATAATATTCGCAGTACAGTATTTTAGACCATATATTTACGGCCGAAAATTTACACTAATCACAGACCATAAACCGCTGGTCTGGATGACGTCAGTAAAAGACCCTACGTCGCGCCTCCTCAGATGGCGCCTAAAACTGGCCGAGTTTGAATATAAAGTCGTCTACAAACCTGGAAAAGCGAATTCTAACGCTGATGCCCTCTCCCGAAACCCAGTTACGTTGCCCCTCTCATGGAGCACCCCTGGAGGCACATCGCCGCCAAGAGCACCGTTATCAAATCCAGGAACCCCTCTCTTCGATAACCGCCGAAGGAGATGGGCCGACTCGCATCTTATGCCACCGCCTCAGTCAATTCCCCCGAGGAAGAGGAAATCATCGTCAAACTCAACATCTGAACCACCATCGAAAACGCCACCACGCCCTAGGGCGAGTTCAGATGACGACAGCCTTTTGGTATCACCACCCCTAGTACCCGCCTCCAGTCAAGAGGAGTCACCCATAACAGGACTAGAGGACATTTTAACCGCCGTCCCCAGCCTAATTCCCCAACCAACGGGACCAAACTGGCTCGATGAAGAAGAAGAAACCTTACCCTCCGAGGACGAGGAAGAAGATGAGGAGCCAAGACGACAAGGGAGAATAACGTACCTCCGCGACCGACTAATTATGAGGAAAGATAATTTAGTATGTTTCACAACCCTGGATGGTCAACCTATAGACCCAGGAGCCGTAGACCTCCATAGACAAAGGAAACTGTCCGACGGTCGAGATCTGACCTTATTCAAAGCAAAGATAAGTAATTTCGGTAGCAACAAGCTGATACAGATACCCATCAAACCATCCCTGACTCACGAGGTTTCAACTGACGACCTAAAAGAATGTTTCCGGACATTACTTGATGTAGCCAACGAACTCAGACTGCGAACATTTTCAATCTCTAAAACCTATATAGATGACAATTCCATGGAGCACGTCTCGAACCTCCTCATCGCAACATTCGAAGACACCCCCGTACACATATTCTTCTGCGCAAACGAAATCCAGATACCGGCCGAAGATAGATGGAATGATATTATCGCAGAAAATCACGTCTCCGCGTACGCAGGGCACAAAGGAATTACAAAAACCCTGAAGAAAATCCGCGAAAGATATTGGTGGAGCGGTATGAAGATCCAGATAACGAACTACGTTAATAACTGCCTCAGTTGCCAACGTAATAAACTGACCAGGGTAAAAACGCGCCTGCCGATGAGAATAACGGATACACCCGGTAGAGCGTTCGATAAGGTGTCCATGGACATTGTAGGGCCCCTTCCAACAACCAACGACGGAAACACATACATCTTAACCATACAGGATTTATTAACGAAACACTCAACTGCAATCCCTCTTAAATCCGCCGATGCCATCAGCACTGCGGACGCATTTATAAACAATTTTATCTGCCGTTTCGGAACACCTAAAGCCATCCTAACGGATCAAGGAGCGAATTTCACAAGTTCCCTGATGAAGGCCATCGCAAAACGATTCAGAATAACTCGGCTGCAAACAACAGCCTTCCACCCTCAAAGCAACGGGTCAATCGAAAGATCCCACCACGTCTTAGCAGAATACCTGAAGCAATACGTCCACAAAAACAACTGGGACAAATGGGTCGATTTAGCAATGTTTAGTTACAATACAAGTGTCCACGAGGGCACAGATTTCACGCCGCACGAGTTAGTATTCGGCTCTTTGGCGCGAGTCCCATCCGCCGATTCCTACTCCTACGAATGCGAAAACGACTCCTATACACACTACCTCTCCCAATTGCAAAGAAAGATAACCGAAACCCAGATTCGCGCGCGCGGAAACTTAGTCTCCGCGAAAAGAAAATCCAAATCATACTACGATAGAAGAATTAACCCGGTAGAATTCAAGGTGGGAGAACAAGTATTCCTACTCAAAGAACCCTGCAAGGGCAAATTCGATGCGCAATATACGGGTCCTCACGAAATTTGCGACATCCTAGACTCAAACAATGTAAAAATTAAAGTAGGGAACCATTTTAAGATTGTACATGCAAACAAACTCAAGCGTGCGCCGAATAATCCAACGCAAAACCCGCGTCAGCGAAACGTGACACTCATCTGTACGCAGATAAGAAAAGACAAAAGTGCAAGTGAAAGTGTTAGTGAACAAAGTGATTCCCCACCCGCCCTAAACCCCGAGAAAAGACAGTCGAAAAATGAACATTGCGAATACGACTTGTCGGACATTACAAAACCAGCCCCAGCCCCACGTGCCGACACCGACAACATTTCAGTGCGACCAGTGTTTCGTACAAATGTCACGTCCGTCACTGTGTTTTGTTACAGGTACCAGGAGAGAGGAAAGAGAACAGTGACAGACGGACGGTTGAGATATTATGATTAAAATGAGGAGTGGTCTTTCGTGCCGAGACAGCCGCGGGCTGTCATATGCACTAGGACAACCGATATTGCTATGGATGCAGTCAAGAAAAGAACGTCCGACGCGGTTACAAGGAGTGTCCCGACAAGAATCGCGCGCGAGTGGATGCAACGAGAACGGTGAGTTTACAGGATTCAACAATTATACAAGATATTATACGACTCACCGCAATGTTGTATTAACGCCTAATAATATTGTTGCAGCAGGAACTGGCGGTACTGACAGTAGGTGTCGTACATCGGATCTTCTATACAGATGTCCTCGAGGTGGGGAAGATCTGGCAGAGTTGCTGCTGCTCGGTTCGGGACGACGTTAGTGGCCTTGGATGCTGGCCGCAAGACGACACGTTGATGAGCTGGCAGAGGAACGTCACGGATGATTCGGCAACGGACCCTGGGAACGATGATCGTGTCTCGGCTGTCGTCGTCGTCGGCTATGTCGATCACCTCTGGACAATCGACCGGATGTAGAACTGGCGTCGGAGCTCGCGAGAGGTCCGCGTGGTTGACCTCTTTAGGAGGGTTGCAAGGGCAACCGTATACAGAAACGTAATCGGACGCGTCACACGGAATGTGCTCGGTGGTTCCCAGAAGTTCTGTCCACTCGGTAGTGGCAATGATTTGATCGAGCACCGCTTTATTTCTCAACGCGCGTCTCAATTTAGCAAGTTGATACTTGCGTCCCGCTCGACGTGGGCGTCGCATGGGTAAGGAATAGTAATGATGGAATATTAATAATATAATGAAAATGAACTTCCACTTGTTAGTAACCTTTTTGGTAGTTAACTCGCTTCACGTCTATAGTGGCGGCTCAGCGTTTCCACTGCGCACTTTAGACCAATTCTAGACGTGGCACGAGAACTTCTCTATGACTCGCTTCAAATTCCTTATTGGCGGCTCAGCGTTTCCACTGCGCACTTTAGACCAAGTCCGGATATGTCACGAGTTTAATGTATTCGATGCAAGAACTGAATTGGAAGATGGTGTTGAACTAACACAAGAATAACAAGATCGAAGCACTGGTATAACAACGATATATTAAATAAGAACTGGTAAGTACACTGGTATACAATATGTAAGTAGTATTATAATAGGAGTAGTAATTGGATTAATGAATAATGGATATTGTAATATGTTATAGGAATAACGTATGAGAATTAGGACTTGAGTTGAGTTGAGTTAGAGTTGGAATTGGAATTGGAATTAGGAGTGAAGGATCGACACACTTCACTTTCGCGGAGCTAGACTGAACACGTCTGCTCTTGAAGTCGGAAGAAGCCGGACTGGCACGTCCGTGCGAGTCGCTCGCTTGGAGCGGACCGTTCGAGTCGCTGTCTGGAGGCGGACTGATGCAAGCGTCCGCTCTGCCTTGCCTCCTTCGTTCGGAGTGGGGATAGCTGACGCTGCAGTCTCTTTGTTCTTCAGTCGTCGGAGTGGGAGAACCGCTGACGCAGCAGCGTCTTCGCTCCCGGGGACTGCACGTGCATTTCTGCTGACGCTGCAGTCTCGTGGCTGTCCTATTGCCCTCTACGAGCGTGGGACTGCTGATGCAGCAGTCTTTGGACTTCTCGACGTTTCTAGAAGCTTCTAGATGCTTCCAGAGTGATGCAATACTTTATTGCATTATGTGTCGTGGTGATGGGTTGAAACTGAGGTAAGGTGTTGATCAAGGAGAAGTTATGGTGATGGGTAGAGACGGAGATAAGGATTAGAACAATCGAGTATATGAGATCTTCATATTATGTTCTTATGTCTAGGGGACGGTGTGTGGATCTTATGCAGATCAGACCTTGAATACATAGTGTATGTACAAGGCCAACGTCGTACATCGGACGACGTAACACCTCCCAACGCGGAAAAGAAATTTCTTACATGGGAGAAATTTCTCGCTCAACACTCGCTTTCACATTCATTCATGCGACGCATCGTCCGGGGGTACTCCGCGCAGGGAGCACAGTTCTCGGCGAGTATTTCCTATATTTGTACGAAACACTGGTCGCACTGAAATGTTGTCGGTGTCGGCACGTGGGGCTGGGGCTGGTTTTGTAATGTCCGACAAGTCGTATTCGCAATGTTCATTTTTCGACTGTCTTTTCTCGGGGTTTAGGGTGGGTGGGGAATCACTTTGTTCACTAACACTTTCACTTTTGTCTTTCCTTATCTGCGTCCAGATGAGTGTCACGTTTCGCTGACGCGGGTTTTGCGTTGGATTATTCGGCGCACGCTTGAGTTTGTTTGTATGTACAATCTTAAAATGGTTCCCTACTTTAATTTTTACATTGTTTGAGTCTAGGATGTCGCAAATTTCGTGAGGACCCGTATATTGCGCATCGAATTTGCCCTTGCAGGGTTCTTTGAGTAGGAATACTTGTTCTATATCTTCCGGTGGTCGAAGGAGATTTTGCCGATGCTGGGCTTCGAATTTCGCTCGCTTAATCTGGTAGGGGTATCTGTTATCGCGAGGGTACTCGGATTTATATTTCTTTCTTGCTGACGCGTATTTCGCTGTAGCGCAGAGATTAATTTTATCGTATTTGTTTCGCTTCGCATGGCAACGTGCAGATGGAAGTTGAAAGGAATCGAGTTTCTGTGGATCATCAAAGATATGATTTCGAAGTAAGTTATGAAGTTCTTTTACTTTGGAGGCTTTGATATCCTTCTCTGGTTTAGAACTGTCGCTGGATTTATTGTGCAATATAGAACAGACCTGCTTACATATGGGTCTTGAAAATCTTTGATTGTCGTAGGAATGGAGTTGGTCTTGGAATTGATCGGGCTGGTTACCGGAGTTAGAATAAGGATCGGGCTGGTTACCGGAGTTAGAATAAGAATCGGGCTGGTTACCGGAGTTAGTATAAGAATCGGGCTGGTTACCGGAGTTAGTATGAGTATCGGGCTGGTTACCGGAGTTAGAAAGGTCGGGATGGTTACCGAATGCGTCGGGATAGTACCCGGAATTAGAAAGGTCGGAAGAGTACGACTCGATTTCTTCCATCTCCAATGGGGGCAATCGAAATGAAACTCTTTCCGACGAGGTGTTAAAACACCGGAGGCTCGCTTTGCCTTTACGATTGGTGACAACGCAGTCACCCAGGAATACATCCGGCGCTACATTAACACGGCGGATATATCCCTGTTTAGGTCCTTCGACGTCGACCGCTATGCACGCAACGGTACGAGGTTCGAGGACGAATTCTTCGGATTTCGGAGGAGTCTTTGTTCGGACTCGATCCTCACGCTCCACGATCCGACTTCTCGCAGTGTACTCCGATATCTCTCGAGTCTCCTTCGATTCCGGCCGGCTTTTCACGGCGTTTTTCTCTAGGGAGTACTCGATCGAATCCCGAGGAGGCATTGAAATAACCTCCGTCACCGGAGCTCTGCAAGGTCTGACCGCGGGTGCACGAGGATTTGAGGAAGACACTCGAACGTTCCTTGCCGAATGTTCCTCACGCTTGGCGGCTGGAGTTTTAACGAGATCGTTGGTCATAGACGAAGGCATTGAAATAACCTCTGCTGCCAATTTATCGCGAGGCTCAGCCGTGGGCGCGCGAGGGTTCGAGAAGGGAACCCGAATGTTTCCTATCGTAATGTATTCATTCGCAAAGGAGATCTCGGCTCCTGTTCTGAAGAAGGGAGAACCGAGGATTCCGTCGATGTTAATTGGGAAGTTTTCTTCCAAGACATGAAATTCGATAGGGTTTTGACCCTGTAAGTGTATTTTAATTTGACCGAGAGTTGGAATGGATCCCTCGGTTATTCCTTGGACTTCTATAGTGTTCGTATAATCTATAGGTAGATTTGGTTCTAGACTTGACGCACGAATTAAATTGATCTCCGAACCCGTGTCCAACAAAAATTCACACTTCTTTTGTAATTGGGGGGCGGAGATTTTTATGCGCGGAATTGGTGAGTCTGCAGCAAGATTTACTGCTGAGACGAATCGTCGGACTGGTCGTTCGTCCGGATAGCTGTTTGGGTGCGGGCTGTAGTTTGAGTTGAAGATGCGGCCTCCCGCCTGGGGTTGGCTTCGGTCGGGAGGCCGGACTCGTTTCCCGACCTCCTATTATTATTGAAAGCGCGCTTACGGCACTCGTGAATATCGTGCCCGGGGACTTTGCAGTAGTTGCAAAACTTGTTAGGGCTTGAGGGGCGATCTGTGCGACCATCGCGGTACGTGTTTTGGTCGCGAGGATTATTTTCCCATCGCCGTTGCGGCGTCGGGGAGCGATAAGAGTCCCGGTTTGAGTTTCTCGAGGACTGCTGAGACGAGTCCGGTCTGTTATCGCGGCGTTCTTGAGTTCGCTCTGGAATGTCACGAGGGGACTCGTACGTGGAACGCGGGCGATACGGCCGGTTATCAGAGAAGCTGACTCGTTTTTCTTCGCGGATCAGTTCTCGTCGACGAGTCTGGTCTGACTCATACTGCCTGTAAGCAGAGATGGCTGCTTCGAAAACAGTGGCAGGATTTCGCGAAGGGCAATGAAGCACTTCGGCACGCAGCTGGGGAAGGAGACCTCGTAGAAAACAATCTACTACGAAGCGATCCAGCTCTTCGTAGTCAAGGCCAATATCTGTGGCATCTTGAATCGCGGTTCGAAGGTCTTTAACGCGATTGATGAAATCTAAAATGTGCTCATTTGGAGCCTGGAGTACACTTGCGAGATCGCCACGGTACTGGTCCACGAATTTATATGGGCCCAGCACTGTACGTAACTTTTCGCATAGTGCAGAAATTGTGGATATGTGCTCGCCTTCTATAGCGGCATAAGCACGATCGTGGAGTTTATTGCAGAGCAATTTTGTGAGGGCACGCTCTGCAGTGGCTGGTACGGTGTCACGCGCGCGTTTGCATGCACGTATGAATGGTAGGACGGAAGACGAAGTTCCGTCGAATCTAGGGACAAGCTCGGCGGCTTGTTTTAGAGCGAAATTACCAGTAGGTTCATACTGTGGGACTTCGCGTGGCTCTGGCGGTGAAGGTTCCCGCATATTAGAGACGTTACTAGGGCCTGGTGTAGGCGATTGTTGACGTAGGCTTTGACTCATGATTTGGATGTTGCGAAGCTCTTTTCGTATTTCGTCGAGCATATTCTTTTGGTTTTGTGCGTCTTCTTCATATTTGAGACGCAATTTGGCAATAAAATCAGTTTCCTCTTTGAGATATTGCTCTCTACGGGCAAGGTCTTGCGCATAAAGGAGTAACTCTTCCTCGGTCATTGGAGGAAGGTCTGCGTTAGGATCTGCTCGGAGATCCTTTTGAGATCGCGTGATTGGGCGAGACATTTTGAAAGATATAAATGGGATTTAAGAAATGTGAACTTCGCACTGACACGCGTCGGGGCTTATTAATGCAAATATCGGCGACCACTTCGTTGTCCTACCGACTGCGCCAAATTTGTCACGTCCGTCACTGTGTTTTGTTACAGGTACCAGGAGAGAGGAAAGAGAACAGTGACAG
Source organism: Lasioglossum baleicum (assembly GCF_051020765.1). NCBI lineage: Eukaryota > Metazoa > Arthropoda > Insecta > Hymenoptera > Halictidae > Lasioglossum > Lasioglossum baleicum. Next base: position 282,983 of record NW_027469143.1, on the reverse strand, counting down.
ACGGACGGTTGAGATATTATGATTAAAATGAGGAGTGGTCTTTCGTGCCGAGACAGCCGCGGGCTGTCATATGCACTAGGACAACCGATATTGCTATGGATGCAGTCAAGAAAAGAACGTCCGACGCGGTTACAAGGAGTGTCCCGACAAGAATCGCGCGCGAGTGGATGCAACGAGAACGGTGAGTTTACAGGATTCAACAATTATACAAGATATTATACGACTCACCGCAATGTTGTATTAACGCCTAATAATATTGTTGCAGCAGGAACTGGCGGTACTGACAGTAGGTGTCGTACATCGGATCTTCTATACAGATGTCCTCGAGGTGGGGAAGATCTGGCAGAGTTGCTGCTGCTCGGTTCGGGACGACGTTAGTGGCCTTGGATGCTGGCCGCAAGACGACACGTTGATGAGCTGGCAGAGGAACGTCACGGATGATTCGGCAACGGACCCTGGGAACGATGATCGTGTCTCGGCTGTCGTCGTCGTCGGCTATGTCGATCACCTCTGGACAATCGACCGGATGTAGAACTGGCGTCGGAGCTCGCGAGAGGTCCGCGTGGTTGACCTCTTTAGGAGGGTTGCAAGGGCAACCGTATACAGAAACGTAATCGGACGCGTCACACGGAATGTGCTCGGTGGTTCCCAGAAGTTCTGTCCACTCGGTAGTGGCAATGATTTGATCGAGCACCGCTTTATTTCTCAACGCGCGTCTCAATTTAGCAAGTTGATACTTGCGTCCCGCTCGACGTGGGCGTCGCATGGGTAAGGAATAGTAATGATGGAATATTAATAATATAATGAAAATGAACTTCCACTTGTTAGTAACCTTTTTGGTAGTTAACTCGCTTCACGTCTATAGTGGCGGCTCAGCGTTTCCACTGCGCACTTTAGACCAATTCTAGACGTGGCACGAGAACTTCTCTATGACTCGCTTCAAATTCCTTATTGGCGGCTCAGCGTTTCCACTGCGCACTTTAGACCAAGTCCGGATATGTCACGAGTTTAATGTATTCGATGCAAGAACTGAATTGGAAGATGGTGTTGAACTAACACAAGAATAACAAGATCGAAGCACTGGTATAACAACGATATATTAAATAAGAACTGGTAAGTACACTGGTATACAATATGTAAGTAGTATTATAATAGGAGTAGTAATTGGATTAATGAATAATGGATATTGTAATATGTTATAGGAATAACGTATGAGAATTAGGACTTGAGTTGAGTTGAGTTAGAGTTGGAATTGGAATTGGAATTAGGAGTGAAGGATCGACACACTTCACTTTCGCGGAGCTAGACTGAACACGTCTGCTCTTGAAGTCGGAAGAAGCCGGACTGGCACGTCCGTGCGAGTCGCTCGCTTGGAGCGGACCGTTCGAGTCGCTGTCTGGAGGCGGACTGATGCAAGCGTCCGCTCTGCCTTGCCTCCTTCGTTCGGAGTGGGGATAGCTGACGCTGCAGTCTCTTTGTTCTTCAGTCGTCGGAGTGGGAGAACCGCTGACGCAGCAGCGTCTTCGCTCCCGGGGACTGCACGTGCATTTCTGCTGACGCTGCAGTCTCGTGGCTGTCCTATTGCCCTCTACGAGCGTGGGACTGCTGATGCAGCAGTCTTTGGACTTCTCGACGTTTCTAGAAGCTTCTAGATGCTTCCAGAGTGATGCAATACTTTATTGCATTATGTGTCGTGGTGATGGGTTGAAACTGAGGTAAGGTGTTGATCAAGGAGAAGTTATGGTGATGGGTAGAGACGGAGATAAGGATTAGAACAATCGAGTATATGAGATCTTCATATTATGTTCTTATGTCTAGGGGACGGTGTGTGGATCTTATGCAGATCAGACCTTGAATACATAGTGTATGTACAAGGCCAACGTCGTACATCGGACGACGTAACACAAATACTCGCCGAGAACTGTGCTCCCTGCACGGAGTACCTCCGGACGATGCGTCGCATGAATGAGTGTGTGATCGAGTGTTGAGCGAGAAATTTCTTCCTTGTAAGAAATTTCTTTTCCGCGTTGGGAGGTGTTACGTCGTCCGATGTACGACGTTGGCCTTGTACACACACTATGTATACAAGGTCTGATCTGCATAAGATCCATACACCGTCCCCTAGACATAAGAGCATAGTATTAAGATTTCATTATTCTATTGTTCTAATCCTTATCTCCGTCTCTACCCATCACCATAACTTCTCCTTGATCAACACCTTACCTCAGTTTCAACCCATCACCACGACACATAATGCAATAAAGTATTGCATCACTCTGGAAGCATCTAGAAGCTTCTAGAAACGTCGAGAAGTCCAAAGACTGCTGCATCAGCAGTCCCACGCTCGTAGAGGGCAATAGGACAGCCACGAGACTGCACCGTCAGCAGAAATGCACGTGCAGTCCCCGGGAGCGAAGACGCTGCTGCGTCAGCGGTTCTCCCACTCCGACGACTGAAGAACAAAGAGACTGCAGCGTCAGCTATCCCCACTCCGACCGAAGGAGGCAAGGCAGAGCGGACGCTTGCATCAGTCCGCCTCCAGACAGCGACTCGAACGGTCCGCTCCAAGCGAGCGACTCGCACGGACGTGCCAGTCCGGCTTCTTCCGACTTCAAGAGCAGACGTGTTCAGTCTAGCTCCGCGAAAGTGAAGTGTGTCGATCCTTCACTCCTAATTCCAATTCCAATTCCAACTCTAACTCAACTCAACTCAAGTCCTAATTCTCATACGTTATTCCTATAACATATTACAATATCCATTATTCATTAATCCAATTACTACTCCTATTATAATATTACTTACATATTGTATACCACTGTACTTACCAGTTCTTACTCAATATATCATTATTATACCAGTGCTTCGATCGTGTTATTCTTGTGTTAGTTCAACACTATCTTCCAGTTCAGTTCTTACATTGAATGTATTATACTCGTGACATATCCGGACTTGGTCTAAAGTGCGCAGTGGAAACGCTGAGCCGCCAATAAGGAATTTGAAGCGAGTCATAGAGAAGTTCTCGTGCCACGTCTAGAATTGGTCTAAAGAGCGCAGTGGAAACGCTGAGCCGCCACTATAGACGTGAAGCGAGTTAACTACCTAAAAGGTTAACAACAAATGGAAGTTCATTTTCATTATCTTATTAATATTCCGTCATTACTATTCCTTACCCATGCGACGCCCACGTCGAGCGGGACGCAAGTATCAACTTGCTAAATTGAGACGCGCGTTGAGAAATAAAGCGGTGCTCGATCAAATCATTGCCACTACCGAGTGGACAGAACTTCTGGGAACCACCGGGCACATTCCGTGTGACGCGTCCGATTACGTTTCTGTACACGGTTGCCCTTGCAGCCTTCCTAAAGAGGTCAACCACGCGGACCTCTCGCGAGCTCCGACGCCAGTTCTGCATCCGGTCGATTGTCCAGAGGTGATCGACATAGCCGACGACGACGACAGCCGAGACACGATCATCGTTCCCAGGGTCCGTTGCCGAATCATCCGTGACGTTCCTCTGCCAGCTCATCAACGTGTCGTCTTGCGGCCAGCATCCAAGGCCACTAACGTCGTCCCGAACCGAGCAGCAGCAACTTTGCCAGATCTTCCCCACCTCGAGGACATCTGTATAGAAGATCCGATGTACGACACCTACTGTCAGTACCGCCAGTTCCTGCTGCAACAATATTATTAGGCGTTAATACAACATTGCGGTGAGTCGTATAATATCTTGTATAATTGTTGAATCCTGTAAACTCACCGTTCTCGTTGCATCCTCTCGCGCGCGATTCTTGTCGGGACACTCCTTGTAACCGCGTCGGACGTTCTTTTCTTGACTGCATCCATAGCAATATCGGTTGTCCTAGTGCATATGACAGCCCGCGGCTGTCTCGGCACGAAAGACCACTCCTCATTTTAATCATAATATCTCAACCGTCCGTCTGTCACTGTTCTCTTTTCTCTCTCCTGGTACCTGTAACAAAAACACAGTGACGGACGTGACAAGTGAGCGATCCGCGCAGGGAGCTCAGTTCTCGGCGCACGTTGACTGTATTAACAGTACGAAACACTGGATGCACTGAGATGTTGTCTGATTCTGCGCGAGGAGTTGGGGTAGGTTTCGCAATGTCCGACAGTCTATAATCGCAATGTTCATTATCTGACTGTCTTTTATTGGGGTCTTGGGAGGGAATGGGCTCACTTATTTCATTTTCACTTTCACTTTTCCGATATCTGACAGCGTATGTGTATGTTTCGTCTCTTTGTTTCAGGAAAATGAAGAATCTTGTCAAGGAACTCCAGATGGCGACGATGAGGTGGAGGCTCCAGCCGTATAACGAATGGAGAGCGATGCCATTGATGATTGTGCTGATAATAGTTTTTATTGTGCGAATTGCCACATATATTCCTATTAATCCAGCGGTTACGGATCCGAACGTGGTAAATCCTGACCATAACTTCTGTGCGGTAGATTCAGCTATTTGTTGAAGCGACTCTTCGTCGAGCAGGTTGAACATGTTAATATTTCCTGCTGCGTATTGTCTACCTGAGGCGCCTTGTGCAATAGTATTTATTACGGCTACCTTTTCTACAGGGAACATTATGTGATCCTGCAGTTTGTCGAGGTCGTCTTGCGAATATATGCCTCCAGTCGCAAGGTTTTTGGGGTCCACGTATTTCCATGTGGCCTTAGAGATTGGATGGAGTTCTGACGGTGCAATAGTTTCTGTTAGTGATGGAGTGAGTCGGTACCATGTTCCATGTATTCTGTAATATGGAGATAGTAACTCGCTGCACGGCTTCTCTGTACCGGTGTTTGAAATAATGTGGTCCTTTGGTTTCAGGAATCTTGAAGAATTCTTGTACGTGACGGGCAGTTCGTCATAACAGCGTTCCGTTTTCCGGATCTGGACTGTCACTGGGATACATTTGATAATATGGACCACTTCACCTGCTGGGACTGCAATAAATCCAGCGTCTTTCATGATGGCGGTTGCCACTTCTTCAGGGGCTGTGTGCAGCTGAGTGAGTGCGTTCTGGAGAATTTGTCGTTCTAGTTCGCACTTTTGACGAATGACGTCCTTATATAGTTGAGAAAATTGTGTACGGAGATGTTTCTCTACGTAGACGAATTTGCTGTTGACATAGGTGAATATGTCGAGATTGTTGACGAGGGTGGGTGACTTCTCCTTGAATTTCCCTGACTTCCCCGTTTCTAGTATGAACAGTTTTGGATGTTCTGTACGGATTATGATAAATCCGCAGACTGAAGATCGTCCTGTCTCGGTTAGTGCAAATGTTGTATCCTGAGAGGCAACTGTATACAAGGTTGGCGAGGATTTTAACTGTGGGGATAGCTTGGTCGCTAGCCCTTCGTATAGAACATCGTAGTTGTTGAATCTGCATGAATCTGTTGGTGCGGGTTCCCAGAATGTGTATCCGTCCTGTGAATCGAGGCAGTTGCCTTTCTGAAGAGGACAGGTTTGTCCGGATTGTAAATGAATTTGTGCTGTGGATAGCTTTATCGGTGCAATGTAGTCCCGTATCGTGATGCGTATTATGGCTTGCACCACGACGTCCGTCCAGGTTCCAAAAGGATCGTTGTAGGTTGTGCCTGAGCAGCTTCCGTCATTCTTGATTTCTCCTGCCATTGTGAGGCTACGAGAGGTTGTGGAATTTGGCTGGACTCCTGTGATCTGTGCCGCTGGCGTAATATACAGAGTTCCAGTAGTGTGTAGATTAGAGCATGTTTCACTGGTGGTGGTTAGGAGATACTCTTGTCTACCATTGGCGACGACGGAATTATGCGAATGCATGCCACAGTAGTAGATCGTTCTGTCTATTTCAATGTGGCATTGGAGGACTCGGGCTTGCGAAAACTCGGCTAGCTGCAGAAGTTGAATTCGCTCTAAACTCTCGATCGGTGTGACATCTTCGGGTTCGCAATTCAGGTTATCGATGGTAGAGTACGTAGTGACGTTGAGTGTCGGTCCACCGCAATCATATCCAATGAGGGTATAAACTTGCGTGGTAATGGTGCATAGGATGGCAACTTGTAACGGATACATGTTTGTGGTTGCGAAATTGTCTGAAGACTGGAGCTCCTCTGGAATGATCCTATCTTCCGAGGGGCTGAGTCGTGATGCGACAAGCTTATCTTCCGGCTGTAGAAGGAGATTTTGTCGACGCTGGGTTTCGGATTTCGCTCGTTTGTCGGTGTTGACCGGACGCGTGATTAACGCGGATTCTAATTTCGCGTCAGCGGAGGACTGTAATGAAATCTCCTGGGAGGGTTTCTTATCGCAAGTCGCAGGAGATGCTACAATCATTGTTCGCGGGTTATCGCAGAGGTATAGTATAATACGAAATTTGTTTCTCCTTTTTGCTGACGCGTATTTTACAGACGTATAATTCCTAGATGGATGAAACTCGCTTTGCGGTGCACGGATACTTGACCGTTTAGATTGGAAGAGATCATGTTCCGGCGAAAAATCAGAGGTAGGTTTTTGAAATGAAATATAGACTCTCTTTGACTCTGATTTAGAAATTATCGCGGGATGATCTTTTATGATCGACTCGTATACTCGGTCTATACGAGGTAGAGTTTTATGCTTTACTTTATGTAGACGTTCCGTCGTCTTTAGAGAATCAAAGGCGGGGACATTTCCTTTCAACCTAGACTCGGAATAGAAAAAATCGGACTTGATACCGGAGCTTGTAGAATAAACCTTCATAGGTTTGAATTCGCGGGAGTCTTCTTTGGACTCTGGATTAAAATTGTCGGGATGGTTACCGAATACGTCGGGATGGTTACCGGAATTGAAAAGGTCGGGATGGTTACCGAATGCGTCGGGATGGTTACCGGAATTAGAAAGGTCGGGATGGTTACCGAATACGTCGGGATGGTTACCGGAATTAGAAAGGTCGGGATGGTTACCGAATGCGTCGGGATAGTACCCGGAATTAGTTGAATAACGCTCGATCTCTTCCACCTCTAACACGGGTAATCGGAATGAGATCGGACGCGGAGATGTGTTGAAACATCTGAGGCTCGCTTTGCCTCCGCGATTAGTGACTACACAGTCACCGAGGAATACATCCGGCGCTACGCTGACGCGGCGGATATATCCCTGTTTCGGGCCCTGTACGCTGACTGCAATGCAGGCGGCTGTTCGGGGCTCAACGGCAAACTCATTAGAGTCTGCTGCAGTCCTTGGTTCGGACTGTTGATTTTGATTTTTGCGCTTATCGACCGGTTCCTCTACGATATTATTCGATGTGATACGAATCTCTCCCGGTTGCACCCGACGTTTTGAGAGAGGGAATGTTTCTTCCTCTGTCCTTGCGGCGTGCTTTTCAAGAGAGACCTCCGTTTTCGGAGAAGGCATTGAAATAACCCTCGTCATTGAACTATCGCGGGGCTCAGTCGGCAGTGCGCGTGAATTAGAGAACGGAATTGAAATGTTTCCGACTAAAACGAATTGTTTTGCAAAGGAAATCTCAGCTCCTCCTATAAAGAAGGGCGAGCCGAGAATTCCGTTAACACTGACTGGGAATTCGTCCCCGAGCACGTGGAATTTGATAGGGATTGTCCCCTGAATGAATATAACGACTTCGCCGAGTGTTACTATGGAACCCTCGGTTATTCCATGAACTTCGATCGTGCTCGTGGGATCAATGGTTATCCCAGGTTTTAAACTAGACGCGCGTATCAAATTGACTTCCGAGCCCGTGTCTAATAAGAATTCACTTTTCTCGCGAAGCTGAGGGGCGGAGATTTGTACGCGCGGGATCGGCGAGTCTACTGCGAGGTTAACTGCAGAGACGAATCGTCGATCTGGTCTTCGGGGAGCTCGTTCGTTCGAACGGCGGTCTGCGTGAATGTTTGGTTGCGCTTTGTTGGGGCGGCCTCCCGCTGTTGATTCGTTCCTGTCGGGAGGCCTGACTCGTTTCCCGAGCGCAGGTTATTGTTATAGGCTCTTTTTCGACATTCGTGAATGTCATGCCCGGGAGTTTTGCAATAGTTGCAAAACTTGCGGGGCTCTCCCGAACGTCTGTCGCGATTTGAATTCGGGTCCCGGTTTCCGCGCTGCGGGTTTTGTTCGCGAGGGGTTTCGGATCGCCACTGCGGAGTTGGAGAACGATAAGAGTTGTGGTTCGAGTTTCTCCACGAGTCTCGACGTTGGTCGGACCCGTTATCGCGACGCTCATCCGGTCTGTTGTCGCGACGTTCAGGGATGCGTTCGCGAGAATTGAAATTGTCAGAAGAGCGTGGGCGATAGGAGCTTCTGTTATCTGAGAAGCTTACCTTGCGGGAATCGTCACGATTAGATTCGCGACGACGGTTTTGATACAGTGTCACGTCCGTCACTGTGTTTTTGTTACAGGTACCAGGAGAGAGAAAAGAGAACAGTGACAGACGGACGGTTGAGATATTATGATTAAAATGAGGAGTGGTCTTTCGTGCCGAGACAGCCGCGGGCTGTCATATGCACTAGGACAACCGATATTGCTATGGATGCAGTCAAGAAAAGAACGTCCGACGCGGTTACAAGGAGTGTCCCGACAAGAATCGCGCGCGAGAGGATGCAACGAGAACGGTGAGTTTACAGGATTCAACAATTATACAAGATATTATACGACTCACCGCAATGTTGTATTAACGCCTAATAATATTGTTGCAGCAGGAACTGGCGGTACTGACAGTAGGTGTCGTACATCGGATCCTCTATACAGATGTCCTCGAGGTGGGGAAGATCTGGCAGAGTTGCTGCTGCTCGGTTCGGGACGACGTTAGTGGCCTTGGATGCTGGCCGCAAGACGACACGTTGATGAGCTGGCAGAGGAACGTCACGGATGATTCGGCAACGGACCCTGGGAACGATGATCGTGTCTCGGCTGTCATCGTCGTCGGCTATGTCGATCACCTCGCAATGTTGTATTAACGCCTAATAATATTGTTGCAGCAGGAACTGGCGGTACTGACAGTAGGTGTCGTACATCGGATCCTCTATACAGATGTCCTCGAGGTGGGGAAGATCTGGCAGAGTTGCTGCTGCTCGGTTCGGGACGACGTTAGTGGCCTTGGATGCTGGCCGCAAGACGACACGTTGATGAGCTGGCAGAGGGACGTCACGGATGATTCGGCAACGGACCCTGGGAACGATGATCGTGTCTCGGCTGTCGTCGTCGTCGGCTATGTCGATCACCTCTGGACAATTGACCGGATGTAGAACTGGCGTCGGGGCTCGCGAGAGGTCCGCGTGGTTGACCTCTTTAGGAGGGTTGCAAGGGCAACCGTATACAGAAACGTAATCGGACGCGTCACACGGAATGTGCTCGGTAGTTCCCAGAAGTTCTGTCCACTCGGTAGTGGCAATGATTTGATCGAGCACCGCTTTATTTCTTAACGCGCGTCTCAATTTAGCAAGTTGATACTTGCGTCCCGCTCGACATGGGCGTCGCATGGGTAAGGAATAGTAATGATGGAATATTAATAATAATATAATGAAAATGAACTTCCACTTGTTATTAACCCTTTTGGTAGTTAACTCGCTTCACGTCTATAGTGGCGGCTCAGCGTTTCCACTGCGCACTTTAGACCAATTCTAGACGTGGCACGAGAACTTCTCTATGACTCGCTTCAAATTCCTTATTGGCGGCTCAGCGTTTCCACTGCGCACTTTAGACCAAGTCCGGATATGTCACGAGTTTAATATATTCGATGCAAGAACTGAATTGGAAGATGGTGTTGAACTAACACAAGAATAACAAGATCGAAGCACTGGTATAACAACGATATATTAAATAAGAACTGGTAAGTACACTGGTATACAATATGTAAGTAGTATTATAATAGGAGTAGTAATTGGATTAATGAATAATGGATATAGTAATATGTTGTAGGAATAACGTATGAGAATTAGGACTTGAGTTGAGTTGAGTTAGAGTTGGAATTGGAATTGGAATTAGGAGTGAAGGATCGACACACTTCACTTTCGCGGAGCTAGACTGAACACGTCTGCTCTTATCGTCGGAAGAAGCCGGACTGGCACGTCCGTGCGAGTCGCTCGCTTGGAGCGGACCGTTCGAGTCGCTGTCTGGAGGCGGACTGATGCAAGCGTCCGCTCTGCCTTGCCTCCTTCGTTCGGAGTGGGGATAGCTGACGCTGCAGTCTCTTTGTTCTTCAGTCGTCGGAGTGGGAGAACCGCTGACGCAGCAGCGTCTTCGCTCCCGGGGACTGCACGTGCATTTCTGCTGACGCTGCAGTCTCGTGGCTGTCCTATTGCCCTCTACGAGCGTGGGACTGCTGATGCAGCAGTCTTTGGACTTCTCGACGTTTCTAGAAGCTTCTAGATGCTTCCAGAGTGATGCAATACTTTATTGCATTATGTGTCGTGGTGATGGGTTGAAACTGAGGTAAGGTGTTGATCAAGGAGAAGTTATGGTGATGGGTAGAGACGGAGATAAGGATTAGAACAATCGAGTATATGAGATCTTAATATTATGTTCTTATGTCTAGGGGACGGTGTGTGGATCTTATGCAGATCAGACCTTGAATACATAGTGTATGTACAAGGCCAACGTCGTACATCGGACGACGTAACACCTCCCAACGCGGAAAAGAAATTTCTTACATGGGAGAAATTTCTCGCTCAACACTCGCTTTCACATTCATTCATGCGACGCATCGTCCGGGGGTACTCCGCGCAGGGAGCACAGTTCTCGGCGAGTATTTCCTATATTTGTACGAAACACTGGTCGCACTGAAATGTTGTCGGTGTCGGCACGTGGGGCTGGGGCTGGTTTTGTAATGTCCGACAAGTCGTATTCGCAATGTTCATTTTTCGACTGTCTTTTCTCGGGGTTTAGGGTGGGTGGGGAATCACTTTGTTCACTAACACTTTCACTTTTGTCTTTCCTTATCTGCGTCCAGATGAGTGTCACGTTTCGCTGACGCGGGTTTTGCGTTGGATTATTCGGCGCACGCTTGAGTTTGTTTGTATGTACAATCTTAAAATGGTTCCCTACTTTAATTTTTACATTGTTTGAGTCTAGGATGTCGCAAATTTCGTGAGGACCCGTATATTGCGCATCGAATTTGCCCTTGCAGGGTTCTTTGAGTAGGAATACCTGTTCTCCTACCTTGAATTCTACCGGGTTAATTCTTCTATCGTAGTATGATTTTGATTTTCTTTTCGCGGAGACTAAGTTTCCGCGCGCGCGAATCTGGGTTTCGGTTATCTTTCTTTGCAATTGGGAGAGGTAGTGGGTATAGGAGTCGTTTTCGCATTCGTAGGAGTAGGAATCGGCGGATGGGACTCGTGCCAAAGAGCCGAATACTAACTCGTGCGGCGTGAAATCTGTGCCCTCGTGGACACTTGTATTGTAACTAAACATTGCTAAATCGACCCATTTGTCCCAGTTGTTTTTGTGGACGTATTGCTTCAGGTACTCTGCTAAGACGTGGTGGGATCTCTCGATTGACCCGTTGCTTTGAGGGTGGAAGGCTGTTGTTTGCAGCCGAGTTATTCTGAATCGTTTTGCGATGGCCTTCATCAGGGAACTTGTGAAATTCGCTCCTTGATCCGTTAGGATGGCTTTAGGTATTCCGAAACGGCAGATAAAATTGTTTATAAATGCGTCCGCAGTGCTGATGGCATCGGCGGATTTAAGAGGGATTGCGGTTGAGTGTTTCGTTAATAGATCCTGTATGGTTAAGATGTATGTGTTTCCGTCGTTGGTTGTTGGAAGGGGCCCTACAATGTCCATGGACACCTTATCGAACGCTCTACCGGGTGTATCCGTTATTCTCATCGGCAGGCGCGTTTTTACCCTGGTCAGTTTATTACGTTGGCAACTGAGGCAGTTATTAACGTAGTTCGTTATCTGGATCTTCATACCGCTCCACCAATATCTTTCGCGGATTCTCTTCAGGGTTTTTGTAATTCCTTTGTGCCCTGCGTACGCAGAGACGTGATTTTCTGCGATAATATCATTCCATCTATCTTCGGCCGGTATCTGGATTTCGTTTGCGCAGAAGAATATGTGTACGGGGGTGTCTTCGAATGTCGCGATGAGGAGGTTCGAGACGTACTCCATGGAATTGTCATCTATATAGGTTTTAGAGATTGAAAATGTTCGCAGTCTGAGTTCGTTGGCTACATCAAGTAATGTCCGGAAACATTCTTTTAGGTCGTCAGTTGAAACCTCGTGAGTCAGGGATGGTTTGATGGGTATCTGTATCAGCTTGTTGCTACCGAAATTACTTATCTTTGCTTTGAATAAGGTCAGATCTCGACCGTCGGACAGTTTCCTTTGTCTATGGAGGTCTACGGCTCCTGGGTCTATAGGTTGACCATCCAGGGTTGTGAAACATACTAAATTATCTTTCCTCATAATTAGTCGGTCGCGGAGGTACGTTATTCTCCCTTGTCGTCTTGGCTCCTCATCTTCTTCCTCGTCCTCGGAGGGTAAGGTTTCTTCTTCTTCATCGAGCCAGTTTGGTCCCGTTGGTTGGGGAATTAGGCTGGGGACGGCGGTTAAAATGTCCTCTAGTCCTGTTATGGGTGACTCCTCTTGACTGGAGGCGGGTATTAGGGGTGGTGATACCAAAAGGCTGTCGTCATCTGAACTCGCCCTAGGGCGTGGTGGCGTTTTCGATGGTGGTTCAGATGTTGAATTTGACGATGATTTCCTCTTCCTCGGGGGAATTGACTGAGGCGGTGGCATAAGATGCGAGTCGGCCCATCTCCTTCGGCGGTTATCGAAGAGAGGGGTTCCTGGATTTGATAACGGTGCTCTTGGCGGCGATGTGCCTCCAGGGGTGCTCCATGAGAGGGGCAACGTAACTGGGTTTCGGGAGAGGGCATCAGCGTTAGAATTCGCTTTTCCAGGTTTGTAGACGACTTTATATTCAAACTCGGCCAGTTTTAGGCGCCATCTTAGGAGGCGCGACGTAGGGTCTTTTACTGACGTCATCCAGACCAGCGGTTTATGGTCTGTGATTAGTGTAAATTTTCGGCCGTAAATATATGGTCTAAAATACTGTACTGCGAATATTATTGCTAAACACTCCTTCTCTATTGTAGAATAGTTCACTTCAGCGCCCTGCAGGATCCTTGAGGCATAGGCAACGGGACGATCCTTGCCTACCTCGCCTTGGCTTAGTACGGCGCCGATGGCATATCCAGATGCATCGCAGGTGACGTTAAACGGCTTATCGAAATCCGGGTATTGAAGGACCGGTTCGTCACACAGAGCTTGTCGTAGGTCTTCGAAGGCCTTTTCTTGTTTTGGACCCCATTCGAAATTGTGCTCTTTGGCGAGGAGTTGGGTTAGGGGTTTGGAGATTTTAGCGAAGTCATTAATAAATTTGCGGTAGTACCCTGCAAGGCCTAGAAATTCGCGCACGTTTTTCGCGTTCTTAGGTCGTGGGAAATTTTGTACGGCATTAATTTTCTTTGGACATGGTCTGACGCCGTCTTGACTAATCTGATGTCCCAGGTATGCCACTTCCTTATGAAGGAAGCCGCATTTCGAGGGCTGTAATTTGAGGTTGGCTCCGCGCAGTCGGCGGGCTAGTTTATTGAATTTGGCATAGTGTTCTTCTAGTGAACGCGCGTAGATCACGATATCATCGAGGTACACGAAGAGTTCGTTGCCTTGTAGGCCGCAGAGGACTGTGTCCATTAATCTTTGGAAGGTAGCCGGAGCATTACGGAGACCGAATGGCATTCTGTTGAATTCGTAGTGGCCGAAAGGCGTGGAGAAGGCGGTCTTCGCGGCATCCTCCTTCTCCATTCCTATCTGATGGAATCCGCTGGCTAAGTCAAACACACTGAAGTATGCGGCGCTGCCTAACTGATCTAGGATTTCGTTAATGCTAGGTAGCGGGTACGCGTCGGCCACCGACTTCTCGTTTAATGCGCGGTAATCGATTACCATGCGCCATTTTTTGTTACCCTCGGCGTCCGCTTTCTTAGGAACAATCCACAAGGGGGAATTATAAGGTGAGTTAGATGGAACGACTATGTCATTCCGTAAGAGTTCGGACATTTGTTTGTTGATTTCGTCCTTGTGGATTGGTGGGTAGCGATACTGTTTAACATAGATTGGAATATCATCCGTCGTGATGATTCTGTGAGTCACCGCATTTGTTTTTCCCAAACGATCCCCTTGGAGATGGAAAAGATCATTGTGCTTTTCTAACAAAGATTTAACATGGTCCATTTCGTCGCCGCTGAGATGATCCATGGGGATAGTTTCTAATAGCTCTTTCACGCGAGCTTCGTGGGAATTTGCGATGGAATAGGTCATTCTGACCTTGGTTTTATCGGGCTGGTTAACGGAGTTAGTATAATGATCGGGCTGGTTACCGGAGTTAGTATAAGAATCGGGCTGGTTACCGGAGTTAGTAATGTCGGGATGGTTACCGAATGCGTCGGGATGATACCCGGAATTAGAAAGGTCGGGATGGTTACCGAATGCGTCGGGATAGTTCCCGGAAGTAGAAAGGTCGGGATGGTTACCGAATGCGTCGGGATAGTACCCGGAATTAGAAAGGTCGGAAGAGTACGACTCGATTTCTTCCATCTCCAATGGGGGCAATCGAAATGAAACTCTTTCCGACGAGGTGTTAAAACACCGGAGGCTCGCTTTGCCTTTACGATTGGTGACGACGCAGTCACCCAGGAATACATCCGGCGCTACATTAACACGGCGGATATATCCCTGTTTGGGTCCTTCGACGTCGACCGCTATGCACGCAACGGTACGAGGTTCGAGGACGAATTCTTCGGATTTCGGAGGAGTCTTTGTTCGGACTCGATCCTCACGCTCCACGATCCGACTTCTCGCAGTGTACTCCGATATCTCTCGAGTCTCCTTCGATTCCGGCCGGCTTTTCACGGCGTTTTTCTCTAGGGAGTACTCGATTGAATCCCGAGGAGGCATTGAAATAACCTCCGTCACCGGGGCTCTGCAAGGTCTGACCGCGGGTGCACGAGGATTTGAGGAAGACACTCGAACGTTCCTTGCCGAATGTTCCTCACGCTTGGCGGCTAGAGTTTTAACGAGATCGTTGGTCATAGACGAAGGCATTGAAATAACCTCTGCTGCCAATTTATCGCGAGGCTCAGCCGTGGGCGCGCAAGGGTTCGAGAAGGGAACCCGAATGTTTCCTATCGTAATGTATTCATTCGCAAAGGAGATCTCGGCTCCTGTTCTGAAGAAGGGAGAACCGAGGATTCCGTCGATGTTAATTGGGAAGTTTTCTTCCAAGACATGAAATTCGATAGGGTTTTGACCCTGTAAGTGTATTTTAATTTGACCGAGAGTTGGAATGGATCCCTCGGTTATTCCTTGGACTTCTATAGTGTTCGTATGATCTATAGGTAGATTTGGTTCTAGACTTGACGCACGAATTAAATTGATCTCCGAACCCGTGTCCAACAAAAATTCACACTTCTTTTGTAATTGGGGGGCGGAGATTTTTACGCGCGGGATTGGTGAGTCTGCAGCAAGATTTACTGCTGAGACGAATCGTCGGACTGGTCGTTCGTCCGGATAGCTGTTTGGGTGCGGGCTGTAGTTTGAGTTGAAGATGCGGCCTCCCGCCTTGGGTTGGCTTCGGTCGGGAGGCCGGACTCGTTTCCCGACCTCCTATTATTATTAAAAGCGCGCTTACGGCACTCGTGAATATCGTGCCCGGGGACTTTGCAATAGTTGCAAAATTTGTTAGGGCTTGAGGGGCGATCTGTGCGACCATCGCGGTACGTGTTTTGGTCGCGAGGATTATTTTCCCATCGCCGTTGCGGCGTCGGGGAGCGATAAGAGTCCCGATTTGAGTTTCTCGAGGACTGCTGAGACGAGTCCGGTCTGTTATCGCGGCGTTCTTGAGTTCGCTCTGGAATGTCACGAGCGGACTCGTACGTGGAACGCTGGCGATACGGCCGGTTATCAGAGAAGCTGACTCGTTTTTCTTCGCGGATCAGTTCTCGTCGACGAGTCTGGTCTGACTCATACTGCCTGTAAGCAGAGATGGCTGCTTCGAAAACAGTGGCAGGATTTCGCGAAGGGCAATGAAGCACTTCGGCACGCAGCTGAGGAAGGAGACCTCGTAGAAAACAATCTACTACGAAGCGATCTAGTTCTTCGTAATCAAGGCCAATATCTGTGGCATCTTGAATCGCGGTTCGAAGGTCTTTAACGCGATTGATGAAGTCTAGGATGTGCTCGTTTGGAGCTTGGAGTACACTCGCGAGATCGCCACGGTACTGGTCAACGAATTTGTATGGGCCCAGTACTGTTCGTAATTTCTCGCATAGTGCAGAAATTGTGAATATGTGCTGGCCTTCTATAGCGGCATAAGCACGATCGTGGAGTTTATTGCAGAGCAATTTTGTGAGGGCACGCTCTGCAGTGGCCGGTACGGTGTCACGCGCGCGTTTGCATGCGCGTATGAATTGTAGGACGGAAGACGAAGTTCCGTCGAATCTAGGGACAAGCTCGGCGGCTTGTTTTAGAGCGAAATTGCCAGTAGGTTCATACTGTGGGATTTCGCGTGGCTCTGGCGGTGAAGGTTCCCGCATATTAGAGACGTTACTAGGGCCTGGTGTAGGCGATTGTTGACGTAGGCTTTGACTCGTGATTTGGATGTTATGAAGCTCTTTTCGTATTTCATCGAGCATATTCTTTTGGTTTTGTGCGTCTTCTTCATATTTGAGACGCAATTTGGCAATAAAATCAGTTTCCTCTTTGAGATATTGCTCTCTACGGGCGAGGTCTTGCGCATAAAGGAGTAGCTCTTCCTCGGTCATTGGGGGAAGGTCTGCGTTAGGATCTGCTTGGAGATCCCTTTGAGATCGCGTGATTGGGCGAGACATTTTGAAAGATATGAATGGGATTTAGAAATGTGAATTTCGCACTGACACGCGTCGGCTTATTAATGCAAATATCGGCGACCACTTCGATGTCCTACCGACTGCGCCAAATTTGTCACGTCCGTCACTGTGTTTTTGTTACAGGTACCAGGAGAGAGAAAAGAGAACAGTGACAGACGGACGGTTGAGATATTATGATTAAAATGAGGAGTGGTCTTTCGTGCCGAGACAGCCGCGGGCTGTCATATGCACTAGGACAACCGATATTGCTATGGATGCAGTCAAGAAAAGAACGTCCGACGCGGTTACAAGGAGTGTCCCGACAAGAATCGCGCGCGAGAGGATGCAACGAGAACGGTGAGTTTACAGGATTCAACAATTATACAAGATATTATACGACTCACCGCAATGTTGTATTAACGCCTAATAATATTGTTGCAGCAGGAACTGGCGGTACTGACAGTAGGTGTCGTACATCGGATCTTCTATACAGATGTCCTCGAGGTGGGGAAGATCTGGCAAAGTTGCTGCTGCTCGGTTCGGGACGACGTTAGTGGCCTTGGATGCTGGCCGCAAGACGACACGTTGATGAGCTGGCAGAGGAACGTCACGGATGATTCGGCAACGGACCCTGGGAACGATGATCGTGTCTCGGCTGTCGTCGTCGTCGGCTATGTCGATCACCTCTGGACAATCGACCGGATGCAGAACTGGCGTCGGAGCTCGCGAGAGGTCCGCGTGGTTGACCTCTTTAGGAAGGCTGCAAGGGCAACCGTGTACAGAAACGTAATCGGACGCGTCACACGGAATGTGCTCGGTGGTTCCCAGAAGTTCTGTCCACTCGGTAGTGGCAATGATTTGATCGAGCACCGCTTTATTTCTCAACGCGCGTCTCAATTTAGCAAGTTGATACTTGCGTCCCGCTCGACGTGGGCGTCGCATGGGTAAGGAATAGTAATGACGGAATATTAATAAGATAATGAAAATGAACTTCCATTTGTTGTTAACCTTTTAGGTAGTTAACTCGCTTCACGTCTATAGTGGCGGCTCAGCGTTTCCACTGCGCTCTTTAGACCAATTCTAGACGTGGCACGAGAACTTCTCTATGACTCGCTTCAAATTCCTTATTGGCGGCTCAGCGTTTCCACTGCGCACTTTAGACCAAGTCCGGATATGTCACGAGTATAATACATTCAATGTAAGAACTGAACTGGAAGATAGTGTTGAACTAACACAAGAATAACACGATCGAAGCACTGGTATAATAATGATATATTGAGTAAGAACTGGTAAGTACACTGGTATACAATATGTAAGTAATATTATAATAGGAGTAGTAATTGGATTAATGAATAATGGATATTGTAATATGTTATAGGAATAACGTATGAGAATTAGGACTTGAGTTGAGTTGAGTTAGAGTTGGAATTGGAATTGGAATTAGGAGTGAAGGATCGACACACTTCACTTTCGCGGAGCTAGACTGAACACGTCTGCTCTTGAAGTCGGAAGAAGCCGGACTGGCACGTCCGTGCGAGTCGCTCGCTTGGAGCGGACCGTTCGAGTCGCTGTCTGGAGGCGGACTGATGCAAGCGTCCGCTCTGCCTTGCCTCCTTCGGTCGGAGTGGGGATAGCTGACGCTGCAGTCTCTTTGTTCTTCAGTCGTCGGAGTGGGAGAACCGCTGACGCAGCAGCGTCTTCGCTCCCGGGGACTGCACGTGCATTTCTGCTGACGGTGCAGTCTCGTGGCTGTCCTATTGCCCTCTACGAGCGTGGGACTGCTGATGCAGCAGTCTTTGGACTTCTCGACGTTTCTAGAAGCTTCTAGATGCTTCCAGAGTGATGCAATACTTTATTGCATTATGTGTCGTGGTGATGGGTTGAAACTGAGGTAAGGTGTTGATCAAGGAGAAGTTATGGTGATGGGTAGAGACGGAGATAAGGATTAGAACAATAGAATAATGAAATCTTAATACTATGCTCTTATGTCTAGGGGACGGTGTATGGATCTTATGCAGATCAGACCTTGTATACATAGTGTAACGTCGTACCGACGTCTTGCGTCGGCCTCCTTCATACGAGCAAATTCTCGCCGTATATACATATATATACATATCCCCGTGAGCGTGAACATAGGGAATCGGAAAAGACGCAATAGTCACCGGTACAAGCGGACGCCAGCATGGCAACCGCGAGTACAGGTGTACGTACATCTAAACCGTCGCCTCGTTCAAACAGCGAAAAGTATACATCGACGACAACATATTCGTCCGTACCTCGTACGATTTAGACAAAGGACTTCACGGTTCACCGAATCCCTATGGTCCGCGCTCTCATTATAAATAAGACGAAATCGCGCGAATCGCTCTCTTCTAGTTCAAGCTCTCTTCTAGTTCAAATTCTCTTCTAGTTCAAACTCTCTTCTAGTTCAAATTCTCTTCTAGTTCAGACTCTCTTCCAGTTTCGGAATTCTACGAATTCAGTTCTCTCGCGTCTTCAATCGAATTCAGTTCGACTCAGTCTTTTCTCGCGTTTTCGGACTCTATTTCAGATCGTTCACGATATTCAGGTCGTATTGCTCCTTACCATTTACACTATTTCTTTATATATCATTTGGTTCTAAATTGTTATTCGAGTCTGCTCGTAGATTATTATTACGTATTTACAGATATTATTCTGGTTTATTGGTTGTACGAGGTTACTCGTAAACCGTCACCGTTATTTTGTTGTACGAGCTTACTCGCATTATCATGTCAAATTTGTAATTACTATTTTCGTGCTATCTTGTTTATGCGATCTTGCTCGCTTTATTATTCACATTTCAATTGTTAATTTTGTGTTATTTGGCTTATACGAGCTTGCTCGCATTACTACTCGTATTGCAATTGCTATTTTTGTTAATTTGGCGCTATCTTTGTTTGAACGAGCTTGCTCGCATTACTATTCGTATTGCAATTGCTATTTTTGTTAATTTGGCGCTATTTTTGTTTGAACGAGCTTGCTCGCATTACTATTCGTATTGATAACTATTATCTAGCGCTATTTTGTTGTACGAGCTTGCTCGCATTATAATTAAGGCTGATAATTCTTATTTTTGTGCCATTTTGCTTTGTATGAGCTCGCTCGTAACCTGTTTGTTACTATTCTGTGCTATATATCTCGTTCGAGCTCGCTAGCGAACCGACATTGTATTTGGTTCACGAGT
Source organism: Lasioglossum baleicum (assembly GCF_051020765.1). Lineage (NCBI taxonomy): Eukaryota > Metazoa > Arthropoda > Insecta > Hymenoptera > Halictidae > Lasioglossum > Lasioglossum baleicum. The sequence continues at coordinate 262,898 of NW_027469143.1, read as the reverse complement.
TCTGCTCGCAAGTCTTATTCTTGTACATATTCTGATTCATTATATTCTGTCTGTTTAAACCATCTATTTCGCAGCTTATTCAGCAACACCTTGCTCCTCGATATCTTCCACTTCTAAAGTGTCGTTCCCAGTGACCGGTTAAAGTGATCGCGAGTGTGTGCGTGTGTGTGTGCGCGTCTCCGGGTTGTTCAATCCCGATCGGTCCGTCGACCGATTCCTCACATCCCTCACATTCCTCACATTCGTTCCTATAACCCCTAAAATTGGTGTATCAATCGTGTACGTCTGAGCCCAGAGGGTGCTCGGTACCGAGAGAACACTAATTTCCCTTCGGTCGAGAATCCTGTCACGAATCGAACAACCCACGCGTTCGGACGAGTCACACACAACACGCCCACATAGTGACACTCTGATCGCAGGGAGCTGTCACCGTCATCGCGCAGTTCGTCGCTCCGTCGCGACATCCCCGCCGGACGACGTCCATTCATTTCCCTCTTCGCCCCTTTTCAACAACGACGAACGCCGGTATCGGGTCCCTGATCAGACGTGGACGTTACGCGCCACGTGGATCTAAGATCGTCTTAAATAAATTGGTCCGGTTACGTCCCCGCCCCGTCTGGGCGTCGTTTCGTCGGATCATATCCGACCCGGGACGTAACAGGAGGTTATTTTTGGCGCAGTCGGTAGGACACGACGATCGCCGAATAAAACCGGTCGTTGGTTGTTGGAGTTTTAATCCGAATTCTTCTTCTTTCTCGCCCCTTAGGCGGCTTATACATGTATCCCGATCCCTTCTCTTCACGATGGATTCCGCTGCATCAAAATTGAGTTCGAACGTGCCCTCACCCCTCTCCTCCTCGGACCTGTTCGCGTTCCAATTGGAACTCGCCAGGAAAGAAGCCATCCTCCAGGAGCGCGCCGCCGCCCTTGAAACCGCGGCGAGCCTACGCGAGTCAGAACAACGCGCGCGTGAAAATGAACTCTTAGCAATGCGTCGCGACCTTCATGAGATGCGTTTGAACCACCTTGACTCGAACGCTGCACGCTTCCGCCCCCGCTACGATTCAACCCCCTTTACCGAAGCTCCTCGCCCAGACCCTGTGAATTTCACTGTTAAGCAAGCAGTAGAATTCATACCCACCTTCGATGGCAGTAATATGACCGTCCTACAATTCATCCGAGCGTGCAAACGCGCACGCGAGGTCATACCCGCGTACGCAGAACACACGCTGACCAAACTCGTCTGCAACAAGCTCCGCGGTCGCGCCTACGCGGCCGTGGAGGACGAAGATTGCTCCACTATTTCAGACCTCTGCAGCCGTCTTAAAGACGTGCTGGGTCCCCATCGCTTCGTTGACCAGTACCGAGGCGAACTGGCAAGCATCTCGCAGCGGCCCACCGAACACGTGCTCGACTTTATCAGTCGTGTAAAAGACTTACGCACCGCGATCCTAGATTGCCACCGCGACGGGACTAACGTCGACGATATCGACACCCTTACTATAGACAGTTTCATTCGCGGCCTTATCCCCACGTTACGCGCCGAGGTCCGCCCGTTTCGAAATGAGCCGTTACGAATCGTTTTCGACGAGGCCATTTCCGCCTATAAACAATACGAACTCGATAAGCTCCGTTACCGAGAACCCCTTCGCGACGATTATCGCCGCGCACATTTTTCAGAGGCACGTTCCTCTACGCCCAATCACCGCGATTATTATTCCCCCGAGCCTCGACGTCGCACCCCCGAGAATCGCGACCAATATCATCCCCCTCCTCGCGAACTTCGCGAATCTCACAAACCCCGCAATCGTACGCCTGAACGTCGCGACTACTACGGCTACCCTCCCCGCGACGAATACGATTCGCGTAGTCCTACTTTTGAGCGACGAACGACGTCGGGTTTTGACCGACCCACGCCCGCGTACCGCGAACCCTGGCGTACCGCGGATCCTTCATATTCTGTAAACGCGTCTCGACCCCTCCCGCCTCCGCGCCGATACGAACCCCCGCAGAACAGACAGCGAGCCGAAATCTCTTTCACAAATCAACCAGTCGTGCGCAATAACGTCTCTATTCCGTTCTCAAATCCGTGCGAGCACACGGTTGAGGCCCGTACCGTAGCGTGCGTCACCGTCAATGTAAATAGTCCAAATACCGGGCACATTTCTCGCCTAGATGTTAAACCGAGCGTAGTTTTAGGTGACTGCCGAGTCACAAACAATCGCGGAAAGGCCAGCCCACGGTGCACCGTTGCACTGACCGAAGTGGCGACCTCCTCCCTACCAGTACTGAAGGTAGAAGAGATCGAAGCCCACCCTTTCTATTCCCACCCCAAAACCATTTCTGATTCCGGATCAGTTTCGGATCACTTCGCTAACTTTGCATCTCGCACGAGCCGGTCGTGCGAGTCGATCGACATCGATCACCTCGCGCCAACTCAAAAATCCGAATCCGCTTCGGATTATTCTATTTCTATTTCAAACTCAAAATCCGAATACGCTTCGGATCATTCTAATTCTAATTCAAATTCAAAATCCGAATCCGCTTCGGATTATTCTAATTCTAATTCAAACTCAACATCCGAATCGGTTTCGGATCATTCTATTTCAAACTCGAATCCAAAGTCCGAATCGGCTTCGGATAATTCTATTTCTAATTCAAATCCACAGTCCGAAACTGTTTCGGACCATCTCGCTACATCTCGTACGACTCGACCGTACGAGTCGATCAAAAATGATCACCTCGCGCCAATTCCAGACCTCGAAGCAAAGAGAGTTCATTTCTCCCCACAAGATGCTACTCCGAGTATGACAGAACTCTGCGAAACAATCCCACTGACTCATCTCAATCCAGATAAGATTGAAAACGCAAAATCTATATTACGAGACAACCACGATCTCTCCTATCTCCAGAAAGATCGACGTGGAAGCGCCCACGCATGCGAACGCGAAATCATCGCCACTAGCGATACCGTTACGCACATTCACCAATACCAAGCCCCGCCAACCCACGAGGAAATCATAAACGACATAATCACAGAAATACCAAATGCTGCTTCGACACAAATTCCAGACTATGCGCATAGAATTTCCTCTTGGATTGCGCGGAGGAAGTCAAAGAAGCGTCGCGACAAATTAAACAGGCTATCCAAGGAAAATGTACAGCCTGGAAATATAAACGATCGACATTTGCGCGTCCCAGTAGTTCGCAACAGACGCCGAGGATACCTGTTGTCAACTACCAACGGAACCTGCTTCAGTCTACGCTCCGTGGGAACACCGTACATCACGCCGCCCGCCCAAATCACCCAAACCCAACCAAGCTCAACGATCTCCCGTAGCCTCATACTGCCCGGCAAGATCCGAAACGATGGCCGTAGCATTGGAACCTCACACGGTGACTCCTTCAATTCACCTGCAATCCGGACAAGCCTGTCCCTTCCAAAAAGGAAACTGCCTCGACACGCAGGATGGCCCTACGTTTTGAGACACAACACGCCAAATCTCTGCAGAGCATATCATGGCTGTGCTATTTCAGCCGAGAAGGCAGCCCAGTACACGAGCCGATTCGACGAGTTCCCTGGTTACAAGGGGACCATATCCTCCGATTCCAATGGAACGAAGATGTGCAGGGCGTGCAGCCTCCACCTTCGTGGAACCCTGTAAACTACAAAAATGCCCATACCGGCTGGCAATAGCCATGACCAAGGTCGTATTCTGGAACAGCCAGCACCTACTCCTGAAGAGAAAGCCGTCAGGTTCAGCTCTCCCTTTGACTGGCACCAGTGCTACCGGGGAACTGTCTACTCCGACACCAAAGGCCGGGACGTCTGCCAGCGTTGCAGCCCACACATACAAGGGACCGGAGAGGCGTTCCACATCCACTCCATTCAGTGGATCAGGTGGATGAGAAACACTTGCGCGAATTGCAAGGGCCCGCTGTTTCGTACGCAACCCCCGTTGGACTGCGGCGAATGCGGGGAACGGCTGAGCATCGTTGTGGCCGAAACGATCTTCGGGAACAGTCCACACGTTGAGGAGCTCCGGCAATATCTGCTACCACCGAGAGCCAACAATCCAGCGCCCTAATGCCACTTCGTCGTCTGGTAGGGCATCGCGCCCGAAGAGCCCCCCCCCCGGAAAGTCGCCATCCCGAGGAGGAAGGTGTGACGTCGTCCGACGTTGGATTTGGAGTTTCCCCAGCTGACCCCACCCCCCCCCCCCCATACTCGACAATCGCCAGCAGCATCCGCGTTTCGCCACATTCCCGCCGGAAAAATTCGCGCCCCCAAGGGGTAAGGTGTAACGTCGTACCGACGTCTTGCGTCGGCCTCCTTCATACGAGCAAATTCTCGCCGTATATACATATATATACATATCCCCGTGAGCGTGAACATAGGGAATCGGAAAAGACGCAATAGTCACCGGTACAAGCGGACGCCAGCATGGCAACCGCGAGTACAGGTGTACGTACATCTAAACCGTCGCCTCGTTCAAACAGCGAAAAGTATACATCGACGACAACATATTCGTCCGTACCTCGTACGATTTAGACAAAGGACTTCACGGTTCACCGAATCCCTATGGTCCGCGCTCTCATTATAAATAAGACGAAATCGCGCGAATCGCTCTCTTCTAGTTCAAGCTCTCTTCTAGTTCAAATTCTCTTCTAGTTCAAACTCTCTTCTAGTTCAAATTCTCTTCTAGTTCAGACTCTCTTCCAGTTTCGGAATTCTACGAATTCAGTTCTCTCGCGTCTTCAATCGAATTCAGTTCGACTCAGTCTTTTCTCGCGTTTTCGGACTCTATTTCAGATCGTTCACGATATTCAGGTCGTATTGCTCCTTACCATTTACACTATTTCTTTATATATCATTTGGTTCTAAATTGTTATTCGAGTCTGCTCGTAGATTATTATTACGTATTTACAGATATTATTCTGGTTTATTGGTTGTACGAGGTTACTCGTAAACCGTCACCGTTATTTTGTTGTACGAGCTTACTCGCATTATCATGTCAAATTTGTAATTACTATTTTCGTGCTATCTTGTTTATGCGATCTTGCTCGCTTTATTATTCACATTTCAATTGTTAATTTTGTGTTATTTGGCTTATACGAGCTTGCTCGCATTACTACTCGTATTGCAATTGCTATTTTTGTTAATTTGGCGCTATCTTTGTTTGAACGAGCTTGCTCGCATTACTATTCGTATTGCAATTGCTATTTTTGTTAATTTGGCGCTATTTTTGTTTGAACGAGCTTGCTCGCATTACTATTCGTATTGATAACTATTATCTAGCGCTATTTTGTTGTACGAGCTTGCTCGCATTATAATTAAGGCTGATAATTCTTATTTTTGTGCCATTTTGCTTTGTATGAGCTCGCTCGTAACCTGTTTGTTACTATTCTGTGCTATATATCTCGTTCGAGCTCGCTAGCGAACCGACATTGTATTTGGTTCACGAGTTCTGCTCGCAAGTCTTATTCTTGTACATATTCTGATTCATTATATTCTGTCTGTTTAAACCATCTATTTCGCAGCTTATTCAGCAACACCTTGCTCCTCGATATCTTCCACTTCTAAAGTGTCGTTCCCAGTGACCGGTTAAAGTGATCGCGAGTGTGTGCGTGTGTGTGTGCGCGTCTCCGGGTTGTTCAATCCCGATCGGTCCGTCGACCGATTCCTCACATCCCTCACATTCCTCACATTCGTTCCTATAACCCCTAAAATTGGTGTATCAATCGTGTACGTCTGAGCCCAGAGGGTGCTCGGTACCGAGAGAACACTAATTTCCCTTCGGTCGAGAATCCTGTCACGAATCGAACAACCCACGCGTTCGGACGAGTCACACACAACACGCCCACATAGTGACACTCTGATCGCAGGGAGCTGTCACCGTCATCGCGCAGTTCGTCGCTCCGTCGCGACATCCCCGCCGGACGACGTCCATTCATTTCCCTCTTCGCCCCTTTTCAACAACGACGAACGCCGGTATCGGGTCCCTGATCAGACGTGGACGTTACGCGCCACGTGGATCTAAGATCGTCTTAAATAAATTGGTCCGGTTACGTCCCCGCCCCGTCTGGGCGTCGTTTCGTCGGATCATATCCGACCCGGGACGTAACAATAGTGTGTGTACAAGGCCAACGTCGTACATCGGACGACGTAACAAGGGCACGTTCTATGGATTCGGGGATAGTGTCACGTCCGTCACTGTGTTTTTGTTACAGGTACTAGGAGAGAGAAAAGAGAACAGTGACAGACGGACGGTTGAGATATTATGATTAAAATGAGGAGTGGTCTTTCGTGCCGAGACAGCCGCGGGCTGTCATATGCACTAGGACAACCGATATTGCTATGGATGCAGTCAAGAAAAGAACGTCCGACGCGGTTACAAGAAGTGTCCCGACAAGAATCACGCGCGAGATGATGCAACGAAAACGGTGAGTTTACAGGATTCAGCAATTATACAAGACATTATACGACTCACCGCAATGCTGTATTAACGCCTAATAATATTGTTGCAGCAGGAACTGGCGGTACTGGCAGTAGGTGTGGTACATCGGGTCTTCTATACAGATGTCCTCGAGGTGGGGAAGATCTGGCAGAGTTGCTGCTGCTCGGTTCGGGACGACATTAGTGGCCTTGGATGCTGGCCGCAAGACGACACGTTGATGAGTTGGCAGAGGAACGTCACGGATGATTCGGCAACGGACCCTGGGAACGATGATCGTGTCTCGGCTGTCGTCGTCGTCGGCTATGTCGATCAACTCTGGACAATCGACCGGATGCAGAACTGGCGTCGGAGCTCGCGAGAGGTCCGCGTGGTTGACCTCTTTAGGAGGGTTGCAAGGGCAACCGTATACAGAAACGTAATCGGACGCGTCACACGGAATGTGCTCGATGGTTCCCAGAAGTTCGGTCCACTCGGTAGTGGCAATGATTTGATCGAGCACCGCTTTATTTCTCAACGCGCGTCTCAATTTAGCAAGTTGATACTTGCGTCCCGCTCGACGTGGGCGTCGCATGGGTAAGGAATAGTAATGATGGAATATTAATAATAATATAATGAAAATGAACTTCCACTTGTTATTAACCCTTTTGGTAGTTAACTCGCTTCACGTCTATAGTGGCGGCTCAGCGTTTCCACTGCGCACTTTAGACCAATTCTAGACGTGGCACGAGAACTTCTCTATGACTCGCTTCAAATTCCTTATTGGCGGCTCAGCGTTTCCACTGCGCACTTTAGACCAAGTCCGGATATGTCACGAGTTTAATATATTCGATGCAAGAACTGAATTGGAAGATGGTGTTGAACTAACACAAGAATAACAAGATCGAAGCACTGGTATAACAACGATATATTAAATAAGAACTGGTAAGTACACTGGTATACAATATGTAAGTAGTATTATAATTGGAGTAGTAATTGGATTAATGAATAATGGATATAGTAATATGTTGTAGGATTAATGTATGAGAATTAGGACTTGAGTTGAGTTGAGTTAGAGTTGGAATTGGAATTGGAATTAGGAGTGAAGGATCGACACACTTCACTATCGCGGAGCTAGACTGAACACGTCTGCTCTTGAAGTCGGAAGAAGCCGGACTGACTCTGAGGCCAGGTAGGCACGTCTGTGCGAGTCGCTGGCTGAAGGCGGACTGATGCAAGCGCCTGCTCTGCCTTGCCTCCTTCGTTCGGAGTGGGGATGGCTGACGCTGCAGTCTCTTTGTTCTTCAGTCGTCGGAGTGGGAGAACCGCTGACGCAGCAGCGTCTTCGCTCCCGGGGACTGCACGTGCATTTCTGCTGACGCTGCAGTCTCGTGGCTGTCCTATTGCCCTCTACGAGCGTGGGACTGCTGATGCAGCAGTCTTTGGACTTCTCGACGTTTCTAGAAGCTTCTAGATGCTTCCAGAGTGATGCAATACTTTATTGCATTATGTGTCGTGGTGATGGGTTGAAACTGAGGTAAGGTGTTGATCAAGGTGAAGTTATGGTGATGGATAGAGACGGAGATAGGGATTAGAACAATAGAATATATGAGATCTTAATATTATGTTCTTATGTCTAGGGGACGGTGTATGGATCTTATGCAGATCAGACCTTGAATACATAATGTATGTACAAGGCCAACGTCGTTCATCGGACGACGTAACACCTCCCAACGCGGAAAAGAAATTTCTTACAAGGAAGAAATTTCTCGCTCAACACTCGATCACACACTCATTCATGCGACGCATCGTCCGGGGGTACTCCGCGCAGGGAGCACAGTTCTCGGCGAGTATTTCCTATATTTGTACGAAACACTGGTCGCACTGAAATGTTGTCGGTGTCGGCACGTGGGGCTGGGGCTGATTTTATGCAATTTATTTCGCTTTGTTCATTTTGCATAATTGGGTTTTGGGTGGGTGGGGAATCACTGGTGTCACTGTCACTTTTGTCTTTTCTTATCTTCTTCCAGATGAGTGTCACGTTTCGCTGACGCGGGGTTTGCGTTAGATTATTCGGCGCACGCTTGAGTTTGTTTGCATGTACAATCTTAAAATGGTTCCCTACTTTAATTTTTACATTGTTTGAGTCTAGGATGTCGCAAATTTCGTGAGGACCCGTATATTGCTCATCGAATTTGCCCTTGCAGGGTTCTTTGAGTAGGAATACTTGTTCTATATCTTCCGGTGGTCGAAGGAGATTTTGTCGATGCTGGGCTTCGAATTTCGCTCGCTTATTCCCATAGGGGTATCTGTTATCGCGAGGGTACTCGGATTTATATCTCTTTCTTGCTGACGCGTATTTCGCTGTAGCGCAGAGATTAATTTTATCGTATTTGTTTCGCTTCGCATGGCAACGTGCAGATGGAAGTTGAAAGGAATCGAGTTTCTGTGGATCATCAAAGATATGATTTCGAAGTAAGTTATGAAGTTCTTTTACTTTGGAGGCTTTGATATCCTTCTCTGGTTTAGAACTGTCGCTGGATTTATTGTGCAATATAGAACAGACCTGCTTACATATGGGTCTTGAAGATCTTTGATTGTCGTAGGAATGGAGTTGGTCTTGGAATTGATCGGGCTGGTTACCGGAGTTAGTATAAAGATCGGGCTGGTTACCGGAGTTAGTATAAAGATCGGGCTGGTTACCGGAGTTAGTAATGTCGGGATGGTTACCGGAGTTAGTATTGTCGGGATGGTTACCGAATGCGTCGGGATGGTACCCGGAATTGGAAAGGTCGGGATGGTTACCGAATACGTCGGGATGGTTCCCGGAATTAGAAAGGTCGGGATGGTTACCGAATGCGTCGGGATGGTTCCCGGAATTAGTAAGGTCGGGATGGTTACCGAATGCGTCGGGATGGTTCCCGGAATTAGAAAGGTCGGGATGGTTACCGAATACGTCGGGATGATACCCGGAATTAGAAAGGTCGGAAGAGTACGACTCGATTTCTTCCATCTCCAATGGGGGCAATCGAAATGAAACTCTTTCCGACGAGGTGTTAAAACACCGGAGGCTCGCTTTGCCTTTACGATTGGTGACGACGCAGTCACCCAGGAATACATCCGGCGCTACGTTAACACGGCGGATATATCCCTGTTTGGGTCCTTCGACGTCGACCGCTATGCACGCAACGGTACGAGGTTCGAGGACGAATTCTTCGGATTTCGGAGGAGTCTTTGTTCGGACTCGATCCTCACGCTCCACGATCCGACTTCTCGCAGTGTACTCCGATATCTCTCGAGTCTCCTTCGATTCCGGCCGGCTTTTCACGGCGTTTTTCTCTAGGGAGTACTCGATCGAATCCCGAGGAGGCATTGAAATAACCTCCGTCACCGGGGCTCTGCAAGGTCTGACCGCGGGTGCACGAGGATTTGAGGAAGACACTCGAACGTTCCTTGCCGAATGTTCCTCACGCTTGGCGGCTGGAGTTTTAACGAGATCGTTGGTCATAGACGAAGGCATTGAAATAACCTCTGCTGCCAATTTATCGCGAGGCTCAGCCGTGGGCGCGCAAGGGTTCGAGAAGGGAACCCGAATGTTTCCTATCGTAATGTATTCATTCGCAAAGGAGATCTCGGCTCCTGTTCTGAAGAAGGGAGAACCGAGGATTCCGTCGATGTTAATTGGGAAGTTTTCTTCCAAGACATGAAATTCAATAGGGTTTTGACCCTGTAAGTGTATTTTAATTTGACCGAGAGTTGGAATGGATCCCTCGGTTATTCCTTGGACTTCTATAGTGTTCGTATGATCTATAGGTAGATTTGGTTCTAGACTTGACGCACGAATTAAATTGATCTCCGAACCCGTGTCTAACAAAAATTCACACTTCTTTTGTAATTGAGGGGCGGAGATTTTTACGCGCGGAATTGGTGAGTCTGCAGCAAGATTTACTGCTGAGACGAATCGTCGGACTGGTCGTTCGTCCGGATAGCCGTTTGGGTGCGGGCTGTAGTTTGGGTTGAAGATGTGGCCTCCCGCCTGGGGTTGGCTTCGGTCGGGAGGCCGGACTCGTTTCCCGACCTCCTATTATTATTAAAAGCGCGCTTACGGCACTCGTGAATATCGTGCCCGGGGACTTTGCAGTAGTTGCAAAACTTGTTAGGGCTTGAGGGGCGATCTGTGCGACCATCGCGGTACGTGTTTTGGTCGCGAGGATTATTTTCCCATCGCCGTTGCGGCGTCGGGGAGCGATAAGAGTCCCGGTTTGAGTTTCTCGAGGACTGCTGAGACAAGTCCGGTCTGTTATCGCAGCGTTCTTGAGTTCGCTCTGGAATGTCACGAGCGGACTCGTACGTGGAACGCTGGCGATACGGCCGGTTATCAGAGAAGCTGACTCGGTTTTCTTCGCGGATCAGTTCTCGTCGACGAGTCTGGTCTGACTCATACTGCCTGTAAGCAGAGATGGCTGCTTCGAAAACAGTGGCAGGATTTCGCGAAGGGCAATGAAGCACTTCGGCACGCAGCTGGGGAAGGAGACCTCGTAGAAAACAATCTACTACGAAGCGATCTAGTTCTTCGTAATCAAGGCCAATATCTGTGGCATCTTGAATCGCGGTTCGAAGGTCTTTAACGCGATTGATGAAGTCTAAGATGTGCTCGTTTGGAGCTTGGAGTACACTCGCGAGATCGCCACGGTACTGGTCAACGAATTTGTATGGGCCCAGTACTGTTCGTAATTTCTCGCATAGTGCAGAAATTGTGAATATGTGCTGGCCTTCTATAGCGGCATAAGCACGATCGTGGAGTTTATTGCAGAGCAATTTCGTGAGGGCACGCTCTGCAGTGGCCGGTACGGTGTCACGCGCGCGTTTGCATGCACGTATGAATTGTAGGACGGAAGACGAAGTTCCGTCGAATCTAGGGACAAGCTCGGCAGCTTGTTTTAGAGCGAAATTACCAGTAGGTTCATACTGTGGGATTTCGCGTGGCTCTGGCGGTGAAGGTTCCCGCATATTAGAGACGTTACTAGGGCCTGGTGTAGGCGATTGTTGACGTAGGGTTTGACTCGTGATTTGGATGTTGCGAAGCTCTTTTCGTATTTCGTCGAGCATATTCTTTTGGTTTTGTGCGTCTTCTTCGTATTTGAGACGCAATTTGGCAATAAAATCAGTTTCTTCTTTGAGATAGTGCTCTCTACGGGCGAGGTCTTGTGCGTATAGGAGTAGCTCTTCCTCGGTCATTGGGGGAAGGTCTGCGTTAGGATCTGCTTGGAGATCCCTTTGAGATCGCGTGATTGGGCGAGACATTTTGGAGGATATAAATGGGATTTAAGAAATGTGAACTTCGCACTGACACGCGTCGGAGCTTATCAATGCAAATATCGGCGACCACTTCGTGTCCTACCGACTGCGCCAAATTTGTCACGTCCGTCACTGTGTTTTTGTTACAGGTACTAGGAGAGAGAAAAGAGAACAGTGACAGACGGACGGTTGAGATATTATGATTAAAATGAGGAGTGGTCTTTCGTGCCGAGACAGCCGCGGGCTGTCATATGCACTAGGACAACCGATATTGCTATGGATGCAGTCAAGAAAAGAACGTCCGACGCGGTTACAAGAAGTGTCCCGACAAGAATCACGCGCGAGATGATGCAACGAAAACGGTGAGTTTACAGGATTCAGCAATTATACAAGACATTATACGACTCACCGCAATGCTGTATTAACGCCTAATAATATTGTTGCAGCAGGAACTGGCGGTACTGGCAGTAGGTGTGGTACATCGGGTCTTCTATACAGATGTCCTCGAGGTGGGGAAGATCTGGCAGAGTTGCTGCTGCTCGGTTCGGGACGACATTAGTGGCCTTGGATGCTGGCCGCAAGACGACACGTTGATGAGTTGGCAGAGGAACGTCACGGATGATTCGGCAACGGACCCTGGGAACGATGATCGTGTCTCGGCTGTCGTCGTCGTCGGCTATGTCGATCACCTCTGGACAATCGACCGGATGCAGAACTGGCGTCGGAGCTCGCGAGAGGTCCGCGTGGTTGACCTCTTTAGGAGGGTTGCAAGGGCAACCGTATACAGAAACGTAATCGGACGCGTCACACGGAATGTGCCCGGTGGTTCCCAGAAGTTCGGTCCACTCGGTAGTGGCAATGATTTGATCGAGCACCGCTTTATTTCTCAACGCGCGTCTCAATTTAGCAAGTTGATACTTGCGTCCCGCTCGACGTGGGCGTCGCATGGGTAAGGAATAGTAATGATGGAATATTAATAATAATATAATGAAAATGAACTTCCACTTGTTATTAACCCTTTTGGTAGTTAACTCGCTTCACGTCTATAGTGGCGGCTCAGCGTTTCCACTGCGCACTTTAGACCAATTCTAGACGTGGCACGAGAACTTCTCTATGACTCGCTTCAAATTCCTTATTGGCGGCTCAGCGTTTCCACTGCGCACTTTAGACCAAGTCCGGATATGTCACGAGTTTAATATATTCGATGCAAGAACTGAATTGGAAGATGGTGTTGAACTAACACAAGAATAACAAGATCGAAGCACTGGTATAACAACGATATATTAAATAAGAACTGGTAAGTACACTGGTATACAATATGTAAGTAGTATTATAATTGGAGTAGTAATTGGATTAATGAATAATGGATATAGTAATATGTTGTAGGATTAATGTATGAGAATTAGGACTTGAGTTGAGTTGAGTTAGAGTTGGAATTGGAATTGGAATTAGGAGTGAAGGATCGACACACTTCACTATCGCGGAGCTAGACTGAACACGTCTGCTCTTGAAGTCGGAAGAAGCCGGACTGACTCTGAGGCCAGGTAGGCACGTCTGTGCGAGTCGCTGGCTGAAGGCGGACTGATGCAAGCGCCTGCTCTGCCTTGCCTCCTTCGTTCGGAGTGGGGATGGCTGACGCTGCAGTCTCTTTGTTCTTCAGTCGTCGGAGTGGGAGAACCGCTGACGCAGCAGCGTCTTCGCTCCCGGGGACTGCACGTGCATTTCTGCTGACGCTGCAGTCTCGTGGCTGTCCTATTGCCCTCTACGAGCGTGGGACTGCTGATGCAGCAGTCTTTGGACTTCTCGACGTTTCTAGAAGCTTCTAGATGCTTCCAGAGTGATGCAATACTTTATTGCATTATGTGTCGTGGTGATGGGTTGAAACTGAGGTAAGGTGTTGATCAAGGTGAAGTTATGGTGATGGATAGAGACGGAGATAGGGATTAGAACAATAGAATATATGAGATCTTAATATTATGTTCTTATGTCTAGGGGACGGTGTATGGATCTTATGCAGATCAGACCTTGAATACATAATGTATGTACAAGGCCAACGTCGTACATCGGACGACGTAACAATAGAATCACGCGCGCGTTTGCAGGCGCGGATGAATTTTAGGACGGGAATCGATGTTCCGTCGAATTTGGGTACGAGTTCTGCGGCTTGTTTCAACGCGAAATTTCCTGTTGGCTCATATTGCGGGGTTTCGCGTGGCTCTGATAATGAAGGTTCTCGCGTGTTAGAGACGTTACTGGGGCCTGGTGTAGGCGCTTGGTGACGTAAGTTTTGGTTCAAGGCTTGAATATTGTGGAGCTCTTTGCGTATTTCATCGAGCATGTTATTTTGATTCTGTGCGTCTTCTTCATATTTAAGACGCAATTTAGCAATGAATTCGGTTTGCTCTTTTAAATATTCCTCTTTACGGGCGAGATCTTGCGCGTAAAGAAGTAGCTCTTCCTCGGTTGGCGGAGGAAGGTCTTGATTAGGATCCGCTCGGGGATCCGTTTGGGATCGTGTGATTGGGCGAGACATTTTGCGATATTAGTGTGAATTCTTACTCGACACACGATTTAAAGAACAAATGTCAGACGTACGAAAACAATTTGTTAATGGTTCAACTACCGGCGACCGTTTTCGTGTCCTACCGACTGCGCCAAATTTTGTTACGTCACGCCCCACGTCCTAGGCAAAGTAGATGACCCCAGGAGGCGGCACGTGGAATTGAAGAGGAAACGGTCTTTTACGCCAAGACAGCCAGACGGGCAGTCATATTCGCTAGGACACCGATAGTCATTTGAGACCGACACCCGCTAGCAGTCAACGCGGATAGCGATACTTCTACGCTGACGCAACGAACGCGGTGAGTTGACATGGAACAAAAGGGGTTACAAAAGATACTGATTCTCACCGGTTTGTTGTTACGCCTTAATAATACTGTCGCAGGAGTTGTTTCCTCTGCGCTGCGTAGACCTCGTACTGTGGGTCCTCGATGCAAATATCTTCCAGGCGAGGAAGATTGGGAAGACGCAACGTAATACGTTGACGTGGTGACAGGAACGTGCTGTTGGTGATGACGCAACGAGGACGTGGCAGGATCACTGTGTCCTGGCTATCGTCGTCGTCAGAGATGTCTATGAGATCAATGATCTCATAGCGGGCAGCTGGTGTAACGTTGACAGGCGTGGAACGCGAGAGATCCGCGTGGTTGATCTCTGTGTTCGGAATCGGACGGCACGGACAACCGTATACCGATACGTAATCTGACGCGTCACACTCGATATTCTCGGTCGTGACGTGTTCGACGCATGAGGAGAGAGGAGCGAAAGGAACTTGGTTTAACAACTCCTTCTCAAGAAATCCTTTATAGGAATTTTGTCTATGTTCTGAATGAAAAAGGGAAAATTGGCCAGGGGTTCCCCGGAGGCGCTGGCCAGCGGTATTCCACCTGTGACTTTAATAAAATATAGTTATTGAAAAGGTCCGCTCGTTCATTGACACTACCCAAGCGGAGCGGACGAACTGGCCTCCAAGCCGGGTCACTGTGTAACGAACGAGGGCACTGTTAGAACTGTCACTATAGATCTAGCACTGCACGTATTCCTTGTGTGAACTGTCACTTGATGGAGACTTGATCGAACACTTGACCGAGAAAACACTTGACCGACCAAAATGTCGCTTGCAGACGTATTGTCTCGGCGGAGCTGTAAGCTTCTCCCTTTGTGACCGAGTTTCAATACTCAACAAGTGCACGATTGCTAATGGAAACAATTGTTCAAAATGTCGCTTGCAGACGTATTGTCTCGGCGGAGCTGTAAGCTTCTCCCTTTGTGACCGAGTTTCAATACTCTACAAGTGCACGATAAACGAAGATATAGTTTGAATATCGGAGAGAAATAGGTCACTGAATTGATTGAATTGTAAGAGAAGTCACTCGCGAAGTTCTGGTAAAATAAGATATATTATAATAATAACTTGGTTACACTTGGTTACAATTGTATTAATATAAATGTGAATATGAATTAAATGAATTAATTGCGTAGGAGTTAGTAAATGAATTAGTGTTGGAATAGAGACTGCGTTGAGTCGGAATTGGTATTGAGTTTGAATTAGAATTGGAATTAGGATTGGAATTGGAATTGTAGAACAAACGTCGATGAACGTCGAAGCGCGAATTAGAAGAGCGCAGGTCGACACGTCTGCTCACTTCGCTGGCTTGGGCCAGACTGACTGATGTCGTTGTGTGAGAATGGAGTGAGCGCAGACCGACACGTCCGCTCACTCCGCTGGCTAGCACCAGACTGATGCAAGAGGCAGCTCTGCGTAGCCTCCTTCGCTCGGAGTGGGGGTTGCTGACGCTGCAGTCCCTTTGTCCTCGCTCGTCGGAGTGGTGACGGGTGCAAGACTGCTGACGTTGCAGTCTCTTTGTCCTCGCTCTCGACAGAGTGGTGACGCGTGCAAGACTGCTGACGTTGCGATCTCTTTGTTCTCGAGGTGGCGTTTACTCGAGCGGAGTTGAGGATTTGAACAAGTTGTAAGTGTAGATGAGGGTTTGAACAAGTGAAAGTAAGTTCGGAGTGATGGTTGGGTTTAGAACAATTGGGAGAGTCGAGATTTAAGTAGTGATGGGTATTAGAACAAGTTTAGGGAAAGTTGTGGGTGAAGTAGTGATGGGTTTAAGAGGTATTAGAATTAGAACAAGAGTTTGGTAGCGATGGGTTTAAGAGGTTGTTATGTACTTAGTATTTAGTCTTAACCTAGAATCGAGGTACGGTCCTCGATTCGACCAACGTCGGAGGTCGTCCGACGTAACAAAGTCTACTGCGTTAAATTGTCAAACAATGATGGAACGCGCAGGGGTTCGCGTGCTAACACTGATTCTATTTTTATTCCTCGATGCCGTGCTTCTAACATCGGTGACCAACGAGTGTCCTACCGACTGCGCCAAATTTGTCACAACAAATTTTGGCAGAGGTAGGACACATGACGTATCCTACAAAAGTGTTGACGGTGTCTCTGTTACGTCGTCCGATGTACGACGTTGGCCTTGTACACACACTATGTATACAAGGTCTGATCTGCATAAGATCCATACACCGTCCCCTAGACATAAGAGCATAGTATTAAGATTTCATTATTCTATTGTTCTAATCCTTATCTCCGTCTCTACCCATCACCATAACTTCTCCTTGATCAACACCTTACCTCAGTTTCAACCCATCACCACGACACATAATGCAATAAAGTATTGCATCACTCTGGAAGCATCTAGAAGCTTCTAGAAACGTCGAGAAGTCCAAAGACTGCTGCATCAGCAGTCCCACGCTCGTAGAGGGCAATAGGACAGCCACGAGACTGCACCGTCAGCAGAAATGCACGTGCAGTCCCCGGGAGCGAAGACGCTGCTGCGTCAGCGGTTCTCCCACTCCGACGACTGAAGAACAAAGAGACTGCAGCGTCAGCTATCCCCACTCCGACCGAAGGAGGCAAGGCAGAGCGGACGCTTGCATCAGTCCGCCTCCAGACAGCGACTCGAACGGTCCGCTCCAAGCGAGCGACTCGCACGGACGTGCCAGTCCGGCTTCTTCCGACTTCAAGAGCAGACGTGTTCAGTCTAGCTCCGCGAAAGTGAAGTGTGTCGATCCTTCACTCCTAATTCCAATTCCAATTCCAACTCTAACTCAACTCAACTCAAGTCCTAATTCTCATACGTTATTCCTATAACATATTACAATATCCATTATTCATTAATCCAATTACTACTCCTATTATAATATTACTTACATATTGTATACCAGTGTACTTACCAGTTCTTACTCAATATATCATTATTATACCAGTGCTTCGATCGTGTTATTCTTGTGTTAGTTCAACACTATCTTCCAGTTCAGTTCTTACATTGAATGTATTATACTCGTGACATATCCGGACTTGGTCTAAAGTGCGCAGTGGAAACGCTGAGCCGCCAATAAGGAATTTGAAGCGAGTCATAGAGAAGTTCTCGTGCCACGTCTAGAATTGGTCTAAAGAGCGCAGTGGAAACGCTGAGCCGCCACTATAGACGTGAAGCGAGTTAACTACCTAAAAGGTTAACAACAAATGGAAGTTCATTTTCATTATCTTATTAATATTCCGTCATTACTATTCCTTACCCATGCGACGCCCACGTCGAGCGGGACGCAAGTATCAACTTGCTAAATTGAGACGCGCGTTGAGAAATAAAGCGGTGCTCGATCAAATCATTGCCACTACCGAGTGGACAGAACTTCTGGGAACCACCGAGCACATTCCGTGTGACGCGTCCGATTACGTTTCTGTACACGGTTGCCCTTGCAGCCTTCCTAAAGAGGTCAACCACGCGGACCTCTCGCGAGCTCCGACGCCAGTTCTGCATCCGGTCGATTGTCCAGAGGTGATCGACATAGCCGACGACGACGACAGCCGAGACACGATCATCGTTCCCAGGGTCCGTTGCCGAATCATCCGTGACGTTCCTCTGCCAGCTCATCAACGTGTCGTCTTGCGGCCAGCATCCAAGGCCACTAACGTCGTCCCGAACCGAGCAGCAGCAACTTTGCCAGATCTTCCCCACCTCGAGGACATCTGTATAGAAGATCCGATGTACGACACCTACTGTCAGTACCGCCAGTTCCTGCTGCAACAATATTATTAGGCGTTAATACAACATTGCGGTGAGTCGTATAATATCTTGTATAATTGTTGAATCCTGTAAACTCACCGTTCTCGTTGCATCCTCTCGCGCGCGATTCTTGTCGGGACACTCCTTGTAACCGCGTCGGACGTTCTTTTCTTGACTGCATCCATAGCAATATCGGTTGTCCTAGTGCATATGACAGCCCGCGGCTGTCTCGGCACGAAAGACCACTCCTCATTTTAATCATAATATCTCAACCGTCCGTCTGTCACTGTTCTCTTTTCTCTCTCCTGGTACCTGTAACAAAAACACAGTGACGGACGTGACATCTCTAACATCGGTGACCAACGAGTGTCCTACCGACTGCGCCAAATTTGTCACGTCCTGGCGGGACTATAAGAGCAAGAGAAGAGAATACCGCGGCCCGGCTACTCTACTCTTCCACTGACTGACATTTAATAAAAGTGTTGGTCTTTTTATCAACAGACTAGGACCCGATGCCGACACCTGCATGCAGTCTTACACAGATGAATGATGCACGCGACCCTGAAACATACGCGATAATATGTTCCACTTACTTTTACGCTTCGCTTGTTTGTCGATTGACACGAGAAATGAATTCGCAACGGATGAACAGCTACGGTTGCGCTGATGGCCTTGAATTCGGTCCTCTCTGCTTGACAGGCGTTGATCCAAATGGCTGGAAACGACCTTCAAGGATTGACGACTGCGCCAAATTCTGTCACGTCAATATTTGGCAGGAACGACCTCCAATGGTGGACAGCTGGCGGCTACGGTATTGTAGACGGATGCGCTCGTTGAGGAAACGGGCGTGGACGCTGTACGATACCGTGAATCTAACTCACGAATATCGTCCGCGTGATTGACGATATTTTAACTAGCGAAAACGGACGTGGATGCTGCGGAGCTTGCTATGCGACAAGTCTATCACTATCACGCACGTACGCGAACACGTTGAAACATGAAATTGAATAAGGAATACTATTCGCGAACTTTCCAGTGAGAACTCTATCTCTAACTAACAACGTGTCACTTCAAACTACGAAGTTAGGAGCAAGGAAATAATAATTGGGATTTAGATTGACTCTGGTAAAACAAAGTATATTATAAACGTAAAAGAATACAACGGTAAAGATGCTTATTATTAACGAAATCGAAATACGTACTAAGTACGAAATATGAAACGCAATAAAAATGTTTAATTGAATAAACGAAGTAATATTTGAATTAAACGAATAAGAATACGATATTACTGAATGGTATTAGGGACTGTGTCTAAACAGTATGGATTTGGGAAGATTGTGTCTAAACAATCTGGATTTGGAAAGACTATGTCTAAATAGTCTGGACTTGGAAGATTGACGAAAACTCGACTGACCCACTCGGGTCCCCGGAGAGGACTGAGGAGAATCGAACGTTCGTCGACGAATAACGTTCGTCCGAAAAATGCTGACTTCGCAAAAGGGGACCGTGTCCTCTTTGTGCCGGTCTTCGTCGTAAACAGCGCGATGGCCGCCGCACTAGAGTCAGCAGTTTTCGTTCCCAGTGGTGCAGGACTCGAAAATTAAGTGGTAACCATTGGCGTACCTATTTATTTATTTAAATAAATTGGGACTTAGAATATTTTCGAGCGCTTGCTCTTGCAAGGCGTTTCGATGTAAATTTATATGTCATATGATTAGTTGACATCATTTGTCGACCGATCATATGTTTGAAAATATTCTAAGTACTTTTGAAAATTACCAAAAATCGAAATTTTGGTAAAGTCTAAACAAACGCGAATTGAGAACCTAACCTACAAATTTTTAGGTTAGTTTCATGATTTTCGCTCACGAGTCCAATGATATTTCAATCTTCGAGTTTGGGCCATTTTTGGCTATTTTAGGATTTTGACAGATTTTGGATTTTAGGTTATGTTGATGGATTTCGATCAGATGTACGTGGTGTTAAGGATTCATTGTTATGAAGGATTTTTAGGAGTTTTGGAATCTTTAAAGGGGAACGCTCGCTCTTATGTATCTAATTTTACATGTAGTCTTAAAGCTAACGTCGGAGGTGCGACCGACGTCACACCTCCCCCCTTAGAGAAGAGATTTCACGCAGTGGAATCTCTGCCTCTGGGTGGCGGTAGACAGGATGCACTGAAATGTCATCCCTGTCTCGCAACGCTGGGTCAAGGGAATCGCAAATTAACGTTCGTTTCGTCAAGGGAGGACGGGTTCGGAATTCTCCGACACTGGCACTATCACTATCTTCCGCTTAAATGTCACCATTGTCTGAATCGGTGTCATCACTGGAACTATCGGATATCCAGTCAGGGTCGTCCCGTTGTGCGATCCATCTTGCCGATAGAATCTGTCCGCAAGGGATGCACTCCAATACTGGCGTTTCGGTGCATAGCCTTATTCCGCAATACTCGCATCTATTTGGGATGTTATACATCCGCTGATGCTCCCATCGTTCCACTCTAACAATTCGGGTGTATTGGCTGCAGTTGCGGCACAGCAACTTGCCGTTGCAAGCCACTCGAACTATCCCATTATAACAGATAGTGTTGTTGTATCGTCTCATGTATCGGTGAGCTTTCAGTACGGTCGGCCGTCTTCCTCCCATCGGTCCGCACATCTTTCTGTCGTGGATAGCTATGGGATCCGCAATGTGACTCGGAGCTTGATCGGATGAGGAGTGAAGAGTCTCGTAAACTGACTCCTCTGGTTGGACCCTTGGCTCGCTATCGTCTTTCTTAGAAGGATCAGAGATTAAGTTTGCAGTTACAATATTTCGCTGACGCGTGTCCTGTCTCGGGCTACCTGGAAGACGTTTAATCTTATTTGCATGGACAATTTTGAAATGGTTTCCTATTCGTAATTTGACATTGTTCGTATCAAGCATTTCTATTATCTCATGCGGTCCAGTATATTGCGCGTCGAATTTTCCTTTACGAGGTTCTTTTAACAAGTATACCTGTTCGCCTACCGTGAACTGCACGGGGTTAATCTTCCTATCATAATAAGTCTTTGATTTCTGCTTTGCCGCTACTAAATTATCGCGCGCGCGGGATTGTGTCTCGCTTATCTTTCTTTGTAGGTCAAAGAGGTAACCTGCGTAGGACTCGTTCTCTACTGCGTAGAGATGGGAATCAGAGGAAGGAACACGGGCCAGGGAACCGAATACCAACTCGTGTGGGGTGAAGTCTGTTCCCTCGTGTACGCTGGTATTGTAGCTAAACATTGCCAAGTTTATCCATTTATCCCAGTTATTTTTGTTGACGTACTGCTTCAAATATTCCGTCAGTACATGATGCGATCTCTCAATGGATCCGTTGCTTTGTGGATGGAAAGCAGTGGTTTGGAGGCGTGTAATCCTGAATCTTTTTGCGATAGCCTTCATAAGGGAGCTTGTGAAGTTAGTCCCTTGATCCGTTAATATTGCCTTAGGCGTTCCAAAGCGACATATCAGGTGGTCGATGAAGGCGTTTGCTGTACTGACGGAGTCGGTAGATTTGAGCGGCACTGCGACGGAGTATTTTGTAAGAAGGTCTTGCATCGTCATTACATACGTGTTGCCATCTTCGGTAGTGGGTAATGGTCCCACGATGTCTAGCGAGACCTTATCAAACGCCCTGCCGGGCGTATCCGTTAACTTCATTGGTAGGCGAGTTTTTACTCTTGTTAACTTGTTACGCTGGCAACTCAGGCAATTGTTAACGTAGTTGGTTACGTCCTTTTTGAGGCTGTTCCACCAGTATTTTTCTCTTATCCTTTTGTATGTCTTGGTTATGCCTTTATGGCCGGCATACGCTGATACATGGTTCTCCGTGATGATCTCCATCCTTCTATCCTCAGCGGGGATTTGGACCTCGTTCGAACAGAGAAATATTTGGACTGGTGTGTCCTCGAATGTTTCTGTGAGTAGATTGATCACGTATTCTCTCGACAAATGGTCGAGGAATGTTTTAGAGATTGAAAAGGATTCCAACGCGAGCTCGTTGACAACGTCGATCAACGTTCTAAGACATTCTTTGAGGTCGTCTGCAGATACCTCATGAAGCGGCGATTGTTTAATCGGTATCTGGATTAACTTGTATTTACCGTGATCTGTTACCCTAGCTCTATGTAGGAGTAAGTCTTGGGATTTGGCCAGTTTGCCTTGTCTATAGAGATCTACGGCCCCGAGATCGATGGGCCGTCCGTCCATCGTTATGAAGCAAACTAAGTTGTCCTTTCTCATTATTAATCGGTCTCTTGTATGAATTATTCTTCTTCTACGTGGTGTAGGATTGCTTTCTTCTTCTTCTTCTTCTTCTTCTTCTGAGGGAATACTCTCTTCTCGCTCATCGAAGACATCTGGTCCGGTCAAGGAAGGCGGAAATATAGGAGAAAAGGAAAGAGTTTCTTCGACTCCCAGATCCCGTAGTAATCCTTGATCGGCGATTGAAATAAGAGGCGGGGATGCTGCGCGGGGGTCATCAGAATGCGATGGCGTACCCATCGATGGTCCCGGTGACGAAGCTGCCGATGATCTTCTCGTTTTTGGGGGCATTGACTTCGGTGGGGGCATGAGAATTGAATCGTCTCTATCTTTCTTCCTGCGGCGTGCGTCGAAAAGAGGAGTCCCCGGGCTTGATAATGGCGTTCTAGGCGGAGTCGTTTCCTCTGAATCGGTCC
Organism: Lasioglossum baleicum; assembly: GCF_051020765.1. NCBI lineage: Eukaryota > Metazoa > Arthropoda > Insecta > Hymenoptera > Halictidae > Lasioglossum > Lasioglossum baleicum. The sequence goes on along the minus strand of NW_027469143.1, from coordinate 239,825 downwards.
ATGAGATGGGCAATGCCACCGGATTCCGGGATAGGGCATCCGCATTAGAGTTGGCTCTGCCAGGTTTGTAGATAACCTGGTATTCGAACTCTGCCAATTTTAATCTCCACCGGAGGAGCCGGGATGTGGGATCCTTTACGGATGTCATCCACACCAGCGGTCTGTGATCGGTGATGAGTAAGAATTTCCTGCCGTAAATGTACGGGCGGAAATATTGGACGGCGAATATTATGGCTAAACACTCCTTTTCTATTGTGGAGTAGTTTAGTTCAGCGCCGTGAAGGATACGTGACGCGTACGCGATAGGGCGATCCTTTCCCACGTCGCCTTGGCTTAGGACAGCGCCGATCGCGTACCCTGAGGCGTCGCACGTTACGTTGAATGGTTTCCCAAAATCTGGGTACTGGAGGACAGGCTCCGTACACAATGCCTGTCGTAAAGTCTCGAAGGCTTCCTCCTGCTTTGACCCCCACACGAATTTCGTGTCCTTGGCAAGGAGTTGGGTGAGGGGTTTGGAAATATGAGCGAATCTATCTATGAATCTGCGGTAATAGCCCGCTAGACCTAAAAATTCGCGGACGTTCTTTGCGTTTTTCGGTCGAGGATAATTTTGGACCGCGTTAATTTTTTTAGGGCATGGCCGTACGCCATCCTCGCTAATCTGGTGTCCTAGGTAAGCTACCTCTCTGTGCAAAAACCCGCATTTAGACGGTTGTAATTTCAAATTGGCGGCTCTCAATCTGCGAGCCAATTTATCAAATTTCGCTTTGTGTTCTTCTAGGGAACGCGCGTATATGACTATATCGTCAAGATAAACGAAGAGTTCGTTACCCTGGAGACCGGTTAGGATCGTATCCATTAGTCGCTGGAACGTAGCCGGCGCATTACGCAATCCGAACGGCATTCTATTATACTGGTAGTGTCCGAACGGAGTTGAGAAGGCGGTTTTTGCGGCGTCCTCCTTTTCCATGCCTATTTGGTGAAACCCGCTTGCCAGATCAAATACGCTAAAATATTTGGCACTACCCAGCTGATCTAAGATCTCGTTTATGCTGGGCAGTGGATAAGCGTCTGCTATTGACTTCTCGTTTAAAGCGCGATAGTCAATTACCATTCTCCATTTCTTATTTCCTTCGGCATCCGCTTTCTTCGGTACGATCCACAAAGGGGAGTTATACGGTGAACTAGAGGGTGCGACTATATCATTTTGTAAGAGTTCACACATTTGTTTGTCGATCTCCTCTTTGTGAATCGGCGGATACCGGTATTGCTTGGTATGTACGGGGATGTCGTCCGTCGTGAGGATTTTATGTGTTACAGCGTTAGTTTTCCCCAGACGATCCCCTTGAAGGTGGAAGAGATCATTATTCTCCTCCAATAAAGATTTGACATGGTCTATCTCGTCGTGATCGAGGTGATCCATGGGAATAGTTTCCATAAGCTCATTAACGCGAGCATTACGGGACTTGGTAATGGAATGGACCCTTTTGGGTATGAATTCGAAGCCTTTCATAAGGGGTTTCGAGTATGAGTGATCGGGATGGTTACCGGAATTGCTTAGGAAATCGGGATGGCTACCGGAATCGTCGGGATGGTTACCGGAATTATTTAAAGAATCGGGATGGCTACCGGAATCGTCGGAATGGTTACCGGAATTATTTAAAGAATCGGGATGGCTACCGGAATCGTCGGGATGGTTACCGGAATTATTTAAGAAATCGGGATGGCTACCGGAATCGTCGGGATGGTTACCGGAATTATTTAAAGAATCGGGATGGCTACCGGAATCGTCGGGATGGTTACCGGAATTATTTAAAGAATCGGGATGGCTACCGGAATTATTAGAAGACGCGAGTTGATCGTTAACGATCGTCTCGTGCGCGCGGCACGCACGAGCATTGAATAAGTCCGAATTGACTTCGGCTTGAATATTCGAAAAGGGAACCTCGATCTCTTCCACCTCCAACGTAGGCAGGGAGAAGGACGCCACTTCGGACGATGCGTTAAAGCATCGCAGGTATGCCTTTCCGTTACGGTTGGTGACTAAACAATCACCTAAGAACACATCGGGTTTTACATCTACTTTTCGCACATACCCTTCGCTTGGGCCCTTTACGTTGACGGCTATGCAGGCGGCGGTACGGCTTTCGATGGAATATTCCCGAGGATTCGAAAAGGGAATACGTAGGTTTTTATACTCTACGCATTCCTTCGCAAATGATATCTCTGCTCCCTCTCTGAAGAAGGGGGAGCCTAAGATACCATCTATATTAATTGGAAAACTGTCAGGCAGAACGTGTAGCGTGACTTTAATGGAATCTGCTAGCTCCGCATTGATATAACCGAGGGTCGCAATTTCTCCTTCTGTCACGCCATGGACGTGTATGACGCTGTCAGTTTTTAGATGAACGTCAGATTTGATACCAGACGCTCGGATTAAGTTGACCTCGGACCCGGTGTCCAAGAGGAACTCACACTCTTTTGAGAAGAGTGACGATTTTGCTTTTATTCGAGGGATAGGGGAGTCCGGCGCGAGATTTATTGCCGAGACTAATTTCGCGGATGGTCGTTCATTCTGCTGACCGTCCGGGTTATCTCTCCTATCTACTCGAATTTCATCTACTGCTGGTCGTCGCTGATGACGGCCAGCTGTGTTGCCTTTTGGCGATTCTCTTGGGATGCCTCCCGTCCTTTGGTCGCGTTTGTCGGGAGGCTTGATTCGTTTCCCGACTCATTTCTACTGTAATATTCGCGGCGGCGACATTCGTGTATGTCATGTCCCGTGCGCTTACAATATTTACAATACTTCTGATTCTCCGTAGGAAAGCGATCGCGACCTGGGGACTGGGAAGCGCGATCTTCGCGTTTATACGTTTCGCGCTGATTTGATTGCGACGGTTCGTGACGTCGCGGAGGAGGAGAGCGATACGCGTCTCTGTTATCGGATTTCCTGTCTCGCCAGGATTCACGAGGTGAAAAGGAAGGTCGTTGATCTTTCCTTTCCGAAGATCTGTTGCGCTGCTCAGGCGCATTCCTATCATAATAAGAGTTGCTTGATCGCTCTGGTGTGCGATTACGAGAGTCGGAGAATGCAACGCGGCGTCCGTCGTCGCGATAACGAACACGGTCAAGCTCGTACTGTTTGTACGCGGTTACTGCTTCGTCGAATATTTTCTGTAATTCGAGTGACGCGCAGAGCCTGACCTCGGCTCGAAGCGCTGGGATAAGACCACGCATGAAACAATCAATTGTGAATTTATCAATCTCGTCTAGATTGGGGACCCCGCGGCCTGAATCTATGATCGCCGTTCTAAGGTCCTTTACTCGCGTAATATAATTCAACACGTGCTCGGACTGTCCCTGGTGTATCGAAGCTAATTCTCCGCGATACTGATCGATGAATTTATATGGGCCTAGTACATCTTTCAGGCGGTTGCACAATTCAGAGATTGTGTTAATATTTACGTCTTCAATCGCGGCGTATGCCTGTCCTCTAAGCTTATTGCATACTAATCTAGTGAGGGTACGCTCAGCTGTGGCTGGAACAGCTTCCAAGGCTCGCTTGCACGCGCGAACGAATTGTAGCACGGTTATGGAGGTGCCGTCAAAGGTAGGCACAAGTTCAACCGCTTGTTTAACGGTGAAATTCGAAGAATCGTGCATTATGGGTTCGCGGGGCGCAACGACTGGGCTAGCTGGAATTGATTGAGAATCTCTGGCCGATCGGATTTCTGCTATCTCGCGGCGTATATCCTCGTACGTTTCTCTCTGCTCACGCGTTTCTGTTTCGTATTGCAATTTGAGTTGAGTCAACGCGGCGGTTTGATTAATGAGAGCTGCTTCTCTACGAGCTAAATCTTTCTGGAATTCAATTAATTCCTCTTCCGTAGGAGGAACCTTCTTTCTAGCCTCGCTACGCGTTTCCATGATTGCGTCGCTTGAAAATTTCTAAGTATGAAATTCGCGAAAAATAATCCGACTATATAACGTGGGCGAAGGGGCGTTTTCTAAACCGCCCGTCGCACTTTAACGTTCACTAAAACTCTCGATGAATTAGTACTGAGTACGAACATCGCGAAAAATAATTTGAGTATGTAACGTGGGCGAAAGGGCATTTCCTTCACTGCCCGTCGCACTTTTAACTGACACTATGCTTTCACGGACTCTAAGTCTACTGCGTTAAATTGTCAAACAATGATGGAACGCACAGGGGTTCGCGTGCTAACACTGATTCTATTTTTATTCCTCGATGCCGTGCTTCTAACATCGGTGACCAACGAGTGTCCTACCGACTGCGCCAAATTTGTCACAACAAATTTTGGCAGAGGTAGGACATATGACGTATCCTACAAAAGTGTTGACGGTGTTTCTAACATCGGTGACCAACGAGTGTCCTACCGACTGCGCCAAATTTGTCACGTCCTGGCGGGGCTATAAGAGCAAGAGAAGAGAATACCGCGGCCCGGCTACTCTGCTCTTCCACTGACTGACATTTAATAAAAGTGTTGGTCTTTTTATCAACAGACTAGGACCCGATGCCGACACCTGCATGCAGTCTTACACAGATGAAAGATGCACGCGACCCTGAAACATACGCGATAATATGTTCCACTTACTTTTACGCTTCGCTTGTTTGTCGATTGACACGAGAAATGAATTCGCAACGGATGAACGGCTACGGTTGCGCTGATGACCTTGAATTCGGTCCGCTCTGCTTGACAGGCGTTGATCCAAATGGCTGGAAACGACCTTCAAGGATTGACGACTGCGCCAAACTCTGTCACGTCAATATTTGACAGGAACGACCTCCAATGATTGACAGCTGGCTGCTACGGTATTGTAGACGGATGCGCTCGTTGAGGAAACGGGCGTGGACGCTGTACGATACCGTGAATCTAACTCACGAATATCGTCCGCGTGATTGACGATATTTTAACTAGCGAAAACGGGCGTGGACGCTGTGCGATCCCGTGAATTTATCTCGCGAATATCGTCCGCGTGGTTGACGATATTTTGATTCAAGAAACGGACGTGGATGCTGCGGAGCTTGCTATGCGACAAGTCTATCACTATCACGCACGTACGCGAACACGTTGAAACATGAAATTGAATAAGGAATACTATTCGCGAACTTTCCAGTGAGAACTCTATCTCTAACTAACAACGTGTCACTTCAAACTACGAAGTTAGGAGCAAGGAAATAATAATTGGGATTTAGATTGACTCTGGTAAAACAAAGTATATTATAAACGTAAAAGAATACAACGGTAAAGATGCTTATTATTAACGAAATCGAAATACGTACTAAGTACGAAATATGAAACGCAATAAAAATGTTTAATTGAATAAACGAAGTAATATTTGAATTAAACGAATAAGAATACGATATTACTGAATGGTATTAGGGACTGTGTCTAAACAGTATGGATTTGGGAAGATTGTGTCTAAACAATCTGGATTTGGAAAGACTATGTCTAAATAGTCTGGACTTGGAAGATTGACGAAAACTCGACTGACCCACTCGGGTCCCCGGAGAGGACTGAGGAGAATCGAACGTTCGTCGACGAATAACGTTCGTCCGAAAAATGCTGACTTCGCAAAAGGGGACCGTGTCCTCTTTGTGCCGGTCTTCGTCGTAAACAGCGCGATGGCCGCCGCACTAGAGTCAGCAGTTTTCGTTCCCAGTGGTGCAGGACTCGAAAATTAAGTGGTAACCATTGGCGTACCTATTTATTTATTTAAATAAATTGGGACTTAGAATATTTTCGAGCGCTTGCTCTTGCAAGGCGTTTCGATGTAAATTTATATGTCATATGATTAGTTGACATCATTTGTCGACCGATCATATGTTTGAAAATATTCTAAGTACTTTTGAAAATTACCAAAAATCGAAATTTTGGTAAAGTCTAAACAAACGCGAATTGAGAACCTAACCTACAAATTTTTAGGTTAGTTTCATGATTTTCGCTCACGAGTCCAATGATATTTCAATCTTCGAGTTTGGGCCATTTTTGGCTATTTTAGGATTTTGACAGATTTTGGATTTTAGGTTATGTTGATGGATTTCGATCAGATGTACGTGGTGTTAAGGATTCATTGTTATGAAGGATTTTTAGGAGTTTTGGAATCTTTAAAGGGGAACGCTCGCTCTTATGTATCTAATTTTACATGTAGTCTTAAAGCTAACGTCGGAGGTGCGACCGACGTCACAATGTGTTACAGCGTTAGTTTTCCCCAGACGATCCCCTTGAAGGTGGAAGAGATCATTTGTCACGTCCGTCACTGTGTTTTTGTTACAGGTACCAAGAGAGAGAAAAGGATGGCACTCAAGAACAGTGACAGACGGACGGTGGAGATATGAAGAGTAATTGAAGAGTGGTCTTTCGTGCCGAGACAGCCGCGGGCTGTCATATGCACTAGGACAACCGATATTGCTATGGATGCAGTCAAGAAGAGAACGTCCGACGCGGTTACAAGAAGTGTCCCGACAAGAATCACGCGCGAGATGATGCAACGAAAACGGTGAGTTTACAGGATTCAGCAATTATACAAGACATTATACGACTCACCGCAATGCTGTATTAACGCCTAATAATATTGTTGCAGCAGGAACTGGCGGTACTGACAGTAGGTGTCGTACATCGGGTCTTCTATACAGATGTCCTCGAGGTGGGGAAGATCTGGCAGAGTTGCTGCTGCTCGGTTCGGGACGACATTAGTGGCCTTGGATGCTGGCCGCAAGACGACACGTTGATGAGTTGGCAGAGGGACGTCACTGATGATTCGGCAACGGACCCTGGGAACGATGATCGTGTCTCGGCTGTCGTCGTCGTCGGCTATGTCGATCACCTCTGGACAATCGACCGGATGCAGAACTGGCGTCGGAGCTCGCGAGAGGTCCGCGTGGTTGACCTCTTTAGGAGGGTTGCAAGGGCAACCGTATACAGAAACGTAATCGGACGCGTCACACGGAATGTGCTCGGTGGTTCCCAGAAGTTCGGTCCACTCGGTAGTGGCGATGATTTGATCGAGCACCGCTTTATTTCTCAACGCGCGTCTCAATTTAGCAAGTTGATACTTGCGTCCCGCTCGACGTGGGCGTCGCATGGGTAAGGAATAGTAATGGTGGAATATTAATAATATAATGAAAATGAACTTCCACTTGTTATTAACCTTTTTGGTAGTTAACTCGCTTCACGTCTATAGTGGCGGCTCAGCGTTTCCACTGCGCTCTTTAGACCAATTCTAGACGTGGCACGAGAACTTCTCTATGACTCGCTTCAAATTCCTTATTGGCGGCTCAGCGTTTCCACTGCGCACTTTAGACCAAGTCCGGATACGTCACGAGTTTAATATATTCGATGCAAGAACTGAATTGGAAGATGGTGTTGAACTAACACAAGAATAACACGATCGAAGCACTGGTATAATAATGATATATTGAGTAAGAACTGGTAAGTACACTGGTATACAATATGTAAGTAATATTATAATAGGAGTAGTAATTGGATTAATGAATAATGGATATTGTAATATGTTATAGGAATAACGTATGAGAATTAGGACTTGAGTTGAGTTGAGTTAGAGTTGGAATTGGAATTGGAATTAGGAGTGAAGGATCGACACACTTCACTTTCGCGGAGCTAGACTGAACACGTCTGCTCTTGAAGTCGGAAGAAGCCGGACTGGCACGTCCGTGCGAGTCGCTCGCTTGGAGCGGACCGTTCGAGTCGCTGTCTGGAGGCGGACTGATGCAAGCGCCTGCTCTGCCTTGCCTCCTTCGTTCGGAGTGGGGATAGCTGACGCTGCAGTCTCTTTGTTCTTCAGTCGTCGGAGTGGGAGAACCGCTGACGCAGCAGCGTCTTCGCTCCCGGGGACTGCACGTGCATTTCTGCTGACGCTGCAGTCTCGTGGCTGTCCTATTGCCCTCTACGAGCGTGGGACTGCTGATGCAGCAGTCTTTGGACTTCTCGACGTTTCTAGAAGCTTCTAGATGCTTCCAGAGTGATGCAATACTTTATTGCATTATGTGTCGTGGTGATGGGTTGAAACTGCGGTAAGGTGTTGATCAAGGAGAAGTTATGGTGATGGGTAGAGACGGAGATAAGGATTAGAACAATACAATAATGAGATCTTAATATTATGTTCTTATGTCTAGGGGACGGTGTGTGGATCTTATGCAGATCAGACCTTTAATACATAGTGTATGTACAAGGCCAACGTCGTACATCGGACGACGTAACACCTCCCAACGCGGAAAAGAAATTTCTTACATGTGAGAAATTTCTCGCTCAACACTCGCTTTCACATTCATTCATGCGACGCATCGTCCGGGGGTACTCCGTGCAGGGAGCACAGTTCTCGGCGAGTATTTGTACGAAACACTGGTCGCACTGAAATGTTGTCGGTGTCTGCACGTGGGGCTGGGGCTGGTTTTGTAATGTCCGACAAGTCGTATTCGCAATGTTCATTTTTCGACTGTCTTTTCTCGGGGTTTAGGGCGGGTGGGGAATCACTTTGTTCACTAACACTTTCACTTGCACTTTTGTCTTTTCTTATCTGCGTCCAGATGAGTGTCACGTTTCGCTGACGCGGGTTTTGCGTTGGATTATTCGGCGCACGCTTGAGTTTGTTTGCATGTACAATCTTAAAATGGTTCCCTACTTTAATTTTTACATTGTTTGAGTCTAGGATGTCGCAAATTTCGTGAGGACCCGTATATTGCGCATCGAATTTGCCCTTGCAGGGTTCTTTGAGTAGGAATACTTGTTCTCCCACCTTGAATTCTACCGGGTTAATTCTTCTATCGTAGTATGATTTGGATTTTCTTTTCGCGGAGACTAAGTTTCCGCGCGCGCGAATCTGGGTTTCGGTTATCTTTCTTTGCAATTGGGAGAGGTAGTGGGTATAGGAGTCGTTTTCGCATTCGTAGGAGTAGGAATCGGCGGATGGGACTCGTGCCAAAGAGCCGAATACTAATTCGTGCGGCGTGAAATCTGTGCCCTCGTGGACACTTGTATTGTAACTAAACATTGCTAAATCGACCCATTTGTCCCAGTTGTTTTTGTGGACGTATTGCTTCAGGTATTCTGCTAAGACGTGGTGGGATCTCTCGATTGACCCGTTGCTTTGAGGGTGGAAGGCTGTTGTTTGCAGCCGAGTTATTCTGAATCGTTTTGCGATGGCCTTCATCAGGGAACTTGTGAAATTGGCTCCTTGATCCGTTAGGATGGCTTTAGGTGTTCCGAAACGGCAGATAAAATTGTTTATAAATGCGTCCGCAGTGCTGATGGCATCGGCGGATTTAAGAGGGATTGCGGTTGAGTGTTTCGTTAATAGATCCTGTATGGTTAAGATGTATGTGTTTCCGTCGTTGGTTGTTGGAAGGGGCCCTACAATGTCCATGGACACCTTATCGAACGCCCTACCGGGTGTATCCGTTATTCTCATCGGCAGGCGCGTTTTTACCCTGGTCAGTTTATTACGTTGGCAACTGAGGCAGTTATTAACGTAGTTCGTTATCTGGATCTTCATACCGCTCCACCAATATCTTTCGCGGATTCTCTTCAGGGTTTTTGTAATTCCTTTGTGCCCTGCGTACGCAGAGACGTGATTTTCTGCGATAATATCATTCCATCTATCTTCGGCCGGTATCTGGATTTCGTTTGCGCAGAAGAATATGTGTACGGGGGTGTCTTCGAATGTCGCGATGAGGAGGTTCGAGACGTACTCCATGGAATTGTCATCTATATAGGTTTTAGAGATTGAAAATGTTCGCAGTCTGAGTTCGTTGGCTACATCAAGTAATGTCCGGAAACATTCTTTTAGGTCGTCAGTTGAAACCTCGTGAGTCAGGGATGGTTTGATGGGTATCTGTATCAGCTTGTTGCTACCGAAATTACTTATCTTTGCTTTGAATAAGGTCAGATCTCGACCGTCGGACAGTTTCCTTTGTCTATGGAGGTCTACGGCTCCTGGGTCTATAGGTTGACCATCCAGGGTTGTGAAACATACTAAATTATCTTTCCTCATAATTAGTCGGTCGCGGAGGTACGTTATTCTCCCTTGTCGTCTTGGCTCCTCATCTTCTTCCTCGTCCTCGGAGGGTAAGGTTTCTTCTTCTTCATCGAGCCAGTTTGGTCCCGTTGGTTGGGGAATTAGGCTGGGGACGGCGGTTAAAATGTCCTCTAGTCCTGTTATGGGTGATTCCTCTTGACTGGAGGCGGGTACTAGGGGTGGTGATACCAAAAGGCTGTCGTCATCTGAACACGCCCTAGGGCGTGGTGGCGTTTTCGATGGTGGTTCAGATGTTGAGTTTGACGATGATTTCCTCTTCCTCGGGGGAATTGACTGAGGCGGTGGCATAAGATGCGAGTCGGCCCATCTCCTTCGGCGGTTATCGAAGAGAGGGGTTCCTGGATTTGATAACGGTGCTCTTGGCGGCGATGTGCCTCCAGGGGTGCTCCATGAGAGGGGCAACGTAACTGGGTTTCGGGAGAGGGCATCAGCGTTAGAATTCGCTTTTCCAGGTTTGTAGACGACTTTATATTCAAACTCGGCCAGTTTTAGGCGCCATCTGAGGAGGCGCGACGTAGGGTCTTTTACTGACGTCATCCAGACCAGCGGTTTATGGTCTGTGATTAGTGTAAATTTTCGGCCGTAAATATATGGTCTAAAATACTGTACTGCGAATATTATGGCTAAACACTCCTTCTCTATTGTAGAATAGTTCACTTCAGCGCCCTGCAGGATCCTTGAGGCATAGGCAACGGGACGATCCTTGCCTACTTCGCCTTGGCTTAGTACGGCGCCGATGGCATAACCAGATGCATCGCAGGTGACGTTGAACGGCTTATCGAAATCCGGGTATTGAAGGACCGGTTCGTCACACAGAGCTTGTCGTAGGTCTTCGAAGGCCTTTTCTTGTTTTGGACCCCATTCGAAATTGTGCTCTTTGGCGAGGAGTTGGGTTAGGGGTTTGGAGATTTTAGCGAAGTCATTAATAAATTTGCGGTAGTACCCTGCAAGGCCTAGAAATTCGCGCACGTTTTTCGCGTTCTTAGGTCGTGGGAAATTTTGTACGGCATTAATTTTCTTTGGACATGGTCTGACGCCGTCTTGACTAATCTGATGTCCCAGGTATGCCACTTCCTTATGAAGGAAGCCGCATTTCGAGGGCTGTAATTTGAGGTTGGCTCCGCGCAGTCGGCGGGCTAGTTTATTGAATTTGGCATAATGTTCTTCTAATGAACGCGCGTAGATCACGATATCATCGAGGTACACGAAGAGTTCGTTGCCTTGTAGGCCGCAGAGGACTGTGTCCATTAATCTTTGGAAGGTAGCCGGAGCATTACGGAGACCGAATGGCATTCTGTTGAATTCGTAGTGGCCGAAAGGCGTGGAGAAGGCGGTCTTCGCGGCATCCTCCTTCTCCATTCCTATTTGATGGAATCCGCTGGCTAAGTCAAACACACTGAAGTATGCGGCGCTGCCTAACTGATCTAGGATTTCGTTAATGCTAGGTAGCGGGTACGCGTCGGCCACCGATTTCTCGTTTAATGCGCGGTAATCGATTACCATGCGCCATTTTTTGTTACCCTCGGCGTCCGCTTTCTTAGGAACAATCCACAAGGGGGAATTATAAGGTGAGTTAGATGGAACGACTATGTCATTCCGTAAGAGTTCGGACATTTGCTTGTTGATTGTCACGTCCGTCACTGTGTTTCTGTTACAGGTACCAGGAGAGAGAAAAGAGAACAGTGACAGACGGACGGTTGAGATATTATGATTAAAATGAGGAGTGGTCTTTCGTGCCGAGACAGCCGCGGGCTGTCATATGCACTAGGACAACCGATATTGCTTTGGATGCAGTCAAGAAGAGAACGTCCGACGCGGTTACAAGAAGTGTCCCGACAAGAATCACGCGCGAGATGATGCAACGAGAACGGTGAGTTTACAGGATTCAACAATTATACAAGATATTATACGACTCACCGCAATGCTATATTAACGCCTAATAATATTGTTGCAGCAGGAACTGGCGGTACTGGCAGTAGGTGTCGTACATCGGGTCTTCTATACAGATGTCCTCGAGGTGGGGAAGATCTGGCAGAGCTGCTGCTCGGTTCGGGACGACGTTAGTGGCCTTGGATGCTGGCCGCAAGACGACACGTTGATGAGTTGGCAGAGGGACGTCACTGATGATTCGGCAACGGACCCTGGGGACGATGATCGTATCTCGGCTGTCGTCGTCGTCGGCTATGTCGATCACCTCTGGACGATCGACCGGATGCAGAACTGGCGTCGGAGCTCGCGAGAGGTCCGCGTGGTTGACCTCTTTAGGAAGGCTGCAAGGGCAACCGTATACAGAAACGTAATCGGACGCGTCACACGGAATGTGCTCGGTGGTTCCCAGAAGTTCGGTCCACTCGGTAGTGGCGATGATTTGATCGAGCACCGCTTTATTTCTCAACGCGCGTCTCAATTTAGCAAGTTGATACTTGCGTCCCGCTCGACGTGGGCGTCGCATGGGTAAGGAATAGTAATGATGGAATATTAATAATATAATGAAAATGAACTTCCACTTGTTATTAACCTTTTTGGTAGTTAACTCGCTTCACGTCTATAGTGGCGGCTCAGCGTTTCCACTGCGCTCTTTAGACCAATTCTAGACGTGGCACGAGAACTTCTCTATGACTCGCTTCAAATTCCTTATTGGCGGCTCAGCGTTTCCACTGCGCACTTTAGACCAAGTCCGGATATGTCACGAGTTTAATATATTCGATGCAAGAACTGAATTGGAAGATGGTGTTGAACTAACACAAGAATAACAAGATCGAAACACTGGTATAACAACGATATATTAAATAAGAACTGGTAAGTACACTGGTATACAATATGTAAGTAGTATTATAATAGGAGTAGTAATTGGATTAATGAATAATGGATATTGTAATATGTTGTAGGAATAATGTATGAGAATTAGGAGTTGAGTTGAGTTGAGTTAGAGTTGGAATTGGAATTGGAATTAGGAGTGAAGGATCGACACACTTCACTATCGCGGAGCTAGACTGAACACGTCTGCTCTTGAAGTCGGAAGAAGCCGGACTGGCACGTCCGTGCGAGTCGCTCGCTTGGAGCGGACCGTTCGAGTCGCTGTCTGAAGGCGGACTGATGCAAGCGTCCGCTCTGCCTTGCCTCCTTCGTTCGGAGTGGGGATAGCTGACGCTGCAGTCTCTTTGTTCTTCAGTCGTCGGAGTGGGAGAACCGCTGACGCAGCAGCGTCTTCGCTCCCGGGGACTGCACGTGCATTTCTGCTGACGCTGCAGTCTCGTGGCTGTCCTATTGCCCTCTACGAGCGTGGGACTGCTGATGCAGCAGTCTTTGGACTTCTCGACGTTTCTAGAAGCTTCTAGATGCTTCCAGAGTGATGCAATACTTTATTGCATTATGTGTCGTGGTGATGGGTTGAAACTGAGGTAAGGTGTTGATCAAGGTGAAGTTATGGTGATGGATAGAGACGGAGATAAGGATTAGAACAATACAATATATGAGATCTTAATATTATGCTCTTATGTCTAGGGGACGGTGTATGGATCTTATGCAGATCAGACCTTGAATACATAATGTATGTACAAGGCCAACGTCGTACATCGGACGACGTAACATGATTTCGTCCTTGTGGATTGGTGGGTAGCGATACTGTTTAACATGGATTGGAATATCATCCGTCGTGATGATGTCACGTCCGTCACTGTGTTTTTGTTACAGGTACCAGGAGAGAGAAAAGAGAACAGTGACAGACGGACGGTTGAGATATTATGATTAAAATGAGGAGTGGTCTTTCGTGCCGAGACAGCCGCGGGCTGTCATATGCACTAGGACAACCGATATTGAAATGGATGCAGTCAAGAAAAGAACGTCCGACGCGGTTACAAGAAGTGTCCCGACAAGAATCGCGCGCGAGAGGATGCAACGAGAACGGTGAGTTTACAGGATTCAACAATTATACAAGATATTATACGACTCACCGCAATGTTGTATTAACGCCTAATAATATTGTTGCAGCAGGAACTGGCGGTACTGACAGTAGGTGTCGTACATCGGATCTTCTATACAGATGTCCTCGAGGTGGGGAAGATCCGGCAGAGTTGCTGCTGCTCGGTTCGGGACGACGTTAGTGGCCTTGGATGCTGGCCGCAAGACGACACGTTGATGAGTTGGCAGAGGGACGTCACTGATGATTCGGCAACGGACCCTGGGAACGATGATCGTGTCTCGGCTGTCGTCGTCGTCGGCTATGTCGATCACCTCTGGACAATCGACCGGATGCAGAACTGGCGTCGGAGCTCGCGAGAGGTCCGCGTGGTTGACCTCTTTAGGAGGGTTGCAAGGGCAACCGTATACAGAAACGTAATCGGACGCGTCACACGGAATGTGCTCGGTGGTTCCCAGAAGTTCGGTCCACTCGGTAGTGGCAATGATTTGATCGAGCACCGCTTTATTTCTCAACGCGCGTCTCAATTTAGCAAGTTGATACTTGCGTCCCGCTCGACGTGGGCGTCGCATGGGTAAGGAATAGTAATGATGGAATATTAATAATATAATGAAAATGAAACTCCATTTGTTATTAACCTTTTAGGTAGTTAACTCGCTTCACGTCTATAGTGGCGGCTCAGCGTTTCCACTGCGCTCTTTAGACCAATTCTAGACGTGGCACGAGAACTTCTCTGTGACTCGCTTCAAATTCCTTATTGGCGGCTCAGCGTTTCCACTGCGCACTTTAGACCAAGTCCGGATATGTCACGAGTTTAATATATTCTATGCAAGAACTGAATTGGAAGATGGTGTTGAACTAACACAAGAATAACAAGATCGAAGCACTGGTATAACAACGATATATTAAATAAGAACTGGTAAGTACACTGGTATACAATATGTAAGTAATATTATAATAGGAGTAGTAATTGGATTAATGAATAATGGATATTGTAATATGTTATAGGAATAACGTATGAGAATTAGGACTTGAGTTGAGTTGAGTTAGAGTTGGAATTGGAATTGGAATTAGGAGTGAAGGATCGACACACTTCACTATCGCGGAGCTAGACTGAACACGTCTGCTCTTGAAGTCGGAAGAAGCCGGACTGACTCTGAGGCCAGGTAGGCACGTCTGTGCGAGTCGCTGGCTGAAGGCGGACTGCTCGAGTCGCGAGATGGAGGCGGACTGCTGCAAGCGTCCGCTCTGCCTTGCCTCCTTCGGTCGGAGTGGGGATAGCTGACGCTGCAGTCTCTTTGTTCTTCAGTTGTCGGAGTGGGAGAACCGCTGACGCAGCAGCGTCTTCGCTCCCGGGGACTGCACGTGCATTTCTGCTGACGCTGCAGTCTCGTGGCTGTCCTATTGCCCTCTACGAGCGTGGGACTGCTGATGCAGCAGTCTTTGGACTTCTCGACGTTTCTAGAAGCTTCTAGATGCTTCCAGAGTGATGCAATACTTTATTGCATTATGTGTCGTGGTGATGGGTTGAAACTGAGGTAAGGTGTTGATCAAGGTGAAGTTATGGTGATGGGTAGAGACGGAGATAAGGAGTAGAACAATAGAATAATGAGATCTTAATACTATGCTCTTATGTCTAGGGGACGGTGTATGGATCTTATGCAGATCAGACCTTGTATACATAGTGTGTGTACAAGGCCAACGTCGTACATCGGACGACGTAACACCTCCCAACGCGGAAAAGAAATTTCTTACAGGGAAGAAATTTCTCGCTCAACACTCAATCACACACTCATTCATGCGACGCATCGTCCGGAGGTACTCCGCGCAGGGAGCACAGTTCTCGGCGAGTATTTTCTATATTTGAACGAAACACTGGTCGCACTGAAATGTTGTCGGTGTCGGCACGTGGGGTTGGGGCTGGTTTTGTAATGTCCGACAAGTCGTATTCGCAATGTTCATTTTTCGACTGTCTTTTCTCGGGGTTTAGGGTGGGTGGGGAATCACTTTGTTCACTAACACTTTCACTTTTGTCTTTCCTGTAACTTGCTGCATACGTGTAAGTATTGTCCTTTTGCTTCAGGAAGATGAAGAATCTTGTGAGGGAGCTCCATACGGCGACTGCTAGATGCAAACTCCATCCGTAAAGTGAGTGCAATGCAATACCATTGATTATGGTACTTATGATAGTCTTTATTGTTCGGATTGCTATATATATTCCTAGCACTCCGGCACTGATTGAACCAAATGTGGTGAATCCTGACCACAGTTTTTGTGCTGTTGACTCCGCTATCTGTTGCAGGGAGTTTTCGTCAAGCAGGTTGAACATATTAACGTTCCCTGTTGCGTAATCTCTGCCGGATGCTCCTTGGGCGATAGAATTTATTACGGCCACTCTTTCCACTGGAAACATGATGTGGTCCTGTAGTTTGTTGAGATCCTCTTGGGAATAAATTC
The DNA here is from genome assembly GCF_051020765.1 of Lasioglossum baleicum. Classification (NCBI taxonomy): domain Eukaryota; kingdom Metazoa; phylum Arthropoda; class Insecta; order Hymenoptera; family Halictidae; genus Lasioglossum; species Lasioglossum baleicum. Next base: position 223,372 of record NW_027469143.1, on the reverse strand, counting down.
CGCCTGTTGCGATATTTGTTGGATCCACGTACTTCCACGTGGGTTTGATGAGCGGTTGTAATGTTGCTGGGGCAACGGTCTCTGTGAGTGACGGCGTTAAACGATACCAAATTCCGTTTATTTTGTAGAGAGGCGGCAGGAGTTCATTGCATGGCTTTTCTGTACCTGTGGCAACTATAATATGGTCTCCTGGCTTTAAGAACTTGGAAGAATTCTGGTAAGTGATCGGAAGTTCATCGAAACACTTATCCGTTTTCCGAACTTGTACGGTTACTGGAATGCACTTTATAATATGCACCACTTCTCCAGCTGGAACTGCGACGAATCCTGGTTCTCGCATAATGGCAGCTGCTATTTCTTCCGGTGATGAGTGTAACATCGTTAGTGCGTTTTGAAGGACCTGTTTCTCCAGTTCGCACTTTTGCCGGATGACATCCTGGTACAACTGGGTAAGTTGACTTTTCAGATGTTTTTCTACGTAGATGAACTTACTATTCACGTAGGTGAATATGTCCAGATTGCTTACTATGGTGTGAGTGCGTTCCTTGAATTTACCGGACAAACTTGTATCCAGAATAAAGAGCTTGGGGTGCTCCGTGCGAATAATAATATAACCGCAAATTGATGTACGACCAGATTCTGTCAACGCGAATGTGGTGTCTTCAGATTCCACCATATATAGTGTAGGTGAGAACTTTGTCTTTGTAGAAACTCTGGTAGCTAGTCCTTCGTAGAGAACGTCGTAGCTATTGAACTTGCAGTAATCGTTGGGAACGACGTCCCAGAATGTATGTCCATCTTGCGTATCAAGGCAGCTTCCTTTTGTGAAGGAGCATATTTGTCCTGACTGTAGATGGATCTGACCTGTAGAGAGCTTCACTGTTGCTGTGTAGTCCCTCAGGGTTATTCGAACAATGGCCTGTACAACGACACTGGTCCAAGTGCCGAATGGGTCGTTGTACGTTGTTCCCGCGCATTGCCCGTTATTTTGAAGTTCTCCCGCCAATGTGAGGCTGCGGGATGTAGTAGAATTGGGCTGGACTCCCGTGACCTGGGCGGTCGGAGTGATGAGGATTGTTCCGGTCTTCTGCAACTCGGAACAGGTTTCACTGGTGGTTGCCAGTAAATATTCCTGTCGTCCGTTCGTGACGATGGAAACATGTGAGTGCATGCCACAATAGAATATCGTGCGGTCGATTTCTATGTGGCACTGGATTACTCTCGTCTGAGTAAACTCTGCTAGTTGTAGCAATTGGATTTTTACTGAGTCCTCCGTGGGCTTGATTTCTTCAGGCTCGCAATCAGGAATATCGATGATGGAGAACGTTGTCGTGTTCAGTGTAGATCCTCCACAATCGTATCCGATGAGGGTGTACACTCGCGTGGCTATAGAGAGTAAGATGGCAACTTGGATCGGCTGCATGATTACAGTTTCGTGTGTGTCTAAGGACTGACGGTCTTCTGAGGCGATTGCTGCTTCGGAGGAGCGGTGTTGCGATGTGATATGCTGATCTTCCAGTGGTGGAAGGAGATTTTGCTGACCAGAGGTTTCGTATTTCGCTCGTTTAATCTGGTAGGGGTATCTGTTATCGCGAGGGTACTCGGATTTATATTTCTTTCTTGCTGACGCGCATTTCGCTGTAGCGCAGAGATTAATTTTATCGTATTTGTTTCGCTTCGCATGGCAACGTGCAGATGGAAGTTGAAAGGAATCGAGTTTCTGTGGATCATCAAAGATATGATTTCGAAGTAAGTTATGAAGTTCTTTTACTCTGGAGGCTTTGATATCCTTCTCTGGTTTAGAACTGTCGCTGGATTTATTGTGCAATATGGAACAGACCTGCTTACATATGGGTCTTGAAGATCTTTGATTGTCGTAGGAATGGAGTTGGTCTTGGAATTGATCGGGCTGGTTACCGGAGTTAGAATAAGGATCGGGCTGGTTACCGGAGTTAGTATGAGAATCGGGCTGGTTACCGGAGTTAGTATAAGGATCGGGCTGGTTACCGGAGTTAGTATAAGAATCGGGCTGGTTACCGGAGTTAGTATAATGATCGGGCTGGTTACCGGAGTTAGTATAAGAATCGGGCTGGTTACCGGAGTTAGAAAGGTCGGGATGGTTACCGAATGCGTCGGGACGATACCCGGAAGTAGAAAGGTCGGGATGGTTACCGAATGCGTCGGGATGGTTCCCGGAATTGGAAAGGTCGGAAGAGTACGACTCGATTTCTTCCATCTCCAATGGGGGCAATCGAAATGAAACTCTTTCCGACGAGGTGTTAAAACACCGGAGGCTCGCTTTGCCTTTACGATTGGTGACGACGCAGTCACCCAGGAATACATCCGGCGCTACGTTAACACGGCGGATATATCCCTGTTTAGGTCCTTCGACGTCGACCGCTATGCACGCAACGGTACGAGGTTCGAGGACGAATTCTTCGGATTTCGGAGGAGTCTTTGTTCGGACTCGATCCTCACGCTCCACGATCCGACTTCTCGCAGTGTACTCCGATATCTCTCGAGTCTCCTTCGATTCCGGCCGGCTTTTCACGGCGTTTTTCTCTAGGGAGTACTCGATCGAATCCCGAGGAGGCATTGAAATAACCTCCGTCACCGGAGCTCTGCAAGGTCTGACCGCGGGTGCACGAGGATTTGAGGAAGACACTCGAACGTTCCTTGCCGAATGTTCCTCACGCTCGGCGGCTGGAGTTTTAACGAGATCGTTGGTCATAGACGAAGGCATTGAAATAACCTCTGCTGCCAATTTATCGCGAGGCTCAGCCGTGGGCGCGCAAGGGTTCGAGAAGGGAACCCGAATGTTTCCTATCATAATGTATTCATTCGCAAAGGAGATCTCGGCTCCTGTTCTGAAGAAGGGAGAACCGAGGATTCCGTCGATGTTAATTGGGAAGTTTTCTTCCAAGACATGAAATTCAATAGGGTTTTGACCCTGTAAGTGTATCTTAATTTGACCGAGGGTTGGAATGGATCCCTCGGTTATTCCTTGGACTTCTATAGTGTTCGTATGATCTATAGGTAGATTTGGTTCTAGACTTGACGCACGAATTAAATTGATCTCCGAACCCGTGTCCAACAAAAATTCACACTTCTTTTGTAATTGAGGGGCGGAGATTTTTACGCGCGGGATTGGTGAGTCTGCAGCAAGATTTACTGCTGAGACGAATCGTCGGACTGGTCGTTCGTCCGGATAGCTGTTTGGGTGCGGGCTGTAGTTTGGGTTGAAGATGCGGCCTCCCGCCTGGGGTTGGCTTCGGTCGGGAGGCCGGACTCGTTTCCCGACCTCCTATTATTATTAAAAGCGCGCTTACGGCACTCGTGAATATCGTGCCCGGGGACTTTGCAGTAGTTGCAAAATTTGTTAGGGCTTGAGGGGCGATCTGTGCGACCATCGCGGTACGTGTTTTGGTCGCGAGGATTATTTTCCCATCGCCGTTGCGGCGTCGGGGAGCGATAAGAGTCCCGGTTTGAGTTTCTCGAGGACTGCTGAGACGAGTCCGGTCTGTTATCGCGGCGTTCTTGAGTTCGCTCTGGAATGTCACGAGCGGACTCGTACGTGGAACGCTGGCGATACGGCCGGTTATCAGAGAAGCTGACTCGTTTTTCTTCGCGGATCAGTTCTCGTCGACGAGTCTGGTCTGACTCATACTGCCTGTAAGCAGAGATGGCTGCTTCGAAAACAGTGGCAGGATTTCGCGAAGGGCAATGAAGCACTTCGGCACGCAGCTGAGGAAGGAGACCTCGTAGAAAACAATCTACTACGAAGCGATCTAGTTCTTCGTAATCGAGGCCAATATCTGTGGCATCTTGAATCGCGGTTCGAAGGTCTTTAACGCGATTGATGAAATCTAAGATGTGCTCGTTTGGAGCTTGGAGTACACTCGCGAGATCGCCACGGTACTGGTCAACGAATTTGTATGGGCCCAGTACTGTTCGTAATTTCTCGCATAGTGCAGAAATTGTGAATATGTGCTGGCCTTCTATAGCGGCATAAGCACGATCGTGGAGTTTATTGCAGAGCAATTTTGTGAGGGCACGCTCTGCAGTGGCCGGTACGGTGTCACGCGCGCGTTTGCATGCACGTATGAATTGCAGGACGGAAGACGAAGTTCCGTCGAATCTAGGGACAAGCTCGGCGGCTTGCTTTAGAGCAAAATTGCCAGTAGGTTCATACTGTGGGATTTCGCGTGGCTCTGGCGGTGAAGGTTCCCGCATATTAGAGACGTTACTAGGGCCTGGTGTAGGCGTTTGTTGACGTAGGGTTTGACTCGTGATTTGGATGTTGCGAAGCTCTTTTCGTATTTCGTCGAGCATATTCTTTTGGTTTTGTGCGTCTTCTTCATATTTGAGACGCAATTTGGCAATAAAATCAGTTTCCTCTTTGAGATATTGCTCTCTACGGGCGAGGTCTTGCGCATAAAGGAGTAGCTCTTCCTCGGTCATTGGAGGAAGGTCTGCGTTAGGATCTGCTCGGAGATCCTTTTGAGATCGCGTGATTGGGCGAGACATTTTGAAAGATATGAATGGGATTTAAGAAATGTGAACTTCGCACTGACACGCGTCGGGGCTTATTAATGCAAATATCGGCGACCACTTCGATGTCCTACCGACTGCGCCAAATTTGTCACGTCCGTCACTGTGTTTTTGTTACAGGTACCAGGAGAGAGAAAAGAGAACAGTGACAGACGGACGGTTGAGATATTATGATTAAAATGAGGAGTGGTCTTTCGTGCCGAGACAGCCGCGGGCTGTCATATGCACTAGGACAACCGATATTGCTATGGATGCAGTCAAGAAAAGAACGTCCGACGCGGTTACAAGAAGTGTCCCGACAAGAATCGCGCGCGAGAGGATGCAACGAGAACGGTGAGTTTACAGGATTCAACAATTATACAAGATATTATACGACTCACCGCAGTGTTGTATTAACGCCTAATAATATTGTTGCAGCAGGAACTGGCGGTACTGACAGTAGGTGTCGTACTGTCACGTCCGTCACTGTGTTTTGTTACAGGTACCAAGAGAGAGAAAAGGATGGCACTCAAGAACAGTGACAGACGGACGGTGGAGATATGAAGATTAATTGTGGAGTGGTCTTTCGTGCCGAGACAGCCGCGGGCTGTCATATGCACTAGGACAACCGATATTGCTATGGATGCAGTCAAGAAGAGAACGTCCGACGCGGTTACAAGAAGTGTCCCGACAAGAATCACGCGCGAGATGATGCAACGAGAACGGTGAGTTTACAGGATTCAGCAATTATACAAGACATTATACGACTCACCGCAATGCTGTATTAACGCCTAATAATATTGTTGCAGCAGGAACTGGCGGTACTGACAGTAGGTGTCGTACATCGGGTCTTCTATACAGATGTCCTCGAGGTGGGGAAGATCTGGCAGAGTTGCTGCTGCTCGGTTCGGGACGACATTAGTGGCCTTGGATGCTGGCCGCAAGACGACACGTTGATGAGCTGGCAGAGGGACGTCACGGATGATTCGGCAACGGACCCTGGGAACGATGATCGTGTCTCGGCTGTCGTCGTCGTCGGCTATGTCGATCACCTCTGGACAATTGACCGGATGTAGAACTGGCGTCGGGGCTCGCGAGAGGTCCGCGTGGTTGACCTCTTTAGGAGGGTTGCAAGGGCAACCGTATACAGAAACGTAATCGGACGCGTCACACGGAATGTGCTCGGTAGTTCCCAGAAGTTCTGTCCACTCGGTAGTGGCAATGATTTGATCGAGCACCGCTTTATTTCTTAACGCGCGTCTCAATTTAGCAAGTTGATACTTGCGTCCCGCTCGACGTGGGCGTCGCATGGGTAAGGAATAGTAATGATGGAATATTAATAATATAATGAAAATGAACTTCCATTTGTTGTTAACCTTTTAGGTAGTTAACTCGCTTCACGTCTATAGTGGCGGCTCAGCGTTTCCACTGCGCTCTTTAGACCAATTCTAGACGTGGCCCGAGAACTTCTCTATGACTCGCTTCAAATTCCTTATTGGCGGCTCAGCGTTTCCACTGCGCACTTTAGACCAAGTCCGGATATGTCACGAGTTTAATATATTCGATGCAAGAACTGAATTGGAAGTTGGTGTTGAACTAACACAAGAATAACAAGATCGAAGCACTGGTATAACAACGATATATTAAATAAGAACTGGTAAGTACACTGGTATACAATATGTAAGTAGTATTATAATAGGAGTAGTAATTGGATTAATGAATAATGGATATAGTAATATGTTGTAGGAATAATGTATGAGTTGAGTTGAGTTGAGTTAGAATTGGAATTGGAATTGGAATTAGGAGTGAAGGATCGACACACTTCACTATCGCGGAGCTAGACTGAACACGTCTGCTCTTGAAGTCGGAAGAAGCCGGACTGGCGGCTGAGGCCAGGTAGGCACGTCTGTGCGAGTCGCTGGCTGAAGGCGGACCGTTCGAGTCGCTGTCTGGAGGCGGACTGATGCAAGCGTCCGCTCTGCCTTGCCTCCTTCGTTCGGAGTGGGGATAGCTGACGCTGCAGTCTCTTTGTTCTTCAGTCGTCGGAGTGGGAGAACCGCTGACGCAGCAGCGTCTTCGCTCCCGGGGACTGCACGTGCATTTCTGCTGACGCTGCAGTCTCGTGGCTGTCCTATTGCCCTCTACGAGCGTGGGACTGCTGATGCAGCAGTCTTTGGACTTCTCGACGTTTCTAGAAGCTTCTAGATGCTTCCAGAGTGATGCAATACTTTATTGCATTATGTGTCGTGGTGATGGGTTGAAACTGAGGTAAGGTGTTGATCAAGGAGAAGTTATGGTGATGGGTAGAGACGGAGATAAGGATTAGAACAATCGAGTATATGAGATCTTAATATTATGTTCTTATGTCTAGGGGACGGTGTGTGGATCTTATGCAGATCAGACCTTGAATACATAGTGTATGTACAAGGCCAACGTCGTACATCGGACGACGTAACACCTCCCAACGCGGAAAAGAAATTTCTTACATGGGAGAAATTTCTCGCTCAACACTCGCTTTCACATTCATTCATGCGACGCATCGTCCGGGGGTACTCCGCGCAGGGAGCACAGTTCTCGGCGAGTATTTCCTATATTTGTACGAAACACTGGTCGCACTGAAATGTTGTCGGTGTCGGTGTTACGTCGTCCGATGTACGACGTTGGCCTTGTACACACACTATGTATACAAGGTCTGATCTGCATAAGATCCATACACCGTCCCCTAGACATAAGAGCATAGTATTAAGATCTCATTATTGTATTGTTCTAATCCTTATCTCCGTCTCTACCCATCACCATAACTTCACCTTGATCAACACCTTACCTCAGTTTCAACCCATCACCACGACACATAATGCAATAAAGTATTGCATCACTCTGGAAGCATCTAGAAGCTTCTAGAAACGTCGAGAAGTCCAAAGACTGCTGCATCAGCAGTCCCACGCTCGTAGAGGGCAATAGGACAGCCACGAGACTGCAGCGTCAGCAGAAATGCACGTGCAGTCCCCGGGAGCAAAGACGCTGCTGCGTCAGCGGTTCTCCCACTCCGACGACCGAAGAACAAAGAGACTACAGCGTCAGCTATCCCCACTCCGAACGAAGGAGGCAAGGCAGAGCAGGCGCTTGCATCAGTCCGCCTTCAGACAGCGACTCGAACGGTCCGCTCCAAGCGAGCGACTCGCACGGACGTGCCAGTCCGGCTTCTTCCGACTTCAAGAGCAGACGTGTTCAGTCTAGCTCCGCGAAAGTGAAGTGTGTCGATCCTTCACTCCTAATTCCAATTCCAATTCCAACTCTAACTCAACTCAACTCAAGTCCTAATTCTCATACGTTATTCCTATAACACATTACAATATCCATTATTCATTAATCCAATTACTACTCCTATTATAATATTACTTACATATTGTATACCAGTGTACTTACCAGTTCTTATTTAATATATCGTTGTTATACCAGTGCTTCGATCTTGTTATTCTTGTGTTAGTTCAACACCATCTTCCAGTTCAGTTCTTACATTGAATGTATTATACTCGTGACATATCCGGACTTGGTCTAAAGTGCGCAGTGGAAACGCTGAGCCGCCAATAAGGAATTTGAAGCGAGTCATAGAGAAGTTCTCGTGCCACGTCTAGAATTGGTCTAAAGAGCGCAGTGGAAACGCTGAGCCGCCACTATAGACGTGAAGCGAGTTAACTACCAAAAAGGTTAATAACAAGTGGAAGTTCATTTTCATTATATTATTAATATTCCATCATTACTATTCCTTACCCATGCGACGCCCACGTCGAGCGGGACGCAAGTATCAACTTGCTAAATTGAGACGCGCGTTGAGAAATAAAGCGGTGCTCGATCAAATCATTGCCACTACCGAGTGGACCGAACTTCTGGGAACCATCGAGCACATTCCGTGTGACGCGTCCGATTACGTTTCTGTATACGGTTGCCCTTGCAACCCTCCTAAAGAGGTCAACCACGCGGACCTCTCGCGAGCTCCGACGCCAGTTCTGCATCCGGTCGATCGTCCAGAGGTGATCGACATAGCCGACGACGACGACAGCCGAGACACGATCATCGTTCCCAGGGTCCGTTGCCGAATCATCCGTGACGTTCCTCTGCCAGCTCATCAACGTGTCGTCTTGCGGCCAGCATCCAAGGCCACTAACGTCGTCCCGAACCGAGCAGCAGCAACTTTGCCAGATCTTCCCCACCTCGAGGACATCTGTATAGAAGATCCGATGTACGACACCTACTGTCAGTACCGCCAGTTCCTGCTGCAACAATATTATTAGGCGTTAATACAACATTGCGGTGAGTCGTATAATATCTTGTATAATTGTTGAATCCTGTAAACTCACCGTTTTCGTTGCACTATCTCGCGCGTGATTCTCGTCGGGACACTTCTTGTAACCGCGTCGGACGTTCTCTTCTTGACTGCATCCATAGCAATATCGGTTGTTCTAGTGCATATGACAGCCCGCGGCTGTCTCGGCACGAAAGACCACTCTTCAATTACTCTTCATATCTCCACCGTCCGTCTGTCACTGTTCTTGAGTGCCATCCTTTTCTCTCTCTTGGTACCTGTAACAAAAACACAGTGACGGACGTGACAAATTTGGCGCAGTCGGTAGGACATCGAAGTGGTCGCCGATATTTGCATTAATAAGCCCCGACGCGTGTCAGTGCGAAGTTCACATTTCTTAAATCCCATTTATATCTATCAAAATGTCTCGCCCAATCACGCGATCTCAAAAGGATCTCCGAGCAGATCCTAACGCAGACCTTCCTCCAATGACCGAGGAAGAGCTACTCCTTTATGCGCAAGACCTCGCCCGTAGAGAGCAATATCTCAAAGAGGAAACTGATTTTATTGCCAAATTGCGTCTCAAATATGAAGAAGACGCACAAAACCAAAAGAATATGCTCGACGAAATACGAAAAGAGCTTCATAACATCCAAATCACAAGTCAAACCCTACGTCAACAAACGCCTACACCAGGCCCTAGTAACGTCTCTAATATGCGGGAACCTTCACCGCCAGAGCCACGCGAAATCCCACAGTATGAACCTACTGGCAATTTTGCTCTAAAACAAGCCGCCGAGCTTGTCCCTAGATTCGACGGAACTTCGTCTTCCGTCCTACAATTCATACGTGCATGCAAACGCGCGCGTGACGCCGTACCGGCCACTGCAGAGCGTGCCCTCACAAAATTGCTCTGCAATAAACTCCACGATCGTGCTTATGCCGCTATAGAAGGCCAGCACATATTCACAATTTCTGCACTATGCGAGAAATTACGAACAGTACTGGGCCCATACAAATTCGTTGACCAGTACCGTGGCGATCTCGCGAGTGTACTCCAAGCTCCAAACGAGCACATCTTAGACTTCATCAATCGCGTTAAAGACCTTCGAACCGCGATTCAAGATGCCACAGATATTGGCCTTGATTACGAAGAACTAGATCGCTTCGTAGTAGATTGTTTTCTACGAGGTCTCCTTCCCCAGCTGCGTGCCGAAGTGCTTCATTGCCCTTCGCGAAATCCTGCCACTGTTTTCGAAGCACCCATCTCTGCTTACAGGCAGTATGAGTCAGACCAGACTCGTCGACGAGAACTGATCCGCGAAGAAAAACGAGTCAGCTTCTCTGATAACCGGCCGTATCGCCAGCGTTCCACGTACGAGTCCGCTCGTGACATTCCAGAGCGAACTCAAGAACGCCGCGATAACAGACCGGACTCGTCTCAGCAGTCCTCGAGAAACTTAAACCGGGACTCTTATCGCTCCCCGACGCCGCAACGGCGATGGGAAAACAATCCTCGCGACCAAAACACGTACCGCGATGGTCGCACAGATCGCCCTTCAAGCTCTAACAAATTTTGCAACTACTGCAAAACCCCCGGGCACGATATTCACGAGTGCCGTAAGCGCGCTTTTAATAATAATAGGAGGTCGGGAAACGAGTCCGGCCTCCCGACCGAAGCCAACCCAAGGCGGGAGGCCGCATCTTCAACTCAAACTACAGCCCGCACCCAAACAGCTATCCGGACGAACGACCAGTCCGACGATTCGTCTCAGCAGTAAATCTTGCTGCAGACTCACCAATTCCGCGCGTAAAAATCTCCGCCCCTCAATTACAAAAGAAGTGTGAATTTTTGTTGGACACGGGTTCGGAGATCAATTTAATTCGTGCGTCAAGTCTAGAACCAAATCTACCTATAGATCATACGAACACTATAGAAGTCCAAGGAATAACCGAGGGATCCATTCCAACTCTCGGTCAAATTAAAATACACTTACAGGGTCAAAACCCTATTGAATTTCATGTCTTGGAAGAAAACTTCCCAATTAACATCGACGGAATCCTCGGTTCTCCCTTCTTCAGAACAGGAGCCGAGATCTCCTTTGCGAATGAATACATAACGATAGGAAACATTCGGGTTCCCTTCTCGAACCCTTGCGCGCCCACGGCTGAGCCTCGCGATAAATTGGCAGCAGAGGTTATTTCAATGCCTTCGTCTATGACCAATGATCTCGTTAAAACTCCAGCCGCCGAGCGTGAGGAACATTCGGCAAGGAACGTTCGAGTGTCTTCCTCAAATCCTCGTGCACCCGCGGTCAGACCTTGCAGAGCCCCGGTGACGGAGGTTATTTCAATGCCTCCTCGGGATTCGATCGAGTGCTCCCTAGAGAAAAACGCCGTGAAAAGCCGGCCGGAATCGAAGGAGACTCGAGAGATATCGGAGTACACTGCGAGAAGTCGGGTCGTGGAGCGTGAGGATCGAGTCCGAACAGAGACTCCTCTGAAATCCGAAGAATTCGTCCTCGAACCTCGTACCGTTGCGTGTATAGCGGTCGACGTCGAAGGACCTAAACAGGGATATATCCGCCGTGTTAATGTAGCGCCGGATGTATTCCTGGGTGACTGCGCTGTCACCAATCGTAAAGGCAAAGCGAGCCTCCGGTGTTTTAACACCTCGTCGGAAAGAGTTTCATTTCGATTGCCCCCATTGGAGATGGAAGAAATCGAGTCGTACTCTTCCGACCTTTCTAATTCCGGGTATCATCCCGACGCATTCGGTAACCATCCCGACCTTACTAATTCCGGGTACCATCCCGACGCATTCGGTAACCATCCCGACCTTTCTAACTCCGGTAACCATACCGATTCTTATACTAACTCCGGTAACCAGCCCGATCATTATACTAACTCCGGTAACCAGCCCGATTCTTATACTAACTCCGGTAACCAGCCCGATCATTATTCTAACTCCGGTAACCATCCCGACGCATTCGGTAACCATCCCGACCTTTTCAATTCCGGTAACCATCCCGACGTATTCGGTAACCATCCCGACAATTTTAATCCAGAGTCCAAAGAAGACTCCCGCGAATTCAAACCTATGAAGGTTTATTCTACAAGCTCCGGTATCAAGTCCGATTGTTTCTATTCCGAGTCTAGGTTGAAAGGAAATGTCCCCGCCTTTGATTCTCTAAAGACGACAGAACGTCTACATAAAATAAAGCATAAAACTCTACCTCGTATAGACCGAGCATACGAGTCGATCATAAAAGATCATCCCGCGATAATTTCTAAATCAGAGTCAAAGAGAGTCAATATTTCATTTCAAAAACCTACCTCTGATTTTTCGCCGGAACATGATCTCTTCCAGTCTCAACGGTCAAGTATCCGTGCACCGCAAAGCAATTTCCATCCATCTAGGAACTATACGTCTGTAAAATACGCGTCAGCAAAAAGGAGAAACAAATTTCGTATTATACTATACCTTTGCAATAACCCGCGAACAATGATTGTAGAGTCTCCTGCGATTTGCGATAAGAAACCCTCCCAGGAGATTTCATTACAGTCCTCCGCTGACGCGAAATTAGAATCCGCGATAATCACGCGTCCGGTCAACACCGATAAGCGAGCGAAATCCGAAACCCAGCGTCGGCAAAATCTCCTTCGACCACCGGAAGATATAGAACAGGTATTCCTACTCAAAGAACCCTGCAAGGGCAAATTCGATGCGCAATATACGGGTCCTCACGAAATTTGCGACATCCTAGACTCAAACAATGTAAAAATTAAAGTAGGGAACCATTTTAAGATTGTACATGCAAACAAACTCAAGCGTGCGCCGAATAATCCAACGCAAACCCCGCGGCAGCGAAACGTGACACTCATCTGGAAGAAGATAAGAAAAGACAAAAGTGACAGTGACACCAGAGATTCCCCACCCACCCAAAACCCAACTATGCAAAATGAACAAAGCAAAATAAATTGCATAAAACCAGCCCCAGCCCCACGTGCCGACACCGACAACATTTCAGTGCGACCAGTGTTTCGTACAAATATAGGAAATACTCGCCGAGAACTGTGCTCCCTGCGCGGAGTACCTCCGGACGATGCGTCGCATGAATGAGTGTGATGTCGAGTGTTGAGCGAGAAATTTCTTCCTTGTAAGAAATTTCTTTTCCGCGTTGGGAGGTGTTACGTCGTCCGATGTACGACGTTGGCCTTGTACACACACTATGTATACAAGGTCTGATCTGCATAAGATCCATACACCGTCCCCTAGACATAAGAGCATAGTATTAAGATCTCATTATTGTATTGTTCTAATCCTTATCTCCGTCTCTACCCATCACCATAACTTCACCTTGATCAACACCTTACCTCAGTTTCAACCCATCACCACGACACATAATGCAATAAAGTATTGCATCACTCTGGAAGCATCTAGAAGCTTCTAGAAACGTCGAGAAGTCCAAAGACTGCTGCATCAGCAGTCCCACGCTCGTAGAGGGCAATAGGACAGCCACGAGACTGCAGCGTCAGCAGAAATGCACGTGCAGTCCCCGGGAGCAAAGACGCTGCTGCGTCAGCGGTTCTCCCACTCCGACGACCGAAGAACAAAGAGACTACAGCGTCAGCTATCCCCACTCCGAACGAAGGAGGCAAGGCAGAGCAGGCGCTTGCATCAGTCCGCCTTCAGACAGCGACTCGAACGGTCCGCTCCAAGCGAGCGACTCGCACGGACGTGCCAGTCCGGCTTCTTCCGACTTCAAGAGCAGACGTGTTCAGTCTAGCTCCGCGAAAGTGAAGTGTGTCGATCCTTCACTCCTAATTCCAATTCCAATTCCAACTCTAACTCAACTCAACTCAAGTCCTAATTCTCATACGTTATTCCTATAACACATTACAATATCCATTATTCATTAATCCAATTACTACTCCTATTATAATATTACTTACATATTGTATACCAGTGTAATTACCAGTTCTTATTTAATATATCGTTGTTATACCAGTGCTTCGATCTTGTTATTCTTGTGTTAGTTCAACACCATCTTCCAGTTCAGTTCTTACATTGAATGTATTATACTCGTGACATATCCGGACTTGGTCTAAAGTGCGCAGTGGAAACGCTGAGCCGCCAATAAGGAATTTGAAGCGAGTCATAGAGAAGTTCTCGTGCCACGTCTAGAATTGGTCTAAAGAGCGCAGTGGAAACGCTGAGCCGCCACTATAGACGTGAAGCGAGTTAACTACCAAAAAGGTTAATAACAAGTGGAAGTTCATTTTCATTATATTATTAATATTCCATCATTACTATTCCTTACCCATGCGACGCCCACGTCGAGCGGGACGCAAGTATCAACTTGCTAAATTGAGACGCGCGTTGAGAAATAAAGCGGTGCTCGATCAAATCATTGCCACTACCGAGTGGACCGAACTTCTGGGAACCATCGAGCACATTCCGTGTGACGCGTCCGATTACGTTTCTGTATACGGTTGCCCCTGCAACCCTCCTAAAGAGGTCAACCACGCGGACCTCTCGCGAGCTCCGACGCCAGTTCTGCATCCGGTCGATCGTCCAGAGGTGATCGACATAGCCGACGACGACGACAGCCGAGACACGATCATCGTTCCCAGGGTCCGTTGCCGAATCATCCGTGACGTTCCTCTGCCAGCTCATCAACGTGTCGTCTTGCGGCCAGCATCCAAGGCCACTAACGTCGTCCCGAACCGAGCAGCAGCAACTTTGCCAGATCTTCCCCACCTCGAGGACATCTGTATAGAAGATCCGATGTACGACACCTACTGTCAGTACCGCCAGTTCCTGCTGCAACAATATTATTAGGCGTTAATACAACATTGCGGTGAGTCGTATAATATCTTGTATAATTGTTGAATCCTGTAAACTCACCGTTTTCGTTGCACTATCTCGCGCGTGATTCTCGTCGGGACACTTCTTGTAACCGCGTCGGACGTTCTCTTCTTGACTGCATCCATAGCAATATCGGTTGTCCTAGTGCATATGACAGCCCGCGGCTGTCTCGGCACGAAAGACCACTCTTCAATTACTCTTCATATCTCCACCGTCCGTCTGTCACTGTTCTTGAGTGCCATCCTTTTCTCTCTCTTGGTACCTGTAACAAAAACACAGTGACGGACGTGACATCGGCACGTGGGGCTGGGGCTGGTTTTGTAATGTCCGACAAGTCGTATTCGCAATGTTCATTTTTCGACTGTCTTTTCTCGGGGTTTAGGGTGGGTGGGGAATCACTTTGTTCACTAACACTTTCACTTTTGTCTTTCCTTATCTGCGTCCAGATGAGTGTCACGTTTCGCTGACGCGGGTTTTGCGTTGGATTATTCGGCGCACGCTTGAGTTTGTTTGTATGTACAATCTTAAAATGGTTCCCTACTTTAATTTTTACATTGTTTGAGTCTAGGATGTCGCAAATTTCGTGAGGACCCGTATATTGCGCATCGAATTTGCCCTTGCAGGGTTCTTTGAGTAGGAATACTTGTTCTATATCTTCCGGTGGTCGAAGGAGATTTTGCCGATGCTGGGCTTCGAATTTCGCTCGCTTAATCTGGTAGGGGTATCTGTTATCGCGAGGGTACTCGGATTTATATTTCTTTCTTGCTGACGCGTATTTCGCTGTAGCGCAGAGATTAATTTTATCGTATTTGTTTCGCTTCGCATGGCAACGTGCAGATGGAAGTTGAAAGGAATCGAGTTTCTGTGGATCATCAAAGATATGATTTCGAAGTAAGTTATGAAGTTCTTTTACTTTGGAGGCTTTGATATCCTTCTCTGGTTTAGAACTGTCGCTGGATTTATTGTGCAATATAGAACAGACCTGCTTACATATGGGTCTTGAAAATCTTTGATTGTCGTAGGAATGGAGTTGGTCTTGGAATTGATCGGGCTGGTTACCGGAGTTAGAATAAGGATCGGGCTGGTTACCGGAGTTAGAATAAGAATCGGGCTGGTTACCGGAGTTAGTATAAGAATCGGGCTGGTTACCGGAGTTAGAATAAGAATCGGGCTGGTTACCGGAGTTAGTATGAGAATCGGGCTGGTTACCGGAGTTAGAATAAGAATCGGGCTGGTTACCGGAGTTAGTATAAGAATCGGGCTGGTTACCGGAGTTAGTAATGTCGGGATGGTTACCGAATACGTCGGGATGATACCCGGAAGTAGAAAGGTCGGGATGGTTACCGAATACGTCGGGATGATACCCGGAATTAGAAAGGTCGGGATGGTTACCGAATGCGTCGGGATGATACCCGGAATTAGAAAGGTCGGGATGGTTACCGAATACGTCGGGATGATACCCGGAATTAGAAAGGTCGGGATGGTTACCGAATGCGTCGGGATGGTACCCGGAATTGGAAAGGTCGGGATGGTTACCGAATGCGTCGGGATGGTTCCCGGAATTAGAAAGGTCGGAAGAGTACGACTCGATTTCTTCCATCTCCAATGGGGGCAATCGAAATGAAACTCTTTCCGACGAGGTGTTAAAACACCGGAGGCTTGCTTTGCCTTTACGATTGGTGACAACGCAGTCACCCAGGAATACATCCGGCGCTACGTTAACACGGCGGATATATCCCTGTTTAGGTCCATCGACGTCGACCGCTATGCACGCAACGGTACGAGGTTCGAGGACGAATTCTTCGGAGTTCGGAGGAGTCTTTGTTCGGACTCGATCCTCACGCTCCACGACCCGACTTCTCGCAGTGTACTCCGATATCTCTCGAGTCTCCTTCGATTCCGGCCGGCTTTTCACGGCGTTTTTCTCTAGGGAGTACTCGATCGAATCCCGAGGAGGCATTGAAATAACCTCCGTCACCGGAGCTCTGCAAGGTCTGACCGCGGGTGCACGAGGATTTAAGGAAGACACTCGAACGTTCCTTGCCGAATGTTCCTCACGCTCGGCGGCTGGAGTTTTAACGAGATCGTTGGTCATAGACGAAGGCATTGAAATAACCTCTGCTGCCAATTTATCGCGAGGCTCAGCCGTGGGCGCGCAAGGGTTCGAGAAGGGAACCCGAATGTTTCCTATCGTAATGTATTCATTCGCAAAGGAGATCTCGGCTCCTGTTCTGAAGAAGGGAGAACCGAGGATTCCGTCGATGTTAATTGGGAAGTTTTCTTCCAAGACATGAAATTCAATAGGGTTTTGACCCTGTAAGTGTATTTTAATTTGACCGAGAGTTGGAATGGATCCCTCGGTTATTCCTTGGACTTCTATAGTGTTCGTATGATCTATAGGTAGATTTGGTTCTAGACTTGACGCACGAATTAAATTGATCTCCGAACCCGTGTCCAACAAAAATTCACACTTCTTTTGTAATTGAGGGGCGGAGATTTTTACGCGCGGGATTGGTGAGTCTGCAGCAAGATTTACTGCTGAGACGAATCGTCGGACTGGTCGTTCGTCCGGATAGCCGTTTGGGTGCGGGCTGTAGTTTGAGTTGAAGATGCGGCCTCCCGCCTGGGGTTGGCTTCGGTCGGGAGGCCGGACTCGTTTCCCGACCTCCTATTATTATTAAAAGCGCGCTTACGGCACTCGTGAATATCGTGCCCGGGGACTTTGCAGTAGTTGCAAAATTTGTTAGAGCTTGAAGGGCGATCTGTGCGACCATCGCGGTACGTGTTTTGGTCGCGAGGATTATTTTCCCATCGCCGTTGCGGCGTCGGGGAGCGATAAGAGTCCCGGTTTGAGTTTCTTGAGGACTGCTGAGACGAGTCCGGTCTGTTATCGCGGCGTTCTTGAGTTCGCTCTGGAATGTCACGAGGGGACTCGTACGTGGAACGCGGGCGATACGGCCGGTTATCAGAGAAGCTGACTCGTTTTTCTTCGCGGATCAGTTCTCGTCGACGAGTCTGGTCTGACTCATACTGCCTGTAAGCAGAGATGGCTGCTTCGAAAACAGTGGCAGGATTTCGCGAAGGGCAATGAAGCACTTCGGCACGCAGCTGAGGAAGGAGACCTCGTAGAAAACAATCTACTACGAAGCGATCTAGTTCCTCGTAATCAAGGCCAATATCTGTGGCATCTTGAATCGCGGTTCGAAGGTCTTTAACGCGATTGATGAAGTCTAGGATGTGCTCGTTTGGAGCTTGGAGTACACTCGCGAGATCGCCACGGTACTGGTCCACGAATTTGTATGGGCCCAGCACTGTACGTAACTTCTCGCATAGTGCAGAAACTGTGAATATGTGCTGGCCTTCTATAGCGGCATAAGCACGATCGTGGAGTTTATTGCAGAGCAATTTTGTGAGGGCACGCTCTGCAGTGGCCGGTACGGTGTCACGCGCGCGTTTGCATGCACGTATGAATTGTAGGACGGAAGACGAAGTTCCGTCGAATCTAGGGACGAGCTCGGCGGCTTGTTTTAGAGCGAAATTACCAGTAGGTTCATACTGTGGGATTTCGCGTGGCTCTGGCGGTATAGGTTCCCGCATATTAGAGACGTTACTAGGGCCTGGTGTAGGCGATTGTTGACGTAGGGTTTGACTCGTGATTTGGATGTTGCGAAGCTCTTTTCGTATTTCGTCGAGCATATTCTTTTGGTTTTGTGCGTCTTCTTCATATTTGAGACGCAATTTGGCAATAAAATCAGTTTCTTCTTTGAGATATTGCTCTCTACGGGCGAGGTCTTGCGCATAAAGGAGTAGCTCTTCCTCGGTCATTGGAGGAAGGTCTGCGTTAGGATCTGCTCGGAGATCCTTTTGAGATCGCGTGATTGGGCGAGACATTTTGAAAGATATAAATGGGATTTAAGAAATGTGAACTTCGTACTGACACGCGTCGGGGCTTATTAATGCAAATATCGGCGACCACTTCGTTGTCCTACCGACTGCGCCAAATTTGTCACGTCCGTCACTGTGTTTTGTTACAGGTACCAAGAGAGAGAAAAGGATGGCACTCAAGAACAGTGACAGACGGACGGTGGAGATATGAAGATTAATTGTGGAGTGGTCTTTCGTGCCGAGACAGCCGCGGGCTGTCATATGCACTAGGACAACCGATATTGCTATGGATGCAGTCAAGAAGAGAACGTCCGACGCGGTTACAAGAAGTGTCCCGACAAGAATCACGCGCGAGATGATGCAACGAGAACGGTGAGTTTACAGGATTCAGCAATTATACAAGACATTATACGACTCACCGCAATGCTGTATTAACGCCTAATAATATTGTTGCAGCAGGAACTGGCGGTACTGACAGTAGGTGTCGTACATCGGGTCTTCTATACAGATGTCCTCGAGGTGGGGAAGATCTGGCAGAGTTGCTGCTGCTCGGTTCGGGACGACGTTAGTGGCCTTGGATGCTGGCCGCAAGACGACACGTTGATGAGCTGGCAGAGGGACGTCACGGATGATTCGGCAACGGACCCTGGGAACGATGATCGTGTCTCGGCTGTCGTCGTCGTCGGCTATGTCGATCACCTCTGGACAATTGACCGGATGTAGAACTGGCGTCGGGGCTCGCGAGAGGTCCGCGTGGTTGACCTCTTTAGGAGGGTTGCAAGGGCAACCGTATACAGAAACGTAATCGGACGCGTCACACGGAATGTGCTCGGTAGTTCCCAGAAGTTCTGTCCACTCGGTAGTGGCAATGATTTGATCGAGCACCGCTTTATTTCTTAACGCGCGTCTCAATTTAGCAAGTTGATACTTGCGTCCCGCTCGACGTGGGCGTCGCATGGGTAAGGAATAGTAATGATGGAATATTAATAATATAATGAAAATGAACTTCCATTTGTTGTTAACCTTTTAGGTAGTTAACTCGCTTCACGTCTATAGTGGCGGCTCAGCGTTTCCACTGCGCTCTTTAGACCAATTCTAGACGTGGCCCGAGAACTTCTCTATGACTCGCTTCAAATTCCTTATTGGCGGCTCAGCGTTTCCACTGCGCACTTTAGACCAAGTCCGGATATGTCACGAGTTTAATATATTCGATGCAAGAACTGAATTGGAAGTTGGTGTTGAACTAACACAAGAATAACAAGATCGAAGCACTGGTATAACAACGATATATTAAATAAGAACTGGTAAGTACACTGGTATACAATATGTAAGTAGTATTATAATAGGAGTAGTAATTGGATTAATGAATAATGGATATAGTAATATGTTGTAGGAATAATGTATGAGTTGAGTTGAGTTGAGTTAGAATTGGAATTGGAATTGGAATTAGGAGTGAAGGATCGACACACTTCACTATCGCGGAGCTAGACTGAACACGTCTGCTCTTGAAGTCGGAAGAAGCCGGACTGGCGGCTGAGGCCAGGTAGGCACGTCTGTGCGAGTCGCTGGCTGAAGGCGGACCGTTCGAGTCGCTGTCTGGAGGCGGACTGATGCAAGCGTCCGCTCTGCCTTGCCTCCTTCGTTCGGAGTGGGGATAGCTGACGCTGCAGTCTCTTTGTTCTTCAGTCGTCGGAGTGGGAGAACCGCTGACGCAGCAGCGTCTTCGCTCCCGGGGACTGCACGTGCATTTCTGCTGACGCTGCAGTCTCGTGGCTGTCCTATTGCCCTCTACGAGCGTGGGACTGCTGATGCAGCAGTCTTTGGACTTCTCGACGTTTCTAGAAGCTTCTAGATGCTTCCAGAGTGATGCAATACTTTATTGCATTATGTGTCGTGGTGATGGGTTGAAACTGAGGTAAGGTGTTGATCAAGGAGAAGTTATGGTGATGGGTAGAGACGGAGATAAGGATTAGAACAATCGAGTATATGAGATCTTAATATTATGTTCTTATGTCTAGGGGACGGTGTGTGGATCTTATGCAGATCAGACCTTGAATACATAGTGTATGTACAAGGCCAACGTCGTACATCGGACGACGTAACAGTACATCGGATCTTCTATACAGATGTCCTCGAGGTGGGGAAGATCCGGCAGAGTTGCTGCTGCTCGGTTCGGGACGACGTTAGTGGCCTTGGATGCTGGCCGCAAGACGACACGTTGATGAGTTGGCAGAGGGACGACACTGATGATTCGGCAACGGACCCTGGGAACGATGATCGTGTCTCGGCTGTCGTCGTCGTCGGCTATGTCGATCACCTCTGGACAATCGACCGGATGCAGAACTGGCGTCGGAGCTCGCGAGAGGTCCGCGTGGTTGACCTCTTTAGGAGGGTTGCAAGGGCAACCGTATACAGAAACGTAATCGGACGCGTCACACGGAATGTGCTCGGTGGTTCCCAGAAGTTCGGTCCACTCGGTAGTGGCAATGATTTGATCGAGCACCGCTTTATTTCTCAACGCGCGTCTCAATTTAGCAAGTTGATACTTGCGTCCCGCTCGACGTGGGCGTCGCATGGGTAAGGAATAGTAATGATGGAATATTAATAATATAATGAAAATGAAACTCCATTTGTTATTAACCTTTTAGGTAGTTAACTCGCTTCACGTCTATAGTGGCGGCTCAGCGTTTCCACTGCGCTCTTTAGACCAATTCTAGACGTGGCACGAGAACTTCTCTGTGACTCGCTTCAAATTCCTTATTGGCGGCTCAGCGTTTCCACTGCGCACTTTAGACCAAGTCCGGATATGTCACGAGTTTAATATATTCTATGCAAGAACTGAATTGGAAGATGGTGTTGAACTGTTACGTCGTCCGATGTACGACGTTGGCCTTGTACATACACTATGTATTCAAGGTCTGATCTGCATAAGATCCACACACCGTCCCCTAGACATAAGAACATAATATTAAGATCTCATATACTCGATTGTTCTAATCCTTATCTCCGTCTCTACCCATCACCATAACTTCTCCTTGATCAACACCTTACCTCAGTTTCAACCCATCACCACGACACATAATGCAATAAAGTATTGCATCACTCTGGAAGCATCTAGAAGCTTCTAGAAACGTCGAGAAGTCCAAAGACTGCTGCATCAGCAGTCCCACGCTCGTAGAGGGCAATAGGACAGCCACGAGACTGCAGCGTCAGCAGAAATGCACGTGCAGTCCCCGGGAGCGAAGACGCTGCTGCGTCAGCGGTTCTCCCACTCCGACGACTGAAGAACAAAGAGACTGCAGCGTCAGCTATCCCCACTCCGAACGAAGGAGGCAAGGCAGAGCGGACGCTTGCATCAGTCCGCCTCCAGACAGCGACTCGAACGGTCCGCTCCAAGCGAGCGACTCGCACGGACGTGCCAGTCCTGCTTCTTCCGACGATAAGAGCAGACGTGTTCAGTCTAGCTCCGCGAAAGTGAAGTGTGTCGATCCTTCACTCCTAATTCCAATTCCAATTCCAACTCTAACTCAACTCAACTCAAGTCTTAATTCTCATACATTATTCCTATAACATATTACAATATCCATTATTCATTAATCCAATTACTACTCCTATTATAATACTACTTACATATTGTATACCAGTGTACTTACCAGTTCTTATTTAATATATCGTTGTTATACCAGTGCTTCGATCTTGTTATTCTTGTGTTAGTTCAACACCATCTTCCAATTCAGTTCTTGCATCAAATATATTAAACTCGTGACATATCCGGACTTGGTCTAAAGTGCGCAGTGGAAACGCTGAGCCGCCAATAAGGAATTTGAAGCGAGTCATAGAGAAGTTCTCGTGCCACGTCTAGAATTGGTCTAAAGTGCGCAGTGGAAACGCTGAGCCGCCACTATAGACGCGAAGCGAGTTAACTACCAAAAGGGTTAATAACAAGTGGAAGTTCATTTTCATTATATTATTAATATTCCATCATTACTATTCCTTACCCATGCGACGCCCACGTCGAGCGGGACGCAAGTATCAACTTGCTAAATTGAGACGCGCGTTGAGAAATAAAGCGGTGCTCGATCAAATCATTGCCACTACCGAGTGGACCGAACTTCTGGGAACCACCGAGCACATTCCGTGTGACGCGTCCGATTACGTTTCTGTATACGGTTGCCCTTGCAACCCTCCTAAAGAGGTCAACCACGCGGACCTCTCGCGAGCTCCGACGCCAGTTCTGCATCCGGTCGATTGTCCAGAGGTGATCGACATAGCCGATGACGACGACAGCCAAGACACGATCATCGTTCCCAGGGTCCGTTGCCGAATCATCAGTGACGTTCCTCTGCCAACTCATCAACGTGTCGTCTTGCGGCCGGCATCCAAGGCCACTAATGTCGTCCCGAACCGAGCAGCAGCAACTCTGCCAGATCTTCCCCACCTCGAGGACATCTGTATAGAAGACCCGATGTACGACACCTACTGCCAGTACCGCCAGTTCCTGCTGCAACAATATTATTAGGCGTTAATACAGCATTGCGGTGAGTCGTATAATGTCTTGTATAATTGCTGAATCCTGTAAACTCACCGTTTTCGTTGCATCATCTCGCGCGTGATTCTTGTCGGACACTTCTTGTAACCGCGTCGGACGTTCTCTCCTTGACTGCATCTATAGCAATATCGGTTGTCCTAGTGCATATGACAGCCCGCGGCTGTCTCGGCACGAAAGACCACTCCTCAATTACTATTCATATCTCCACCGTCCGTCTGTCACTGTTCTTGAGTGCCATCCTTTTCTCTCTCTTGGTACCTGTAACAAAAACACAGTGACGGACGTGACAAATTTGGCGCAGTCGGTAGGACATCGAAGTGGTCGCCGATATTTGCATTAATAAGCCCCGACGCGTGTCAGTGCGAAGTTCACATTTCTTAAATCCCATTTATATCTATCAAAATGTCTCGCCCAATCACGCGATCTCAAAAGGATCTCCGAGCAGATCCTAACGCAGACCTTCCTCCAATGACCGAGGAAGAGTTACTCCTTTACGCGCAAGACCTCGCCCGTAGAGAGCAATATCTCAAAGAGGAAACTGATTTTATTGCCAAATTGCGTCTCAAATATGAAGAAGACGCACAAAACCAAAAGAATATGCTCGACGAAATACGAAAAGAGCTTCATAACATCCAAATCACAAGTCAAACCCTACGTCAACAAACGCCTACACCAGGCCCTAGTAACGTCTCTAATATGCGGGAACCTTCACCGCCAGAGCCACGCGAAATCCCACAGTATGAACCTACTGGCAATTTTGCTCTAAAACAAGCCGCCGAGCTTGTCCCTAGATTCGACGGAACTTCGTCTTCCGTCCTACAATTCATACGTGCATGCAAACGCGCGCGTGACGCCGTACCGGCCACTGCAGAGCGTGCCCTCACAAAATTGCTCTGCAATAAACTCCACGATCGTGCTTATGCCGCTATAGAAGGCCAGCACATATTCACAGTTTCTGCACTATGCGAGAAATTACGAACAGTACTGGGCCCATACAAATTCGTTGACCAGTACCGTGGCGATCTCGCGAGTGTACTCCAAGCTCCAAACGAGCACATCCTAGACTTCATCAATCGCGTTAAAGACCTTCGAACCGCGATTCAAGATGCCACAGATATTGGCCTTGATTACGAAGAACTAGATCGCTTCGTAGTAGATTGTTTTCTACGAGGTCTCCTTCCCCAGCTGCGTGCCGAAGTGCTTCATTGCCCTTCGCGTAATCCTGCCACTGTTTTCGAAGCAGCCATCTCTGCTTACAGGCAGTATGAGTCAGACCAGACTCGTCGACGAGAACTGATCCGCGAAGAAAAACGAGTCAGCTTCTCTGATAACCGGCCGTATCGCCAGCGTTCCACGTACGAGTCCGCTCGTGACATTCCAGAGCGAACTCAAGAACGCCGCGATAACAGACCGGACTCGTCTCAGCAGTCCTCGAGAAATTTAAACCGGGACTCTTATCGCTCCCCGACGCCGCAACGGCGATGGGAAAATAATCCTCGCGACCAAAACACGTACCGCGATGGTCGCACAGATCGCCCCTCAAGCTCTAACAAATTTTGCAACTACTGCAAAGTCCCCGGGCACGATATTCACGAGTGCCGTAAGCGCGCTTTTAATAATAATAGGAGGTCGGGAAACGAGTCCGGCCTCCCGACCGAAGCCAACCCCAGGCGGGAGGCCGCATCTTCAACCCAAACTACAGCCCGCACCCAAACGACTATCCGGACGAACGACCAGTCCGACGATTCGTCTCAGCAGTAAATCTTGCTGTAGACTCACCAATCCCGCGCGTAAAAATCTCCGCCCCTCAATTACAAAAGAAGTGTGAATTTTTGTTGGACACGGGTTCGGAGATCAATTTAATTCGTGCGTCAAGTCTAGAACCAAATCTACCTATAGATCATACGAACACTATAGAAGTCCAAGGAATAACCGAGGGATCCATTCCAACTCTCGGTCAAATTAAAATACACTTACAGGGTCAAAACCCTATCGAATTTCATGTCTTGGAAGAAAACTTCCCAATTAACATCGACGGAATCCTCGGTTCTCCCTTCTTCAGAACAGGAGCCGAGATCTCCTTTGCGAATGAATACATTACGATAGGAAACATTCGGGTTCCCTTCTCGAACCCTCGCGCGCCCACGGCTGAGCCTCGCGATAAATTGGCAGCAGAGGTTATTTCAATGCCTTCGTCTATGACCAACGATCTCGTTAAAACTCCAGCCGCCAAGCGTGAGGAACATTCGGCAAGGAACGTTCGAGTGTCTTCCTCAAATCCTCGTGCACCCGCGGTCAGACCTTGCAGAGCTCCGGTGACGGAGGTTATTTCAATGCCTCCTCGGGATTCGATCGAGTACTCCCTAGAGAAAAACGCCGTGAAAAGCCGGCCGGAATCGAAGGAGACTCGAGAGATATCGGAGTACACTGCGAGAAGTCGGATCGTGGAGCGTGAGGATCGAGTCCGAACAAAGACTCCTCCGAAATCCGAAGAATTCGTCCTCGAACCTCGTACCGTTGCGTGCATAGCGGTCGACGTCGAAGGACCTAAACAGGGATATATCCGCCGTGTTAATGTAGCGCCGGATGTATTCCTGGGTGACTGCGTTGTCACCAATCGTAAAGGCAAAGCGAGCCTCCGGTGTTTTAACACCTCGTCGGAAAGAGTTTCATTTCGATTGCCCCCATTGGAGATGGAAGAAATCGAGTCGTACTCTTCCGACCTATCTAATTCCGGGAACCATCCCGACGTATTCGGTAACCATCCCGACCTTTCTAATTCCGGGAACCATCCCGACGCATTCGGTAACCATCCCGACCTTACTAACTCCGGTAACCAGCCCGATTCTCATACTAACTCCGGTAACCAGCCCGATCATTATACTAACTCCGGTAACCAGCCCGATTCTCATACTAACTCCGGTAACCAGCCCGATTCTCATACTAACTCCGGTAACCAGCCCGATCATTATACTAACTCCGGTAACCAGCCCGATAAAACCAAGGTCAGAATGACCTATTCCATCGCAAATTCCCACGAATCTCGCGTGAAAGAGCTATTAGAAACTATCCCCATGGATCATCTCAGCGGTGACGAAATGGATCATGTTAAATCTTTGTTAGAAAAGCACAATGATCTTTTCCATCTCCAAGGGGATCGTTTGGGAAAAACAAACGCGGTGACTCACAAAATCATTACGACGGATGATATTCCAATCCATGTTAAACAGTATCGCTACCCACCAATCCACAAGGACGAAATCAACAAGCAAATGTCCGAACTCTTACGGAATGACATAGTCGTTCCATCTAACTCACCTTATAATTCCCCCTTGTGGATTGTTCCTAAGAAAGCGGACGCCGAGGGTAACAAAAAATGGCGCATGGTAATCGATTACCGCGCATTAAACGAGAAGTCGGTGGCCGACGCGTACCCGCTGCCTAGCATTAACGAAATCCTAGATCAGTTAGGCAGCGCCGCATACTTCAGTGTGTTTGACTTAGCCAGCGGATTCCATCAGATAGGAATGGAGAAGGAGGATGCCGCGAAGACCGCCTTCTCCACGCCTTTCGGCCACTACGAATTCAACAGAATGCCATTCGGTCTCCGTAATGCTCCGGCTACCTTCCAAAGATTAATGGACACAGTCCTCTGCGGCCTACAAGGCAACGAACTCTTCGTGTACCTCGATGATATCGTGATCTACGCGCGTTCACTAGAAGAACATTATGCCAAATTCAATAAACTAGCCCGCCGACTGCGCGGAGCCAACCTCAAATTACAGCCCTCGAAATGCGGCTTCCTTCATAAGGAAGTGGCATACCTGGGACATCAGATTAGTCAAGACGGCGTCAGACCATGTCCAAAGAAAATTAATGCCGTACAAAATTTCCCACGACCTAAGAACGCGAAAAACGTGCGCGAATTTCTAGGCCTTGCAGGGTACTACCGCAAATTTATTAATGACTTCGCTAAAATCTCCAAACCCCTAACCCAACTCCTCGCCAAAGAGCACAATTTCGAATGGGGTCCAAAACAAGAAAAGGCCTTCGAAGACCTACGACAAGCTCTGTGTGACGAACCGGTCCTTCAATACCCGGATTTCGATAAGCCGTTTAACGTCACCTGCGATGCATCTGGATATGCCATCGGCGCCGTACTAAGCCAAGGCGAGGTAGGCAAGGATCGTCCCGTTGCCTATGCCTCAAGGATCCTGCAGGGCGCTGAAGTGAACTATTCTACAATAGAGAAGGAGTGTTTAGCAATAATATTCGCAGTACAGTATTTTAGACCATATATTTACGGCCGAAAATTTACACTAATCACAGACCATAAACCGCTGGTCTGGATGACGTCAGTAAAAGACCCTACGTCGCGCCTCCTAAGATGGCGCCTAAAACTGGCCGAGTTTGAATATAAAGTCGTCTACAAACCTGGAAAAGCGAATTCTAACGCTGATGCCCTCTCCCGAAACCCAGTTACGTTGCCCCTCTCATGGAGCACCCCTGGAGGCACATCGCCGCCAAGAGCACCGTTATCAAATCCAGGAACCCCTCTCTTCGATAACCGCCGAAGGAGATGGGCCGACTCGCATCTTATGCCACCGCCTCAGTCAATTCCCCCGAGGAAGAGGAAATCATCGTCAAATTCAACATCTGAACCACCATCGAAAACGCCACCACGCCCTAGGGCGAGTTCAGATGACGACAGCCTTTTGGTATCACCACCCCTAATACCCGCCTCCAGTCAAGAGGAGTCACCCATAACAGGACTAGAGGACATTTTAACCGCCGTCCCCAGCCTAATTCCCCAACCAACGGGACCAAACTGGCTCGATGAAGAAGAAGAAACCTTACCCTCCGAGGACGAGGAAGAAGATGAGGAGCCAAGACGACAAGGGAGAATAACGTACCTCCGCGACCGACTAATTATGAGGAAAGATAATTTAGTATGTTTCACAACCCTGGATGGTCAACCTATAGACCCAGGAGCCGTAGACCTCTGTTACGTCGTCCGATGTACGACGTTGGCCTTGTACACACACTATGTATACAAGGTCTGATCTGCATAAGATCCATACACCGTCCCCTAGACATAAGAGCATAGTATTAAGATCTCATTATTGTATTGTTCTAATCCTTATCTCCGTCTCTACCCATCACCATAACTTCACCTTGATCAACACCTTACCTCAGTTTCAACCCATCACCACGACACATAATGCAATAAAGTATTGCATCACTCTGGAAGCATCTAGAAGCTTCTAGAAACGTCGAGAAGTCCAAAGACTGCTGCATCAGCAGTCCCACGCTCGTAGAGGGCAATAGGACAGCCACGAGACTGCAGCGTCAGCAGAAATGCACGTGCAGTCCCCGGGAGCAAAGACGCTGCTGCGTCAGCGGTTCTCCCACTCCGACGACCGAAGAACAAAGAGACTACAGCGTCAGCTATCCCCACTCCGAACGAAGGAGGCAAGGCAGAGCAGGCGCTTGCATCAGTCCGCCTTCAGCCAGCGACTCGCACAGACGTGCCTACCTGGCCTCAGCCGCCAGTCCGGCTTCAAGAGCAGACGTGTTCAGTCTAGCTCCGCGAAAGTGAAGTGTGTCGATCCTTCACTCCTAACTCCAATTCCAATTCCAACTCTAACTCAACTCAACTCAAGTCCTAATTCTCATACATTATTCCTACAACATATTACTATATCCATTATTCATTAATCCAATTACTACTCCTATTATAATACTACTTACATATTGTATACCAGTGTACTTACCAGTTCTTATTTAATATATCGTTGTTATACCAGTGCTTCGATCTTGTTATTCTTGTGTTAGTTAACACCATCTTCCAATTCAGTTCTTGCATCGAATATAATAAACTCGTGACATATCCGGACTTGGTCTAAAGTGCGCAGTGGAAACGCTGAGCCGCCAATAAGGAATTTGAAGCGAGTCATAGAGAAGTTCTCGTGCCACGTCTAGAATTGGTCTAAAGAGCGCAGTGGAAACGCTGAGCCGCCACTATAGACGTGAAGCGAGTTAACTACCAAAAAGGTTAATAACAAGTGGAAGTTCATTTCATTATATATTATTAATATTCCATCATTACTATTCCTTACCCATGCGACGCCCACGTCGAGCGGGACGCAAGTATCAACTTGCTAAATTGAGACGCGCGTTGAGAAATAAAGCGGTGCTCGATCAAATCATTGCCACTACCGAGTGGACAGAACTTCTGGGAACCACCGAGCACATTCCGTGTGACGCGTCCGATTACGTTTCTGTATACGGTTGCCCTTGCAACCCTCCTAAAGAGGTCAACCACGCGGACCTCTCGCGAGCTCCGACGCCAGTTCTACATCCGGTCGATTGTCCAGAGGTGATCGACATAGCCGACGACGACGACAGCCGAGACACGATCATCGTTCCCAGGGTCCGTTGCCGAATCATCCGTGACGTTCCTCTGCCAGCTCATCAACGTGTCGTCTTACGGCCAGCATCCAAGGCCACTAATGTCGTCCCGGACCGAGCAGCAGCAACTCTGCCAGATCTTCCCCACCTCGAGGACATCTGTATAGAAGACCCGATGTACGACACCTACTGTCAGTACCGCCAGTTCCTGCTGCAGCAATATTATTAGGCATTAATACAACATTGCGGTGAGTCGTATAATATCTTGTATAATTGCTGAATCCTGTAAACTCACCGTTCTCGTTGCATCCTCTCGCGCGCGATTCTTGTCGGGACACTCCTTGTAACCGCGTCGGACGTTCTTTTCTTGACTGCATCCATAGCAATATCGGTTGTCCTAGTGCATATGACAGCCCGCGGCTGTCTCGGCACGAAAGACCACTCCTCAATTACTATTCATATCTCCACCGTCCGTCTGTCACTGTTCTTGAGTGCCATCCTTTTCTCTCTCTTGGTACCTGTAACAAAAACACAGTGACGGACGTGACAAATTTGGCGCAGTCGGTAGGACATCGAAGTGGTCGCCGATATTTGCATTAATAAGCCCCGACGCGTGTCAGTGCGAAGTTCACATTTCTTAAATCCCATTTATATCTATCAAAATGTCTCGCCCAATCACGCGATCTCAAAAGGATCTCCGAGCAGATCCTAACGCAGACCTTCCTCCAATGACCGAGGAAGAGCTACTCCTTTATGCGCAAGACCTCGCCCGTAGAGAGCAATATCTCAAAGAGGAAACTGATTTTATTGCCAAATTGCGTCTCAAATATGAAGAAGACGCACAAAACCAAAAGAATATGCTCGACGAAATACGAAAAGAGCTTCATAACATCCAAATCACAAGTCAAACCCTACGTCAACAAACGCCTACACCAGGCCCTAGTAACGTCTCTAATATGCGGGAACCTTCACCGCCAGAGCCACGCGAAATCCCACAGTATGAACCTACTGGCAATTTTGCTCTAAAACAAGCCGCCGAGCTTGTCCCTAGATTCGACGGAACTTCGTCTTCCGTCCTACAATTCATACGTGCATGCAAACGCGCGCGTGACGCCGTACCGGCCACTGCAGAGCGTGCCCTCACAAAATTGCTCTGCAATAAACTCCACGATCGTGCTTATGCCGCTATAGAAGGCCAGCACATATTCACAATTTCTGCACTATGCGAGAAATTACGAACAGTACTGGGCCCATACAAATTCGTTGACCAGTACCGTGGCGATCTCGCGAGTGTACTCCAAGCTCCAAACGAGCACATCTTAGACTTCATCAATCGCGTTAAAGACCTTCGAACCGCGATTCAAGATGCCACAGATATTGGCCTTGATTACGAAGAACTAGATCGCTTCGTAGTAGATTGTTTTCTACGAGGTCTCCTTCCCCAGCTGCGTGCCGAAGTGCTTCATTGCCCTTCGCGAAATCCTGCCACTGTTTTCGAAGCAGCCATCTCTGCTTACAGGCAGTATGAGTCAGACCAGACTCGTCGACGAGAACTGATCCGCGAAGAAAAACGAGTCAGCTTCTCTGATAACCGGCCGTATCGCCAGCGTTCCACGTACGAGTCCGCTCGTGACATTCCAGAGCGAACTCAAGAACGCCGCGATAACAGACCGGACTCGTCTCAGCAGTCCTCGAGAAACTTAAACCGGGACTCTTATCGCTCCCCGACGCCGCAACGGCGATGGGAAAACAATCCTCGCGACCAAAACACGTACCGCGATGGTCGCACAGATCGCCCTTCAAGCTCTAACAAATTTTGCAACTACTGCAAAACCCCCGGGCACGATATTCACGAGTGCCGTAAGCGCGCTTTTAATAATAATAGGAGGTCGGGAAACGAGTCCGGCCTCCCGACCGAAGCCAACCCAAGGCGGGAGGCCGCATCTTCAACTCAAACTACAGCCCGCACCCAAACAGCTATCCGGACGAACGACCAGTCCGACGATTCGTCTCAGCAGTAAATCTTGCTGCAGACTCACCAATTCCGCGCGTAAAAATCTCCGCCCCTCAATTACAAAAGAAGTGTGAATTTTTGTTGGACACGGGTTCGGAGATCAATTTAATTCGTGCGTCAAGTCTAGAACCAAATCTACCTATAGATCATACGAACACTATAGAAGTCCAAGGAATAACCGAGGGATCCATTCCAACTCTCGGTCAAATTAAAATACACTTACAGGGTCAAAACCCTATTGAATTTCATGTCTTGGAAGAAAACTTCCCAATTAACATCGACGGAATCCTCGGTTCTCCCTTCTTCAGAACAGGAGCCGAGATCTCCTTTGCGAATGAATACATAACGATAGGAAACATTCGGGTTCCCTTCTCGAACCCTTGCGCGCCCACGGCTGAGCCTCGCGATAAATTGGCAGCAGAGGTTATTTCAATGCCTTCGTCTATGACCAATGATCTCGTTAAAACTCCAGCCGCCGAGCGTGAGGAACATTCGGCAAGGAACGTTCGAGTGTCTTCCTCAAATCCTCGTGCACCCGCGGTCAGACCTTGCAGAGCCCCGGTGACGGAGGTTATTTCAATGCCTCCTCGGGATTCGATCGAGTGCTCCCTAGAGAAAAACGCCGTGAAAAGCCGGCCGGAATCGAAGGAGACTCGAGAGATATCGGAGTACACTGCGAGAAGTCGGGTCGTGGAGCGTGAGGATCGAGTCCGAACAGAGACTCCTCTGAAATCCGAAGAATTCGTCCTCGAACCTCGTACCGTTGCGTGTATAGCGGTCGACGTCGAAGGACCTAAACAGGGATATATCCGCCGTGTTAATGTAGCGCCGGATGTATTCCTGGGTGACTGCGCTGTCACCAATCGTAAAGGCAAAGCGAGCCTCCGGTGTTTTAACACCTCGTCGGAAAGAGTTTCATTTCGATTGCCCCCATTGGAGATGGAAGAAATCGAGTCGTACTCTTCCGACCTTTCTAATTCCGGGTATCATCCCGACGCATTCGGTAACCATCCCGACCTTACTAATTCCGGGTACCATCCCGACGCATTCGGTAACCATCCCGACCTTTCTAACTCCGGTAACCATACCGATTCTTATACTAACTCCGGTAACCAGCCCGATCATTATACTAACTCCGGTAACCAGCCCGATTCTTATACTAACTCCGGTAACCAGCCCGATCATTATTCTAACTCCGGTAACCATCCCGACGCATTCGGTAACCATCCCGACCTTTTCAATTCCGGTAACCATCCCGACGTATTCGGTAACCATCCCGACAATTTTAATCCAGAGTCCAAAGAAGACTCCCGCGAATTCAAACCTATGAAGGTTTATTCTACAAGCTCCGGTATCAAGTCCGATTGTTTCTATTCCGAGTCTAGGTTGAAAGGAAATGTCCCCGCCTTTGATTCTCTAAAGACGACAGAACGTCTACATAAAATAAAGCATAAAACTCTACCTCGTATAGACCGAGCATACGAGTCGATCATAAAAGATCATCCCGCGATAATTTCTAAATCAGAGTCAAAGAGAGTCAATATTTCATTTCAAAAACCTACCTCTGATTTTTCGCCGGAACATGATCTCTTCCAGTCTCAACGGTCAAGTATCCGTGCACCGCAAAGCGATTTCCATCCATCTAGGAACTATACGTCTGTAAAATACGCGTCAGCAAAAAGGAGAAACAAATTTCGTATTATACTATACCTTTGCAATAACCCGCGAACAATGATTGTAGAGTCTCCTGCGATTTGCGATAAGAAACCCTCCCAGGAGATTTCATTACAGTCCTCCGCTGACGCGAAATTAGTATCCGCGATAATCACGCGTCCGGTCAACACCGATAAGCGAGCGAAATCCGAAACCCAGCGTCGGCAAAATCTCCTTCGACCACCGGAAGATATAGAACAGGTATTCCTACTCAAAGAACCCTGCAAGGGCAAATTCGATGCGCAATATACGGGTCCTCACGAAATTTGCGACATCCTAGACTCAAACAATGTAAAAATTAAAGTAGGGAACCATTTTAAGATTGTACATGCAAACAAACTCAAGCGTGCGCCGAATAATCCAACGCAAACCCCGCGTCAGCGAAACGTGACACTCATCTGGAAGAAGATAAGAAAAGACAAAAGTGACAGTGACACCAGTGATTCCCCACCCACCCAAAACCCAACTATGCAAAATGAACAAAGCAAAATAAATTGCATAAAACCAGCCCCAGCCCCACGTGCCGACACCGACAACATTTCAGTGCGACCAGTGTTTCGTACAAATATAGGAAATACTCGCCGAGAACTGTGCTCCCTGCGCGGAGTACCTCCGGACGATGCGTCGCATGAATGAGTGTGATGTCGAGTGTTGAGCGAGAAATTTCTTCCTTGTAAGAAATTTCTTTTCCGCGTTGGGAGGTGTTACGTCGTCCGATGTACGACGTTGGCCTTGTACACACACTATGTATACAAGGTCTGATCTGCATAAGATCCATACACCGTCCCCTAGACATAAGAGCATAGTATTAAGATCTCATTATTGTATTGTTCTAATCCTTATCTCCGTCTCTACCCATCACCATAACTTCACCTTGATCAACACCTTACCTCAGTTTCAACCCATCACCACGACACATAATGCAATAAAGTATTGCATCACTCTGGAAGCATCTAGAAGCTTCTAGAAACGTCGAGAAGTCCAAAGACTGCTGCATCAGCAGTCCCACGCTCGTAGAGGGCAATAGGACAGCCACGAGACTGCAGCGTCAGCAGAAATGCACGTGCAGTCCCCGGGAGCAAAGACGCTGCTGCGTCAGCGGTTCTCCCACTCCGACGACCGAAGAACAAAGAGAATACAGCGTCAGCTATCCCCACTCCGAACGAAGGAGGCAAGGCAGAGCAGGCGCTTGCATCAGTCCGCCTTCAGACAGCGACTCGAACGGTCCGCTCCAAGCGAGCGACTCGCACGGACGTGCCAGTCCGGCTTCTTCCGACTTCAAGAGCAGACGTGTTCAGTCTAGCTCCGCGAAAGTGAAGTGTGTCGATCCTTCACTCCTAATTCCAATTCCAATTCCAACTCTAACTCAACTCAACTCAAGTCCTAATTCTCATACGTTATTCCTATAACACATTACAATATCCATTATTCATTAATCCAATTACTACTCCTATTATAATATTACTTACATATTGTATACCAGTGTACTTACCAGTTCTTATTTAATATATCGTTGTTATACCAGTGCTTCGATCTTGTTATTCTTGTGTTAGTTCAACACCATCTTCCAGTTCAGTTCTTACATTGAATGTATTATACTCGTGACATATCCGGACTTGGTCTAAAGTGCGCAGTGGAAACGCTGAGCCGCCAATAAGGAATTTGAAGCGAGTCATAGAGAAGTTCTCGTGCCACGTCTAGAATTGGTCTAAAGAGCGCAGTGGAAACGCTGAGCCGCCACTATAGACGTGAAGCGAGTTAACTACCAAAAAGGTTAATAACAAGTGGAAGTTCATTTTCATTATATTATTAATATTCCATCATTACTATTCCTTACCCATGCGACGCCCACGTCGAGCGGGACGCAAGTATCAACTTGCTAAATTGAGACGCGCGTTGAGAAATAAAGCGGTGCTCGATCAAATCATTGCCACTACCGAGTGGACCGAACTTCTGGGAACCATCGAGCACATTCCGTGTGACGCGTCCGATTACGTTTCTGTATACGGTTGCCCTTGCAACCCTCCTAAAGAGGTCAACCACGCGGACCTCTCGCGAGCTCCGACGCCAGTTCTGCATCCGGTCGATCGTCCAGAGGTGATCGACATAGCCGACGACGACGACAGCCGAGACACGATCATCGTTCCCAGGGTCCGTTGCCGAATCATCCGTGACGTTCCTCTGCCAGCTCATCAACGTGTCGTCTTGCGGCCAGCATCCAAGGCCACTAACGTCGTCCCGAACCGAGCAGCAGCAACTTTGCCAGATCTTCCCCACCTCGAGGACATCTGTATAGAAGATCCGATGTACGACACCTACTGTCAGTACCGCCAGTTCCTGCTGCAGCAATATTATTAGGCATTAATACAACATTGCGGTGAGTCGTATAATATCTTGTATAATTGCTGAATCCTGTAAACTCACCGTTCTCGTTGCATCCTCTCGCGCGCGATTCTTGTCGGGACACTCCTTGTAACCGCGTCGGACGTTCTTTTCTTGACTGCATCCATAGCAATATCGGTTGTCCTAGTGCATATGACAGCCCGCGGCTGTCTCGGCACGAAAGACCACTCCTCATTTTAATCATAATATCTCAACCGTCCGTCTGTCACTGTTCTCTTTTCTCTCTCCTGGTACCTGTAACAAAAACACAGTGACGGACGTGACACCTCCATAGACAAAGGAAACTGTCCGACGGTCGAGATCTGACCTTATTCAAAGCAAAGATAAGTAATTTCGGTAGCAACAAGCTGATACAGATACCCATCAAACCATCCCTGACTCACGAGGTTTCAACTGACGACCTAAAAGAATGTTTCCGGACATTACTTGATGTAGCCAACGAACTCAGACTGCGAACATTTTCAATCTCTAAAACCTATATAGATGACAATTCCATGGAGTACGTCTCGAACCTCCTCATCGCGACATTCGAAGACACCCCCGTACACATATTCTTCTGCGCAAACGAAATCCAGATACCGGCCGAAGATAGATGGAATGATATTATCGCAGAAAATCACGTCTCTGCGTACGCAGGGCACAAAGGAATTACAAAAACCCTGAAGAGAATCCGCGAAAGATATTGGTGGAGCGGTATGAAGATCCAGATAACGAACTACGTTAATAACTGCCTCAGTTGCCAACGTAATAAACTGACCAGGGTAAAAACGCGCCTGCCGATGAGAATAACGGATACACCCGGTAGAGCGTTCGATAAGGTGTCCATGGACATTGTAGGGCCCCTTCCAACAACCAACGACGGAAACACATACATCTTAACCATACAGGATCTATTAACGAAACACTCAACCGCAATCCCTCTTAAATCCGCCGATGCCATCAGCACTGCGGACGCATTTATAAACAATTTTATCTGCCGTTTCGGAATACCTAAAGCCATCCTAACGGATCAAGGAGCGAATTTCACAAGTTCCCTGATGAAGGCCATCGCAAAACGATTCAGAATAACTCGGCTGCAAACAACAGCCTTCCACCCTCAAAGCAACGGGTCAATCGAGAGATCCCACCACGTCTTAGCAGAGTACCTGAAGCAATACGTCCACAAAAACAACTGGGACAAATGGGTCGATTTAGCAATGTTTAGTTACAATACAAGTGTCCACGAGGGCACAGATCTCACGCCGCACGAGTTAGTATTCGGCTCTTTGGCACGAGTCCCATCCGCCGATTCC
The DNA here is from genome assembly GCF_051020765.1 of Lasioglossum baleicum. NCBI lineage: Eukaryota > Metazoa > Arthropoda > Insecta > Hymenoptera > Halictidae > Lasioglossum > Lasioglossum baleicum. Next base: position 186,400 of record NW_027469143.1, on the reverse strand, counting down.
TACTCCTACGAATGCGAAAACGACTCCTATACCCACTACCTCTCCCAATTGCAAAGAAAGATAACCGAAACCCAGATTCGCGCGCGCGGAAACTTAGTCTCCGCGAAAAGAAAATCAAAATCATACTACGATAGAAGAATTAACCCGGTAGAATTCAAGGTAGGAGAACAGGTATTCCTACTCAAAGAACCCTGCAAGGGCAAATTCGATGCGCAATATACGGGTCCTCACGAAATTTGCGACATCCTAGACTCAAACAATGTAAAAATTAAAGTAGGGAACCATTTTAAGATTGTACATACAAACAAACTCAAACGTGCGCCGAATAATCCAACGCAAAACCCGCGTCAGCGAAACGTGACACTCATCTGGACGCAGATAAGGAAAGACAAAAGTGAAAGTGTTAGTGAACAAAGTGATTCCCCACCCACCCTAAACCCCGAGAAAAGACAGTCGAAAAATGAACATTGCGAATACGACTTGTCGGACATTACAAAACCAGCCCCAGCCCCACGTGCCGACACCGACAACATTTCAGTGCGACCAGTGTTTCGTACAAATATAGGAAATACTCGCCGAGAACTGTGCTCCCTGCGCGGAGTACCCCCGGACGATGCGTCGCATGAATGAATGTGAAAGCGAGTGTTGAGCGAGAAATTTCTCCCATGTAAGAAATTTCTTTTCCGCGTTGGGAGGTGTTACGTCGTCCGATGTACGACGTTGGCCTTGTACATACACTATGTATTCAAGGTCTGATCTGCATAAGATCCACACACCGTCCCCTAGACATAAGAACATAATATTAAGATCTCATATACTCGATTGTTCTAATCCTTATCTCCGTCTCTACCCATCACCATAACTTCTCCTTGATCAACACCTTACCTCAGTTTCAACCCATCACCACGACACATAATGCAATAAAGTATTGCATCACTCTGGAAGCATCTAGAAGCTTCTAGAAACGTCGAGAAGTCCAAAGACTGCTGCATCAGCAGTCCCACGCTCGTAGAGGGCAATAGGACAGCCACGAGACTGCAGCGTCAGCAGAAATGCACGTGCAGTCCCCGGGAGCGAAGACGCTGCTGCGTCAGCGGTTCTCCCACTCCGACGACTGAAGAACAAAGAGACTGCAGCGTCAGCTATCCCCACTCCGAACGAAGGAGGCAAGGCAGAGCGGACGCTTGCATCAGTCCGCCTCCAGACAGCGACTCGAACGGTCCGCTCCAAGCGAGCGACTCGCACGGACGTGCCAGTCCGGCTTCTTCCGACGATAAGAGCAGACGTGTTCAGTCTAGCTCCGCGAAAGTGAAGTGTGTCGATCCTTCACTCCTAATTCCAATTCCAATTCCAACTCTAACTCAACTCAACTCAAGTCTTAATTCTCATACATTATTCCTATAACATATTACAATATCCATTATTCATTAATCCAATTACTACTCCTATTATAATACTACTTACATATTGTATACCAGTGTACTTACCAGTTCTTATTTAATATATCGTTGTTATACCAGTGCTTCGATCTTGTTATTCTTGTGTTAGTTCAACACCATCTTCCAATTCAGTTCTTGCATCAAATATATTAAACTCGTGACATATCCGGACTTGGTCTAAAGTGCGCAGTGGAAACGCTGAGCCGCCAATAAGGAATTTGAAGCGAGTCATAGAGAAGTTCTCGTGCCACGTCTAGAATTGGTCTAAAGTGCGCAGTGGAAACGCTGAGCCGCCACTATAGACGCGAAGCGAGTTAACTACCAAAAGGGTTAATAACAAGTGGAAGTTCATTTTCATTATATTATTAATATTCCATCATTACTATTCCTTACCCATGCGACGCCCACGTCGAGCGGGACGCAAGTATCAACTTGCTAAATTGAGACGCGCGTTGAGAAATAAAGCGGTGCTCGATCAAATCATTGCCACTACCGAGTGGACCGAACTTCTGGGAACCACCGAGCACATTCCGTGTGACGCGTCCGATTACGTTTCTGTATACGGTTGCCCTTGCAACCCTCCTAAAGAGGTCAACCACGCGGACCTCTCGCGAGCTCCGACGCCAGTTCTGCATCCGGTCGATTGTCCAGAGGTGATCGACATAGCCGATGACGACGACAGCCAAGACACGATCATCGTTCCCAGGGTCCGTTGCCGAATCATCAGTGACGTTCCTCTGCCAACTCATCAACGTGTCGTCTTGCGGCCGGCATCCAAGGCCACTAATGTCGTCCCGAACCGAGCAGCAGCAACTCTGCCAGATCTTCCCCACCTCGAGGACATCTGTATAGAAGACCCGATGTACGACACCTACTGCCAGTACCGCCAGTTCCTGCTGCAACAATATTATTAGGCGTTAATACAGCATTGCGGTGAGTCGTATAATGTCTTGTATAATTGCTGAATCCTGTAAACTCACCGTTTTCGTTGCATCATCTCGCGCGTGATTCTTGTCGGACACTTCTTGTAACCGCGTCGGACGTTCTCTCCTTGACTGCATCTATAGCAATATCGGTTGTCCTAGTGCATATGACAGCCCGCGGCTGTCTCGGCACGAAAGACCACTCCTCAATTACTATTCATATCTCCACCGTCCGTCTGTCACTGTTCTTGAGTACCATCCTTTTCTCTCTCTTGGTACCTGTAACAAAAACACAGTGACGGACGTGACAGAACTAACACAAGAATAACAAGATCGAAGCACTGGTATAACAACGATATATTAAATAAGAACTGGTAAGTACACTGGTATACAATATGTAAGTAATATTATAATAGGAGTAGTAATTGGATTAATGAATAATGGATATTGTAATATGTTATAGGAATAACGTATGAGAATTAGGACTTGAGTTGAGTTGAGTTAGAGTTGGAATTGGAATTGGAATTAGGAGTGAAGGATCGACACACTTCACTATCGCGGAGCTAGACTGAACACGTCTGCTCTTGAAGTCGGAAGAAGCCGGACTGACTCTGAGGCCAGGTAGGCACGTCTGTGCGAGTCGCTGGCTGAAGGCGGACTGCTCGAGTCGCGAGATGGAGGCGGACTGCTGCAAGCGCCCGCTCTGCCTTGCCTCCTTCGTTCGGAGTGGGGATAGCTGACGCTGCAATCTCTTTGTTCTTCAGTCGTCGGAGTGGGAGAACCGCTGACGCAGCAGCGTCTTCGCTCCCGGGGACTGCACGTGCATTTCTGCTGACGCTGCAGTCTCGTGGCTGTCCTATTGCCCTCTACGAGCGTGGGACTGCTGATGCAGCAGTCTTTGGACTTCTCGACGTTTCTAGAAGCTTCTAGATGCTTCCAGAGTGATGCAATACTTTATTGCATTATGTGTCGTGGTGATGGGTTGAAACTGAGGTAAGGTGTTGATCAAGGTGAAGTTATGGTGATGGGTAGAGACGGAGATAAGGATTAGAACAATAGAATAATGAGATCTTAATACTATGCTCTTATGTCTAGGGGACGGTGTGTGGATCTTATGTAGATCAGACCTTGTATACATAGTGTGTGTACAAGGCCAACGTCGTACATCGGACGACGTAACAATGATTCTGTGAGTCACCGCATTTGTTTTTCCCAAACGATCCCCTTGGAGATGGAAAAGATCATTGTGCTTTTCTAACAAAGATTTAACATGATCCATTTCGTCGCCGCTGAGGTGATCCATAGGGATAGTTTCTAATAACTCTTTCACGCGAGCTTCGTGGGAATTTGCGATGGAATAGGTCATTCTGACCTTGGTTTTATCGGGCTGGTTACCGGAGTTAGTATAAGAATCGGGCTGGTTACCGGAGTTAGTATAAGAATCGGGCTGGTTACCGGAGTTAGTATGAGAATCGGGCTGGTTACCGGAGTTAGAATAAGAATCGGGCTGGTTACCGGAGTTAGTATAAGAATCGGGCTGGTTACCGGAGTTAGTAATGTCGGGATGGTTACCGAATGCGTCGGGATGATACCCGGAATTAGAAAGGTCGGGATGGTTACCGAATGCGTCGGGATAGTTCCCGGAATTAGAAAGGTCGGGATGGTTACCGAATACGTCGGGATGATACCCGGAATTAGTAAGGTCGGGATGGTTACCGAATACGTCGGGATGATACCCGGAATTAGAAAAGTCGGAAGAGTACGACTCGATTTCTTCCATCTCCAATGGGGGCAATCGAAATGAAACTCTTTCCGACGAGGTGTTAAAACACCGGAGGCTCGCTTTGCCTTTACGATTGGTGACGACGCAGTCACCCAGGAATACATCCGGCGCTACATTAACACGGCGGATATATCCCTGTTTAGGTCCTTCGACGTCGACCGCTATACACGCAACGGTACGAGGTTCGAGGACGAATTCTTCGGATTTCGGAGGAGTCTTTGTTCGGACTCGATCCTCACGCTCCACGATCCGACTTCTCGCAGTGTACTCCGATATCTCTCGAGTCTCCTTCGATTCCGGCCGGCTTTTCACGGCGTTTTTCTCTAGGGAGTACTCGATCGAATCCCGAGGAGGCATTGAAATAACCTCCGTCACCGGAGCTCTGCAAGGTCTGACCGCGGGTGCACGAGGATTTGAGGAAGACACTCGAACGTTCCTTGCCGAATGTTCCTCACGCTTGGCGGCTGGAGTTTTAACGAGATCGTTGGTCATAGACGAAGGCATTGAAATAACCTCTGCTGCCAATTTATCGCGAGGCTCAGCCGTGGGCGCGCAAGGGTTCGAGAAGGGAACCCGAATGTTTCCTATCGTTATGTATTCATTCGCAAAGGAGATCTCGGCTCCTGTTCTGAAGAAGGGAGAACCGAGGATTCCGTCGATGTTAATTGGGAAGTTTTCTTCCAAGACATGAAATTCGATAGGGTTTTGACCCTGTAAGTGTATTTTAATTTGACCGAGAGTTGGAATGGATCCCTCGGTTATTCCTTGGACTTCTATAGTGTTCGTATAATCTATAGGTAGATTTGGTTCTAGACTTGACGCACGAATTAAATTGATCTCCGAACCCGTGTCTAACAAAAATTCACACTTCTTTTGTAATTGAGGGGCGGAGATTTTTACGCGCGGAATTGGTGAGTCTGCAGCAAGATTTACTGCTGAGACGAATCGTCGGACTGGTCGTTCGTCCGGATAGCTGTTTGGGTGCGGGCTGTAGTTTGGGTTGAAGATGCGGCCTCCCGCCTGGGGTTGGCTTCGGTCGGGAGGCCGGACTCGTTTCCCGACCTCCTATTATTATTAAAAGCGCGCTTACGGCACTCGTGAATATCGTGCCCGGGGACTTTGCAGTAGTTGCAAAATTTGTTAGAGCTTGAGGGGCGATCTGTGCGACCATCGCGGTACGTGTTTTGGTCGCGAGGATTATTTTCCCATCGCCGTTGCGGCGTCGGGGAGCGATAAGAGTCCCGGTTTAAGTTTCTCGAGGACTGCTGAGACGAGTCCGGTCTGTTATCGCGGCGTTCTTGAGTTCGCTCTGGAATGTCACGAGCGGACTCGTACGTGGAACGCGGGCGATACGGCCGGTTATCAGAGAAGCTGACTCGTTTTTCTTCGCGGATCAGTTCTCGTCGACGAGTCTGGTCTGACTCATACTGCCTGTAAGCAGAGATGGCTGCTTCGAAAACAGTGGCAGGATTTCGCGAAGGGCAATGAAGCACTTCGGCACGCAGCTGGGGAAGGAGACCTCGTAGAAAACAATCTACTACGAAGCGATCTAGTTCTTCGTAATCAAGGCCAATATCTGTGGCATCTTGAATCGCGGTTCGAAGGTCTTTAACGCGATTGATGAAGTCTAAGATGTGCTCGTTTGGAGCTTGGAGTATACTCGCGAGATCGCCACGGTACTGGTCAACGAATTTGTATGGGCCCAGTACTGTTCGTAATTTCTCGCATAGTGCAGAAATTGTGAATATGTGCTGGCCTTCTATAGCGGCATAAGCACGATCGTGGAGTTTATTGCAGAGCAATTTTGTGAGGGCACGCTCTGCAGTGGCCGGTACGGTGTCACGCGCGCGTTTGCATGCACGTATGAATTGTAGGACGGAAGACGAAGTTCCGTCGAATCTAGGGACAAGCTCGGCGGCTTGTTTTAGAGCGAAATTGCCAGTAGGTTCATACTGTGGGATTTCGCGTGGCTCTGGTGGTGAAGGTTCCCGCATATTAAAAACGTTACCAGGGCCTGGTGTAGGCGTTTGTTGACGTAGGGTTTGACTCGTGATTTGGATGTTATGAAGCTCTTTTCGTATTTCATCGAGCATATTCTTTTGGTTTTGAGCGTCTTCTTCATATTTGAGACGCAATTTGGCAATGAAATCTGTTTCCTCTTTGAGATATTGCTCTCTACGGGCGAGGTCTTGTGCGTATAGGAGTAGCTCTTCCTCGGTCATTGGGGGAAGGTCTGCGTTAGGATCTGCTTGGAGATCCCTTTGAGATCGCGTGATTGGGCGAGACATTTTGGAGGATATAAATGAGATTTAAAATGTGAATTTCGTACTGACACGCGTCGGGGCTTATTAATGCAAATATCGGCGACCACTTCGATGTCCTACCGACTGCGCCAAATTTGTCACGTCCGTCACTGTGTTTTTGTTACAGGTACCAAGAGAGAGAAAAGGATGGCACTCAAGAACAGTGACAGACGGACGGTGGAGATATGAAGAGTAATTGAAGAGTGGTCTTTCGTGCCGAGACAGCCGCGGGCTGTCATATGCACTAGGACAACCGATATTGCTATGGATGCAGTCAAGAAGAGAACGTCCGACGCGGTTACAAGAAGTGTCCCGACAAGAATCACGCGCGAGATGATGCAACGAAAACGGTGAGTTTACAGGATTCAGCAATTATACAAGACATTATACGACTCACCGCAATGCTGTATTAACGCCTAATAATATTGTTGCAGCAGGAACTGGCGGTACTGACAGTAGGTGTCGTACATCGGGTCTTCTATACAGATGTCCTCGAGGTGGGGAAGATCTGGCAGAGTTGCTGCTGCTCGGTTCGGGACGACATTAGTGGCCTTGGATGCTGGCCGCAAGACGACACGTTGATGAGTTGGCAGAGGGACGTCACTGATGATTCGGCAACGGACCCTGGGAACGATGATCGTGTCTCGGCTGTCGTCGTCGTCGGCTATGTCGATCACCTCTGGACAATCGACCGGATGCAGAACTGGCGTCGGAGCTCGCGAGAGGTCCGCGTGGTTGACCTCTTTAGGAGGGTTGCAAGGGCAACCGTATACAGAAACGTAATCGGACGCGTCACACGGAATGTGCTCGGTGGTTCCCAGAAGTTCGGTCCACTCGGTAGTGGCAATGATTTGATCGAGCACCGCTTTATTTCTCAACGCGCGTCTCAATTTAGCAAGTTGATACTTGCGTCCCGCTCGACGTGGGCGTCGCATGGGTAAGGAATAGTAATGATGGAATATTAATAATATAATGAAAATGAACTTCCACTTGTTATTAACCTTTTTGGTAGTTAACTCGCTTCACGTCTATAGTGGCGGCTCAGCGTTTCCACTGCGCTCTTTAGACCAATTCTAGACGTGGCACGAGAACTTCTCTATGACTCGCTTCAAATTCCTTATTGGCGGCTCAGCGTTTCCACTGCGCACTTTAGACCAAGTCCGGATACGTCACGAGTTTAATATATTCGATGCAAGAACTGAATTGGAAGATGGTGTTGAACTAACACAAGAATAACAAGATCGAAGCACTGGTATAACAACGATATATTAAATAAGAACTGGTAAGTACACTGGTATACAATATGTAAGTAGTATTATAATAGGAGTAGTAATTGGATTAATGAATAATGGATATAGTAATATGTTGTAGGAATAACGTATGAGAATTAGGACTTGAGTTGAGTTGAGTTAGAGTTGGAATTGGAATTGGAATTAGGAGTGAAGGATCGACACACTTCACTTTCGCGGAGCTAGACTGAACACGTCTGCTCTTGAAGTCGGAAGAAGCCGGACTGGCACGTCCGTGCGAGTCGCTCGCTTGGAGCGGACCGTTCGAGTCGCTGTCTGGAGGCGGACTGATGCAAGCGCCTGCTCTGCCTTGCCTCCTTCGTTCGGAGTGGGGATAGCTGACGCTGCAGTCTCTTTGTTCTTCAGTCGTCGGAGTGGGAGAACCGCTGACGCAGCAGCGTCTTCGCTCCCGGGGACTGCACGTGCATTTCTGCTGACGCTGCAGTCTCGTGGCTGTCCTATTGCCCTCTACGAGCGTGGGACTGCTGATGCAGCAGTCTTTGGACTTCTCGACGTTTCTAGAAGCTTCTAGATGCTTCCAGAGTGATGCAATACTTTATTGCATTATGTGTCGTGGTGATGGGTTGAAACTGCGGTAAGGTGTTGATCAAGGAGAAGTTATGGTGATGGGTAGAGACGGAGATAAGGATTAGAATGTTACGTCGTCCGATGTACGACGTTGGCCTTGTACACACACCATGTATACAAGGTCTGATCTACATAAGATCCATACACCGTCCCCTAGACATAAGAGCATAGTATTAAGATCTCATTATTCTATTGTTCTAATCCTTATCTCCGTCTCTACCCATCACCATAACTTCACCTTGATCAACACCTTACCTCAGTTTCAACCCATCACCACGACACATAATGCAATAAAGTATTGCATCACTCTGGAAGCATCTAGAAGCTTCTAGAAACGTCGAGAAGTCCAAAGACTGCTGCATCAGCAGTCCCACGCTCGTAGAGGGCAATAGGACAGCCACGAGACTGCAGCGTCAGCAGAAATGCACGTGCAGTCCCCGGGAGCAAAGACGCTGCTGCGTCAGCGGTTCTCCCACTCCGACGACTGAAGAACAAAGAGACTGCAGCGTCAGCTATCCCCACTCCGAACGAAGGAGGCAAGGCAGAGCGGACGCTTGAGTCAGTCCGCCTCCAGACAGCGACTCGAACGGTCCGCTCCAAGCGAGCGACTCGCACGGACGTGCCAGTCCGGCTTCTTCCGACTTCAAGAGCAGACGTGTTCAGTCTAGCTCCGCGAAAGTGAAGTGTGTCGATCCTTCACTCCTAATTCCAATTCCAATTCCAACTCTAACTCAACTCAACTCAAGTCCTAATTCTCATACGTTATTCCTATAACATATTACAATATCCATTATTCATTAATCCAATTACTACTCCTATTATAATACTACTTACATATTGTATACCAGTGTACTTACCAGTTCTTATTTAATATATCGTTGTTATACCAGTGCTTCGATCTTGTTATTCTTGTGTTAGTTCAACACCATCTTCCAATTCAGTTCTTGCATCGAATACATTAAACTCGTGACATATCCGGACTTGGTCTAAAGTGCGCAGTGGAAACGCTGAGCCGCCAATAAGGAATTTGAAGCGAGTCATAGAGAAGTTCTCGTGCCACGTCTAGAATTGGTCTAAAGTGCGCAGTGGAAACGCTGAGCCGCCACTATAGACGTGAAGCGAGTTAACTACCAAAAAGGTTACTAACAAGTGGAAGTTCATTTTCATTATATTATTAATATTCCATCATTACTATTCCTTACCCATGCGACGCCCACGTCGAGCGGGACGCAAGTATCAACTTGCTAAATTGAGACGCGCGTTGAGAAATAAAGCGGTGCTCGATCAAATCATTGCCACTACCGAGTGGACAGAACTTCTGGGAACCACCGAGCACATTCCGTGTGACGCGTCCGATTACGTTTCTGTATACGGTTGCCCTTGCAACCCTCCTAAAGAGGTCAACCACGCGGACCTCTCGCGAGCTCCGACGCCAGTTCTACATCCGGTCGATTGTCCAGAGGTGATCGACATAGCCGACGACGACGACAGCCGAGACACGATCATCGTTCCCAGGGTCCGTTGCCGAATCATCCGTGACGTTCCTCTGCCAGCTCATCAACGTGTCGTCTTGCGGCCAGCATCCAAGGCCACTAACGTCGTCCCGAACCGAGCAGCAGCAACTCTGCCAGATCTTCCCCACCTCGAGGACATCTGTATAGAAGATCCGATGTACGACACCTACTGTCAGTACCGCCAGTTCCTGCTGCAACAATATTATTAGGCGTTAATACAACATTGCGGTGAGTCGTATAATATCTTGTATAATTGTTGAATCCTGTAAACTCACCGTTCTCGTTGCATCCACTCGCGCGCGATTCTTGTCGGGACACTCCTTGTAACCGCGTCGGACGTTCTTTTCTTGACTGCATCCATAGCAATATCGGTTGTCCTAGTGCATATGACAGCCCGCGGCTGTCTCGGCACGAAAGACCACTCCTCATTTTAATCATAATATCTCAACCGTCCGTCTGTCACTGTTCTCTTTCCTCTCTCCTGGTACCTGTAACAAAACACAGTGACGGACGTGACAAATTTGGCGCAGTCGGTAGGACAACGAAGTGGTCGCCGATATTTGCATTAATAAGCCCCGACGCGTGTCAGTGCGAAGTTCACATTTCTTAAATCCCATTTATATCTTTCAAAATGTCTCGCCCAATCACGCGATCTCAAAAGGATCTCCGAGCAGATCCTAACGCAGACCTTCCTCCAATGACCGAGGAAGAGTTACTCCTTTACGCGCAAGACCTCGCCCGTAGAGAGCAATATCTCAAAGAAGAAACTGATTTTATTGCCAAATTGCGTCTCAAATATGAAGAAGACGCACAAAACCAAAAGAATATGCTCGACGAAATACGAAAAGAGCTTCATAACATCCAAATCACGAGTCAAACCCTACGTCAACAATCGCCTACACCAGGCCCTAGTAACGTCTCTAATATGCGGGAACCTTCACCGCCAGAGCCACGCGAAGTCCCACAGTATGAACCTACTGGTAATTTCGCTCTAAAACAAGCCGCCGAGCTTGTCCCTAGATTCGACGGAACTTCGTCTTCCGTCCTACCATTCATACGTGCATGCAAACGCGCGCGTGACACCGTACCAGCCACTGCAGAGCGTGCCCTCACAAAATTGCTCTGCAATAAACTCCACGATCGTGCTTATGCCGCTATAGAAGGCGAGCACATATCCACAATTTCTGCACTATGCGAAAAGTTACGTACAGTGCTGGGCCCATATAAATTCGTGGACCAGTACCGTGGCGATCTCGCAAGTGTACTCCAAGCTCCAAATGAGCACATTTTAGATTTCATCAATCGCGTTAAAGACCTTCGAACCGCGATTCAAGATGCCACAGATATTGGCCTTGACTACGAAGAGCTGGATCGCTTCGTAGTAGATTGTTTTCTACGACGTCTCCTTCCCCAGCTGCGTGCCGAAGTGCTTCATTGCCCTTCGCGAAATCCTGCCACTGTTTTCGAAGCAGCCATCTCTGCTTACAGGCAGTATGAGTCAGACCAGACTCGTCGACGAGAACTGATCCGCGAAGAAAAACGAGTCAGCTTCTCTGATAACCGGCCGTATCGCCCGCGTTCCACGTACGAGTCCCCTCGTGACATTCCAGAGCGAACTCAAGAACGCCGCGATAACAGACCGGACTCGTCTCAGCAGTCCTCGAGAAACTCAAACCGGGACTCTTATCGCTCCCCGACGCCGCAACGGCGATGGGAAAATAATCCTCGCGACCAAAACACGTACCGCGATGGTCGCACAGATCGCCCCTCAAGCCCTAACAAGTTTTGCAACTACTGCAAAGTCCCCGGGCACGATATTCACGAGTGCCGTAAGCGCGCTTTCAATAATAATAGGAGGTCGGGAAACGAGTCCGGCCTCCCGACCGAAGCCAACCCCAGGCGGGAGGCCGCATCTTCAACTCAAACTACAGCCCGCACCCAAACAGCTATCCGGACGAACGACCAGTCCGACGATTCGTCTCAGCAGTAAATCTTGCTGCAGACTCACCAATTCCGCGCGTAAAAATCTCCGCCCCCCAATTACAAAAGAAGTGTGAATTTTTGTTGGACACGGGTTCGGAGATCAATTTAATTCGTGCGTCAAGTCTAGAACCAAATCTACCTATAGATTATACGAACACTATAGAAGTCCAAGGAATAACCGAGGGATCCATTCCAACTCTCGGTCAAATTAAAATACACTTAGAGGGTCAAAACCCTATCGAATTTCATGTCTTGGAAGAAAACTTCCCAATTATCATCGACGGAATCCTCGGTTCTCCCTTCTTCAGAACAGGAGCCGAGATCTCCTTTGCGAGTCAATCCATAACGATAGGAAACATTCGGGTTCCCTTCTCGAACCCTTGCGCGCCCACGGCTGAGCCTCGCGATAAATTGGCAGCAGAGGTTATTTCAATGCCTTCGTCTATGACCAACGATCTCGTTAAAACTCCAGCCGCCAAGCGTGAGGAACATTCGGCAAGGAACGTTCGAGTGTCTTCCTCAAATCCTCGTGCACCCGCGGTCAGACCTTGCAGAGCTCCGGTGACGGAGGTTATTTCAATACCTCCTCGGGATTCGATCGAGTGCTCCCTAGAGAAAAACGCCGTGAAAAGCCGGCCGGAATCGAAGGAGACTCGAGAGATATCGGAGTACACTGCGAGGAGTCGGATCGTGGAGCGTGAGGATCGAGTCCGAACAAAGACTCCTCCGAACTCCGAAGAATTCGTCCTCGAACCTCGTACCGTTGCGTGCATAGCGGTCGACGTCGAAGGACCTAAACAGGGATATATCCGCCGTGTTAATGTAGCGCCGGATGTATTCCTGGGTGACTGCGTTGTCACCAATCGTAAAGGCAAAGCGAGCCTCCGGTGTTTTAACACCTCGTCGGAAAGAGTTTCATTTCGATTGCCCCCATTGGAGATGGAAGAAATCGAGTCGTACTCTTCCGACCTTTCTAATTCCGGGTACTATCCCGACGCATTCGGTAACCATCCCGACCTTACTAATTCCGGGTACCATCCCGACGTATTCGGTAACCATCCCGACCATTCTACTTCCGGGTATCATCCCGACGTATTCGGTAACCATCCCGACCTTTCTAATTCCGGGAACCATCCCGACGTATTCGGTAACCATCCCGACCATTCTACTTCCGGGTATCATCCCGACGCATTCGGTAACCATCCCGACATTACTAACTCCGGTAACCAGCCCGATTCTTATACTAACTCCGGTAACCAGCCCGATCATTATACTAACTCCGGTAACCAGCCCGATTCTCATACTAACTCCGGTAACCAGCCCGATTCTCATACTAACTCCGGTAACCAGCCCGATTCTTATTCTAACTCCGGTAACCAGCCCGATCCTTATTCTAACTCCGGTAACCAGCCCGATCAATTCCAAGACCAACTCCATTCCTACGACAATCAAAGATTTTCAAGACCCATATGTAAGCAGGTCTGTTCTATATTGCACAATAAATCCAGCGACAGTTCTAAACCAGAGAAGGATATCAAAGCCTCCAAAGTAAAAGAACTTCATAACTTACTTCGAAATCATATCTTTGATGATCCACAGAAACTCGATTCCTTTCAACTTCCATCTGCACGTTGCCATGCGAAGCGAAACAAATACGATAAAATTAATCTCTGCGCTACAGCGAAATACGCGTCAGCAAGAAAGAAATATAAATCCGAGTACCCTCGCGATAACAGATACCCCTACCAGATTAAGCGAGCGAAATTCGAAGCCCAGCATCGGCAAAATCTCCTTCGACCACCGGAAGATATAGAACAAGTATTCCTACTCAAAGAACCCTGCAAGGGCAAATTCGATGCGCAATATACGGGTCCTCACGAAATTTGCGACATCCTAGACTCAAACAATGTAAAAATTAAAGCAGGGAACCATTTTAAGATTGTACATGCAAACAAACTGAAGCGTGCGCCGAATAATCCAACGCAAACCCCGCGTCAGCGAAACGTGACACCCATCTGGACGCAGATCAGAAAAGACAAAAGTGTTAGTGAACAAAGTGATTCCCCACCCACCCTAAACCCCGAGAAAAGACAGTCGAAAAATGAACATTGCGAATACGACTTGTCGGACATTACAAAACCAGCCCCAGCCCCACGTGCCGACACCGATAACATTTTCAGTGCGACCAGTGTTTCGTACAAATATAGGAAATACTCGCCGAGAACTGTGCTCCCTGCGCGGAGTACCTCCGGACGATGTGTCGCATGAATGAGTGTGTGATCGAGTGTTGAGCGAGAAATTTCTTCCTTGTCAGAAATTTCTTTTCCGCGTTGGGAGGTGTTACGTCGTCCGATGTACGACGTTGGCCTTGTACACACACCATGTATACAAGGTCTGATCTACATAAGATCCATACACCGTCCCCTAGACATAAGAGCATAGTATTAAGATCTCATTATTCTATTGTTCTAATCCTTATCTCCGTCTCTACCCATCACCATAACTTCACCTTGATCAACACCTTACCTCAGTTTCAACCCATCACCACGACACATAATGCAATAAAGTATTGCATCACTCTGGAAGCATCTAGAAGCTTCTAGAAACGTCGAGAAGTCCAAAGACTGCTGCATCAGCAGTCCCACGCTCGTAGAGGGCAATAGGACAGCCACGAGACTGCAGCGTCAGCAGAAATGCACGTGCAGTCCCCGGGAGCAAAGACGCTGCTGCGTCAGCGGTTCTCCCACTCCGACGACTGAAGAACAAAGAGACTGCAGCGTCAGCTATCCCCACTCCGAACGAAGGAGGCAAGGCAGAGCGGACGCTTGAGTCAGTCCGCCTCCAGACAGCGACTCGAACGGTCCGCTCCAAGCGAGCGACTCGCACGGACGTGCCAGTCCGGCTTCTTCCGACTTCAAGAGCAGACGTGTTCAGTCTAGCTCCGCGAAAGTGAAGTGTGTCGATCCTTCACTCCTAATTCCAATTCCAATTCCAACTCTAACTCAACTCAACTCAACTCCTAATTCTCATACATTATTCCTACAACATATTACAATATCCATTATTCATTAATCCAATTACTACTCCTATTATAATACTACTTACATATTGTATACCAGTGTACTTACCAGTTCTTATTTAATATATCGTTGTTATACCAGTGTTTCGATCTTGTTATTCTTGTGTTAGTTCAACACCATCTTCCAATTCAGTTCTTGCATCGAATACATTAAACTCGTGACATATCCGGACTTGGTCTAAAGTGCGCAGTGGAAACGCTGAGCCGCCAATAAGGAATTTGAAGCGAGTCATAGAGAAGTTCTCGTGCCACGTCTAGAATTGGTCTAAAGTGCGCAGTGGAAACGCTGAGCCGCCACTATAGACGTGAAGCGAGTTAACTACCAAAAAGGTTACTAACAAGTGGAAGTTCATTTTCATTATATTATTAATATTCCATCATTACTATTCCTTACCCATGCGACGCCCACGTCGAGCGGGACGCAAGTATCAACTTGCTAAATTGAGACGCGCGTTGAGAAATAAAGCGGTGCTCGATCAAATCATTGCCACTACCGAGTGGACAGAACTTCTGGGAACCACCGAGCACATTCCGTGTGACGCGTCCGATTACGTTTCTGTATACGGTTGCCCTTGCAACCCTCCTAAAGAGGTCAACCACGCGGACCTCTCGCGAGCTCCGACGCCAGTTCTACATCCGGTCGATTGTCCAGAGGTGATCGACATAGCCGACGACGACGACAGCCGAGACACGATCATCGTTCCCAGGGTCCGTTGCCGAATCATCCGTGACGTTCCTCTGCCAGCTCATCAACGTGTCGTCTTGCGGCCAGCATCCAAGGCCACTAACGTCGTCCCGAACCGAGCAGCAGCAACTCTGCCAGATCTTCCCCACCTCGAGGACATCTGTATAGAAGATCCGATGTACGACACCTACTGTCAGTACCGCCAGTTCCTGCTGCAACAATATTATTAGGCGTTAATACAACATTGCGGTGAGTCGTATAATATCTTGTATAATTGTTGAATCCTGTAAACTCACCGTTCTCGTTGCATCCACTCGCGCGCGATTCTTGTCGGGACACTCCTTGTAACCGCGTCGGACGTTCTTTTCTTGACTGCATCCATAGCAATATCGGTTGTCCTAGTGCATATGACAGCCCGCGGCTGTCTCGGCACGAAAGACCACTCCTCATTTTAATCATAATATCTCAACCGTCCGTCTGTCACTGTTCTCTTTCCTCTCTCCTGGTACCTGTAACAAAACACAGTGACGGACGTGACAAGAACAATACAATAATGAGATCTTAATATTATGTTCTTATGTCTAGGGGACGGTGTGTGGATCTTATGCAGATCAGACCTTGAATACATAGTGTATGTACAAGGCCAACGTCGTACATCGGACGACGTAACACATTATTCTCCTCCAATAAAGATTTGACATGGTCTATCTCGTCGTGATCGAGGTGATCCATGGGAATAGTTTCCATAAGCTCATTAACGCGAGCATTACGGGACTTGGTAATGGAATGGACCCTTTTGGGTATGAATTCGAAGCCTTTCATAAAGGGTTTCGAGTATGAGTGATCGGGATGGTTACCGGAATTGTCGGGATGGTTACCGGAATTATTTAAAGTATCGGGATGGCTACCGGAATCGTCGGGATGGTTACCGGAATTATTTAAAGAATCGGGATGGCTACCGGAATCGTCGGGATGGTTACCGGAATTATTTAAAGAATCGGGATGGCTACCGGAATCGTCGGAATGGTTACCGGAATTAATAGAAGACGCGAGTTGATCGTTAACGATCGTCTCGTGCGCGCGGCACGCACGAGCATTGAATAAGTCCGAATTGACTTCGGCTTGAATATTCGAAAAGGGAACCTCGATCTCTTCCACCTCCAACGTAGGCAGGGAGAAGGACGCCACTTCGGACGATGCGTTAAAGCATCGCAGGTATGCCTTTCCGTTACGGTTGGTGACTAAACAATCACCTAAGAACACATCGGGTTTTACATCTACTTTTCGCACATACCCTTCGCTTGGGCCCTTTACGTTGACGGCTATGCAGGCGGCGGTACGGCTTTCGATGGAATATTCCCGAGGATTCGAAAAGGGAATACGTAGGTTTTTATACTCTACGCATTCCTTCGCAAATGATATCTCTGCTCCCTCTCTGAAGAAGGGGGAGCCTAAGATACCATCTATATTAATTGGAAAACTGTCAGGCAGAACGTGTAGCGTGACTTTAATGGAATCTGCTAGCTCCGCATTGATATAACCGAGGGTCGCAATTTCTCCTTCTGTCACGCCATGGACGTGTATGACGCTGTCAGTTTTTTAGATGAACGTCAGATTTGATACCAGACGCTCGGATTAAGTTGACCTCGGACCCGGTGTCCAAGAGGAACTCACACTCTTTTGAGAAGAGTGACGATCTTGCTTTTATTCGAGGGATAGGGGAGTCCGGCGCGAGATTTATTGCCGAGACTAATTTCGCGGATGGTCGTTCATTCTGCTGACCGTCCGGGTTATCTCTCCTATCTACTCGAATTTCATCTACTGCTGGTCGTCGCTGATGACGGCCAGCTGTGTTGCCTTTTGGCGATTCTCTTGGGATGCCTCCCGTCCTTTGGTCGCGTTTGTCGGGAGGCTTGATTCGTTTCCCGACTCATTTTTATTGTAATATTCGCGGCGGCGACATTCGTGTATGTCATGTCCCGTGCGCTTACAATATTTACAATACTTTTGATTCTCCGTAGGAAAGCGATCGCGACCTGGGGACTGGGAAGCGCGATCTTCGCGTTTATACGTTTCGCGCTGATTTGATTGCGACGGTTCGTGACGTCGCGGAGGAGGAGAGCGATACGCGTCTCTGTTATCGGGTTTCCTGTCTCGCCAGGATTCACGAGGTGAAAAGGAAGGTCGTTGATCTTTCCTTTCCGAAGATCTGTTGCGCTGCTCAGGCGCATTCCTATCATAATAAGAATTGCTTGATCGCTCTGGTGTGCGATTACGAGAGTCGGAGAATGCAACGCGGCGTCCGTCGTCGCGATAACGAACACGGTCAAGCTCGTACTGTTTGTACGCGGTTACTGCTTCATCGAATATTTTCTGTAATTCGAGTGACGTACAGAGCCTGACCTCGGCTCGAAGCGCTGGGATAAGACCACGCATGAAACAATCAATTGTGAATTTGTCAATCTCGTCTAGATTGGGGACCCCGCGGCCTGAATCTATGATCGCCGTTCTAAGGTCCTTTACTCGCGTAATATAATTCAACACGTGCTCGGACTGTCCCTGGTGTATCGAAGCTAATTCTCCGCGATACTGATCGATGAATTTATATGGGCCTAGTACATCTTTCAGGCGGTTGCACAATTCAGAGATTGTGTTAATATTTACGTCTTCAATCGCGGCGTATGCCTGTCCTCTAAGCTTATTGCATACTAATCTAGTGAGGGTACGCTCAGCTGTGGCTGGAACAGCCTCCAAGGCTCGCTTGCACGCGCGAACGAATTGTAGCACGGTTATGGAGGTGCCGTCAAAGGTAGGCACAAGTTCAACCGCTTGTTTAACGGTGAAATTCGAAGAATCGTGCATTATGGGTTCGCGGGGCGCAACGACTGGGCTAGCTGGAATTGATTGAGAATCTCTGGCCGATCGGATTTCTGCTATCTCGCGGCGTATATCCTCGTACGTTACTCTCTGCTCACGCGTTTCTGTTTCGTATTGCAATTTGAGTTGAGTCAACGCGGCGGTTTGATTAATGAGAGCTGCTTCTCTACGAGCTAAATCTTTCTGGAATTCAATTAATTCCTCTTCCGTAGGAGGAACCTTCTTTCTAGCCTCGCTACGCGTTTCCATGATTGCGTCGCTTGAAAATTTCTAAGTATGAAATTCGCGAAAAATAATCCGACTATATAACGTGGGCGAAGGGGCGTTTTCTAAACCGCCCGTCGCACTTTAACGTTCACTAAAACTCTCGATGAATTTGTACTGAGTACGAACATCGCGAAAAATAATTTGAGTATGTAACGTGGGCGAAAGGGCATTTCCTTCACTGCCCGTCGCACTTTTAACTGACACTATGCTTTCACGGACTCTAAGTCTACTGCGTTAAATTGTCAAACAATGATGGAACGCGCAGGGGTTCGCGTGCTAACACTGATTCTATTTTTATTCCTCGATGCCGTGCTTCTAACATCGGTGACCAACGAGTGTCCTACCGACTGCGCCAAATTTGTCACAACAAATTTTGGCAGAGGTAGGACACATGACGTATCCTACAAAAGTGTTGACGGTGTCTCTAACATCGGTGACCAACGAGTGTCCTACCGACTGCGCCAAATTTGTCACGTCCTGGCGGGGCTATAAAAGCAAGAGAAGAGAATACCGCGGCCCGGCTACTCTACTCTTCCACTGACTGACATTTAATAAAAGTGTTGGTCTTTTTATCAACAGACTAGGACCCGATGCCGACACCTGCATGCAGTCTTACACAGATGAATGATGCACGCGACCCTGAAACATACGCGGTAATATGTTCCACTTACTTTTACGCTTCGCTTGTTTGTCGATTGACATGAGACATGAATTCGCAACGGATGAACAGCTACGGTTGCGCTGATGGCCTTGAATACGGTCCGCTCTGCTTAACAGGCGTTGATCCAAATGGCTGGAAACGACCTTCAAGGATTGACGACTGCGCCAAACTCTGTCACGTCAATATTTGACAGGAACGACCTCCAATGATTGACAGCTGGCTGCTACGGTATTGTAGACGGATGCGCTCGTTGAGGAAACGGGCGTGGACGCTGTACGATACCGTGAATCTAACTCACGAATATCGTCCGCGTGATTGACGATATTTTAACTAGCGAAAACGGGCGTGGACGCTGTGCGATCCCGTGAATTTATCTCGCGAATATCGTCCGCGTGGTTGACGATATTTTGATTCGAGAAAACGGACGTGGATGCTGCGGAGCTTGCTATGCGAGCAAGTCTATCACTATCACGCACGTACGCGAACACGTAACAGGAAATTGAATAAGGAATACTATTCGCGAACTTTCCAGTGAGAACTCTATCTCTAACTAACAACGTGTCACTTCAAACTACGAAGTTAGGAGCAAGGAAATAATAATTGGGATTTAGATTGACTCTGGTAAAACAAAGTATATTATAAACGTAAAAGAATACAAAGGTAAAGATGCTTATTATTAACGAAATCGAAATACGTACTAAGTACGAAATATGAAACGCAATAAAAATGTTTAATTGAATAAACGAAGTAATGTTTGAATTAAACGAATAAGAATACGATATTACTGAATGGTATTAGGGACTGTGTCTAAACAGTATGGATTTGGAAAGATTGTGTCTAAACAATCTGGATTTGGAAAGACTATGTCTAAATAGTCTGGACTTGGAAGATTGACGAAAACTCGACTGACCCACTCGGGTCCCCGGAGAGGACTGGGGAGAATCGAACGTTCGTCGACGAATAACGTTCGTCCGAAAAATGCTGACTTCGCAAAAGGGGACCGTGTCCTCTTTGTGCCGGTCTTCGTCGTAAACAGCGCGATGGCCGCCGCACTAGAGTCAGCAGTTTTCGTTCCCAGTGGTGCAGGACTCGAAAATTAAGTGGTAACCATTGGCGTACCTATTTATTTATTTAAATAAATTGGGACTTAGAATATTTTCGAGCGCTTGCTTTTGCAAGGCGTTTCGATGTAAATTTTATATGTCATATGATTAGTTGACATCATTTGTCGACCGATCATATGTTTGAAAATATTCTAAGTACTTTTGAAAATTACCAAAAATCGAAATTTTGGTAAAGTCTAAACAAACGCGAATTGAGAACATAACCTACAAATTTTTAGGTTAGTTTCATGATTTTCGCTCACGAGTCCAATGATATTTCAATCTTCGAGTTTGGGCCATTTTTGGCTATTTTAGGAATTTGACAGATTTTGGATTTTAGGTTATGTTGATGGATTTCAATCAGATGTACGTGGTGTTAAGGATTCATTGTTATGAAGGATTTTTAGGAGTTTTGGAATCTTTAAAGGGGAACGCTCGCTCTTATGTATCTAATTTTACATGTAGTCTTAAAGCTAACGTCGGAGGTGCGACCGACGTCACAACTTAGAGTCCGTGAAAGCATAGTGTCAGTTAAAAGTGCGACGGGCAGTGAAGGAAATGCCCTTTCGCCCACGTTACATACTCAAATTATTTTTCGCGATGTTCGTACTCAGTACAAATTCATCGAGAGTTTTAGTGAACGTTAAAGTGCGACGGGCGGTTTAGAAAACGCCCCTTCGCCCACGTTATATAGTCGGATTATTTTTCGCGAATTTCATACTTAGAAATTTTCAAGCGACGCAATCATGGAAACGCGTAGCGAGGCTAGAAAGAAGGTTCCTCCTACGGAAGAGGAATTAATTGAATTCCAGAAAGATTTAGCTCGTAGAGAAGCAGCTCTCATTAATCAAACCGCCGCGTTGACTCAACTCAAATTGCAATACGAAACAGAAACGCGTGAGCAGAGAGTAACGTACGAGGATATACGCCGCGAGATAGCAGAAATCCGATCGGCCAGAGATTCTCAATCAATTCCAGCTAGCCCAGTCGTTGCGCCCCGCGAACCCATAATGCACGATTCTTCGAATTTCACCGTTAAACAAGCGGTTGAACTTGTGCCTACCTTTGACGGCACCTCCATAACCGTGCTACAATTCGTTCGCGCGTGCAAGCGAGCCTTGGAGGCTGTTCCAGCCACAGCTGAGCGTACCCTCACTAGATTAGTATGCAATAAGCTTAGAGGACAGGCATACGCCGCGATTGAAGACGTAAATATTAACACAATCTCTGAATTGTGCAACCGCCTGAAAGATGTACTAGGCCCATATAAATTCATCGATCAGTATCGCGGAGAATTAGCTTCGATACACCAGGGACAGTCCGAGCACGTGTTGAATTATATTACGCGAGTAAAGGACCTTAGAACGGCGATCATAGATTCAGGCCGCGGGGTCCCCAATCTAGACGAGATTGATAAATTCACAATTGATTGTTTCATGCGTGGTCTTATCCCAGCGCTTCGAGCCGAGGTCAGGCTCTGTGCGTCACTCGAATTACAGAAAATATTCGATGAAGCAGTAACCGCGTACAAACAGTACGAGCTTGACCGTGTTCGTTATCGCGACGACGGACGCCGCGTTGCATTCTCCGACTCTCGTAATCGCACACCAGAGCGATCAAGCAACTCTTATTATGATAGGAATGCGCCTGAGCAGCGCAACAGATCTTCGGAAAGGAAAGATCAACGACCTTCCTTTTCACCTCGTGAATCCTGGCGAGACAGGAAACCCGATAACAGAGACGCGTATCGCTCTCCTCCTCCGCGACGTCACGAACCGTCGCAATCAAATCAGCGCGAAACGTATAAACGCGAAGATCGCGCTTCCCAGTCCCCAGGTCGCGATCGCTTTCCTACGGAGAATCAGAAGTATTGTAAATATTGTAAGCGCACGGGACATGACATACACGAATGTCGCCGCCGCGAATATTACAGTAGAAATGAGTCGGGAAACGAATCAAGCCTCCCGACAAACGCGACCAAAGGACGGGAGGCATCCCAAGAGAATCGCCAAAAGGCAACACAGCTGGCCGTCATCAGCGACGACCAGCAGTAGATGAAATTCGAGTAGATAGGAGAGATAACCCGGACGGTCAGCAGAATGAACGACCATCCGCGAAATTAGTCTCGGCAATAAATCTCGCGCCGGACTCCCCTATCCCTCGAATAAAAGCAAGATCGTCACTCTTCTCAAAAGAGTGTGAGTTCCTCTTGGACACCGGGTCCGAGGTCAACTTAATCCGAGCGTCTGGTATCAAATCTGACGTTCATCTAAAAACTGACAGCGTCATACACGTCCATGGCGTGACAGAAGGAGAAATTGCGACCCT
Organism: Lasioglossum baleicum; assembly: GCF_051020765.1. Classification (NCBI taxonomy): domain Eukaryota; kingdom Metazoa; phylum Arthropoda; class Insecta; order Hymenoptera; family Halictidae; genus Lasioglossum; species Lasioglossum baleicum. Next base: position 163,578 of record NW_027469143.1, on the reverse strand, counting down.
CGGTTATATCAATGCGGAGCTAGCAGATTCCATTAAAGTCACGCTACACGTTCTGCCTGACAGTTTTCCAATTAATATAGATGGTATCTTAGGCTCCCCCTTCTTCAGAGAGGGAGCAGAGATATCATTTGCGAAGGAATGCGTAGAGTATAAAAACCTACGTATTCCCTTTTCGAATCCTCGGGAATATTCCGTCGAAAGCCGTACCGCCGCCTGCATAGCCGTCAACGTAAAGGGCCCAAGCGAAGGGTATGTGCGAAAAGTAGATGTAAAACCCGATGTGTTCTTAGGTGATTGTTTAGTCACCAACCGTAACGGAAAGGCATACCTGCGATGCTTTAACGCATCGTCCGAAGTGGCGTCCTTCTCCCTGCCTACGTTGGAGGTGGAAGAGATCGAGGTTCCCTTTTCGAATATTCAAGCCGAAGTCAATTCGGACTTATTCAATGCTCGTGCGTGCCGCGCGCACGAGACGATCGTTAACGATCAACTCGCGTCTTCTAATAATTCCGGTAACCATTCCGACGATTCCGGTAGCCATCCCGATCCTTTAAATAATTCCGGTAATCATCCCGACGATTCCGGTAGCCATCCCGATTCTTTAAATAATTCCGGTAACCATCCCGACGATTCCGGTAGCCATCCCGATACCTTAAAGAATTCCGGTAACCATCCCGACGATTTATATTCAAAGTCCTGTGTGGAAAGAAACATCAACGCCTTCGCCTCAGATGAACTTTTAGAATGTTCATATGAGAACAATTTAGAAAACATCTCTATTCCTAAAGTTAAATCAAAAGGAGTTTATGTTTTGCCACAAACTCCTATCTTCAAATCCTCGCCGGAACAAGACCTCTTGCAGCTTCAACGATCAGGTATCCGTGCGACCGAAAACAAAGTCCATGCGTCTGGCAAATACAATTCCGCGAGATTCGCGTCAGCAAGAAAAAGAAATAAAGCCGATACATTATACTCGCCCGAGACAACTAAGTCTGATTATAAGCTTTCGTTATGTATCTTGCGAAACGAATTCAATCTTCCTAGCGTTAACAGAGTCTCCAATATCGTTACGCCAACGATAAACTATCGCAGCGACCCAAGAGCGAAATTTAAAACCTCTGGTCAGCATCACCCCACTCCACAGCAGGAAGACGATATCCCTGCGACGCAACGAGATCTTCAAGGAGAAACCGTCACCCCTGAAGATCATCAGTCTCTCGACAACGCTATAACAGCAACCATGCAGCCGATACAAGCAGCTATCTTGCTCTCTATTGCCACGCAAGCCTCAACACTCATTGGATATGACTGTGGAGGTTCGACCTTGAATATTACCACGTATTCAACTATTGACACTCTTAACTGCGAGCCAGAAGACATCGCACCAGCTGAAAATTTAGAAAGAATTCAGCTCCTGCAGCTAGCTGAATTCTCGCAAGCTCGTGTCTTGCAATGCCATATCGGAATAGACAGAACCATATACTATTGTGGCATGCATTCACATAATTCGGTAGTATCCAATGGTCGACAAGACTATATATTACCGATCTCCAGCGAAACCTGTTCGAGCCTACACACGACGGGGACAATATTCATCACCCCAGCCGCCCAGATCACAGGTATTCAGCCGAACTCGACCTCCTCTCACGGCCTCACGTTAGCAGGAGTTATTCAGAACGATGGTAGCTGCGCTGGAACCACGTATAGTGATCCGTTTGGGACTTGGACCGATGTCGTGGTACAAGCTTTAGTCCGAATCACGATCCGCGACTACATCGCTCCAATCAGATTGTCAACCGGACAGATTCATCTACAAACTGGGCAAACCTGCCCCCTTCAAAAAGGAAGCTGCTTAGACGCACAAGATGGCCATACGTTCTGGGAAACCACGCCGACGGACTCGTGCAAATTCAATAATTATGATGTCTTGTACGAAGGGATAGCCACTAAACTATCCTCCAAGGTGAATCCTTCTCCAACCCTGTATACCGTAGCATCGCAGGACACGACTTTTGCACTCACGGAGACAGGCAGATCGTCAGTTTGCGGATATGTCATAATCCGAACGGAACACCCCAAGCTGTTCATTCTGGAAGTTGGAAGTTCAGGAAAATTCAAGGAGAAAACACACACCTTGGTCAACAATCTGGACATCTTCACGTATGTCAACAGCAAATTTGTTTACGTGGAGAAGCACCTCCGGAAACAATTTTCTCAACTCTACAAAGATGTAATCCGTCAGAAGTGTGAGCTAGAGCGTCAGATTCTCCAGAACGCCCTCACATTATTACATTCAGCACCCGAAGAAGTTGCCACTGCCATCATGAAGGATGTCGGATTTATCGCAGTTCCAGCAGGAGAGGTAGTGCACATAATAAAGTGCATACCAGTCACGGTCCAAGTGAGGAAAACCGAACGGTGTTATGATGAGCTACCCATCACATATCGGAACACATCAAAATTCCTGAAGCCAAGGGACCACATCATTTCAAATACGGGGACAGAAAAGCCATGCAATGAGCTACTTCCCCCATATTATAGACTGCACGGAACATGGTATCGCCTAACACCGTCATTGATGGAGGCCATCACTCCTTCGGAGCTTCACCCCCTCGCCAAGTCAACCTGGAAATACATAGATCCGAAGAACTTGGCAACGGGAGGCATTTATTCACAAGACGACCTGGACAAACTACAGGATCATATAATGTTTCCTGTAGAGAAGGTAGCAGTCATAAATTCAATCGCACAGGGTGCGACGGGAAGACAGTTTGCAGCAGGAAACATCAACATGTTCAACCTGCTCGATGAAAACTCCCTACAGCAGATAGCGGAGTCTACAGCACAGAAATTATGGTCCGGATTCACTACATTCGGATCAATAAGTGCTGGAATAATCGGAGTGTATGTAGCGATCCGCACGATCAAAACAATCATCAGTACGATCGTTAACGGCATCGCATTACACTCACTATACGGCTGGAGCCTGCATCTCGTTGTCGCCATCTGGAGTTCACTGACCCGGTTCTTTATATTCATGAAGCAGAGGGACAACAAGACTTCAGCGGCCATCGAGGACAAAGATAGTGATAGTGCCAGTGTCGGAGAATTCCGAACCCGTCCTCCCTTGACGAAACGAACGTTAAATTGCGATTCCCTTGACCCAGCGTTGCGAGACAGGGATGACATTTCAGTGCATCCTGTCTACCGCCACCCAGAGGCAGAGATTCCACTGCGTGAAATCTCTTCTCTAAGGGGGGAGGTGTGACGTCGGTCGCACCTCCGACGTTAGCTTTAAGACTACATGTAAAATTAGATACATAAGAGCGAGCGTTCCCCTTTAAAGATTCCAAAACTCCTAAAAATCCTTCATAACAATGAATCCTTAACACCACGTACATCTGATCGAAATCCATCAACATAACCTAAAATCCAAAATCTGTCAAAATCCTAAAATAGCCAAAAATGGCCCAAACTCGAAGATTGAAATATCATTGGACTCGTGAGCGAAAATCATGAAACTAACCTAAAAATTTGTAGGTTATGTTCTCAATTCGCGTTTGTTTAGACTTTACCAAAATTTCGATTTTTGGTAATTTTCAAAAGTACTTAGAATATTTTCAAACATATGATCGGTCGACAAATGATGTCAACTAATCATATGACATATAAAATTTACATCGAAACGCCTTGCAAGAGCAAGCGCTCGAAAATATTCTAAGTCCCAATTTATTTAAATAAATAAATAGGTACGCCAATGGTTACCACTTAATTTTCGAGTCCTGCACCACTGGGAACGAAAACTGCTGACTCTAGTGCGGCGGCCATCGCGCTGTTTACGACGAAGACCGGCACAAAGAGGACACGGTCCCCTTTTGCGAAGTCAGCATTTTTTCGGACGAACGTTATTCGTCGACGAACGTTCGATTCTCCACAGTCCTCTCCGGGGACCCGAGTGGGTCAGTCGAGTTTTCGTCAATCTTCCAAGTCCAGACTATTTAGACATAGTCTTTCCAAATCCAGATTGTTTAGACACAATCTTCCCAAATCCATACTGTTTAGACACAGTCCCTAATACCATTCAGTAATATCGTATTCTTATTCGTTTAATTCAAATATTACTTCGTTTATTCAATTAAACATTTTTATTGCGTTTCATATTTCGTACTTAGTACGTATTTCGATTTCGTTAATAATAAGCATCTTTACCTTTGTATTCTTTTACGTTATTAATATACTTTGTTTTACCAGAGTCAATCTAAATCCCAATTATTATTTCCTTGCTCCTAACTTCGTAGTTTGAAGTGACACGTTGTTAGTTAGAGATAGAGTTCTCACTGGAAAGTTCGCGAATAGTATTCCTTATTCAATTTCATGTTTCAACGTGTTCGCGTACGTGCGTGATAGTGATAGACTTGCTCGCATAGCAAGCTCCGCAGCATCCACGTCCGTTTTCTCGAATCAAAATATCGTCAACCACGCGGACGATATTCGCGAGATAAATTCACGGGATCGTACAGCGTCCACGTCCGTTTTCACGAGTTAAAATATCGTCAATCACGCGGACGATATTCGTGAGTTAGATTCACGGTATCGTACAGCGTCCACGCCCGTTTCCTCAACGAGCGCATCCGTCTACAATACCGTAGCAGCCAGCTGTCAATCATTGGAGGTCGTTCCTGTCAAATATTGACGTGACAGAGTTTGGCGCAGTCGTCAATCCTTGAAGGTCGTTTCCAGCCATTTGGATCAACCCCTGTCAAGCAGAGCGGACCGTATTCAAGGCCATCAGCGCAACCGTAGCTGTTCATCCGTTGCGAATTCATGTCTCGTGTCAATCGACAAACAAGCGAAGCGTAAAAGTAAGTGGAACATATTACCGCGTATGTTTCAGGGTCGCGTGCATCATTCATCTGTGTAAGACTGCATGCAGGTGTCGGCATCGGGTCCTAGTCTGTTGATAAAAAGACCAACACTTTTATTAAATGTCAGTCAGTGGAAGAGTAGAGTAGCCGGGCCGCGGTATTCTCTTCTCTTGCTCTTATAGCCCCGCCAGGACGTGACATCAACAATCTGGACATCTTCACGTATGTCAACAGCAAATTTGTCTACGTGGAGAAGCACCTCCGGAAACAATTTTCTCAACTCTACAAAGATGTAATCCGTCAGAAGTGTGAGCTAGAGCGTCAGATTCTCCAGAACGCCCTCACATTATTACATTCAGCACCCGAAGAAGTTGCCACTGCCATCATGAAGGATGTCGGATTTATCGCAGTTCCAGCAGGAGAGGTAGTGCACATAATAAAGTGCATACCAGTCACGGTCCAAGTGAGGAAAACCGAACGGTGTTATGATGAGCTACCCATCACGTATCGGAACACATCAAAATTCCTGAAGCCAAGGGACCACATCATTTCAAATACGGGGACAGAAAAGCCATGCAATGAGCTACTTCCCCCATATTATAGACTGCACGGAACATGGTATCGCCTAACACCGTCATTGATGGAGGCCATCACTCCTTCGGAGCTTCACCCCCTCGCCAAGTCAACCTGGAAATACATAGATCCGAAGAACTTGGCAACGGGAGGCATTTATTCACAAGACGACCTGGACAAACTACAGGATCATATAATGTTTCCTGTAGAGAAGGTAGCAGTCATAAATTCAATCGCACAGGGTGCGACGGGAAGACAGTTTGCAGCAGGAAACATCAACATGTTCAACCTGCTCGATGAAAACTCCCTACAGCAGATAGCGGAGTCTACAGCACGGAAATTATGGTCCGGATTCACTACATTCGGATCAATAAGTGCTGGAATAATCGGAGTGTATGTAGCGATCCGCACGATCAAAACAATCATCAGTACGATCGTTAACGGCATCGCATTACACTCACTATACGGCTGGAGCCTGCATCTCGTTGTCGCCATCTGGAGTTCACTGACCCGGTTCTTTATATTCATGAAGCAGAGGGACAACAAGACTTCAGCGGCCATCGAGGACAAAGCCAGTGATAGTGCCAGTGTCGGAGAATTCCGAACCCGTCCTCCCTTGACGAAACGAACGTTAATTTGCGATTCCCTTGACCCAGCGTTGCGAGACAGGGATGACATTTCAGTGCATCCTGTCTACCGCCACCCAGAGGCAGAGATTCCACTGCGTGAAATCTCTTCTCTAAGGGGGGAGGTGTGACGTCGGTCGCACCTCCGACGTTAGCTTTAAGACTACATGTAAAATTAGATACATAAGAGCGAGCGTTCCCCTTTAAAGATTCCAAAACTCCTAAAAATCCTTCATAACAATGAATCCTTAACACCACGTACATCTGTTTGAAATCCATCAACATAACCTAAAATCCAAAATCTGTCAAAATCCTAAAATAGCCAAAAATGGCCCAAACTCGAAGATTGAAATATCATTGGACTCGTGAGCGAAAATCATGAAACTAACCTAAAAATTTGTAGGTTATGTTCTCAATTCGCGTTTGTTTAGACTTTACCAAAATTTCGATTTTTGGTAATTTTCAAAAGTACTTAGAATATTTTCAAACATATGATCGGTCGACAAATGATGTCAACTAATCATATGACATATAAAATTTACATCGAAACGCCTTGCAAGAGCAAGCGCTCGAAAATATTCTAAGTCCCAATTTATTTAAATAAATAAATAGGTACGCCAATGGTTACCACTTAATTTTCGAGTCCTGCACCACTGGGAACGAAAACTGCTGACTCTAGTGCGACGGCCATCGCGCTGTTTACGACGAAGACCGGCACAAAGAGGACACGGTCCCCTTTTGCGAAGTCAGCATTTTTCGGACGAACGTTGTTCGTCGACGAACGTTCGATTTTCCTCAGTCCTCTCCGGGGACCCGAGTGGGTCAGTCGAGTTTTCGTCAATCTTCCAAGTCCAGACTATTTAGACATAGTCTTTCCAAATCCAGATTGTTTAGACACAATCTTCCCAAATCCATACTGTTTAGACACAGTCCCTAATACCATTCAGTAATATCGTATTCTTATTCGTTTAATTCAAATATTACTTCGTTTATTCAATTAAACATTTTTATTGCGTTTCATATTTCGTACTTAGTACGTATTTCGATTTCGTTAATAATAAGCATCTTTACCTTTGTATTCTTTTACGTTTATAATATACTTTGTTTTACCAGAGTCAATCTAAATCCCAATTATTATTTCCTTGCTCCTAACTTCGTAGTTTGAAGTGACACGTTGTTAGTTAGAGATAGAGTTCTCACTGGAAAGTTCGCGAATAGTATTCCTTATTCAATTTCATGTTTCAACGTGTTCTCGTACGTGCGTGATAGTGATAGACTTGCTCGCATAGCAAGCTCCGCAGCATCCACGTCCGTTTTCTTGAATCAAAATATCGTCAACCACGCGGACGATATTCGCGAGATAAATTCACGGGATCGCACAGCGTCCACGCCCGTTTTCGCTAGTTAAAATATCGTCAATCACGCGGACGATATTCGTGAGTTAGATTCACGGTATCGCACAGCGTCCACGCCCGTTTCCTCAACGAGCGCATCCGTCTACAATACCGTAGCAGCCAGCTGTCAACCATTGGAGGTCGTTCCTGCCAAATATTGACGTGACAGAGTTTGGCGCAGTCGTCAATCCTTGAAGGTCGTTTCCAGCCATTTGGATCAACGCCTGTCAAGCAGAGCGGACCGTATTCAAGGCCATCAGCGCAACCGTAGCTGTTCATCCGTTGCGAATTCATGTCTCGTGTCAATCGACAAACAAGCGAAGCGTAAAAGTAAGTGGAACATATTACCGCGTATGTTTCAGGGTCGCGTGCATCATTCATCTGTGTAAGACTGCATGCAGGTGTCGGCATCGGGTCCTAGTCTGTTGATAAAAAGACCAACACTTTTATTAAATGTCAGTCAGTGGAAGAGTAGAGTAGCCGGGCCGCGGTATTCTCTTCTCTTGCTCTTATAGCCCCGCCAGGACGTGACAGTGGATCTTATGCAGATCAGACCTTGTATACATAGTGTGTGTACAAGGCCAACGTCGTACATCGGACGACGTAACACCCTAAACCCCGAGAAAAGACAGTCGAATAATGAACATTGCGAATACGACTTGTCGGACATTACAAAACCAGCCCCAGCCCCACGTGCCGACACCGACAACATTTCAGTGCGACCAGTGTTTCGTTCAAATATAGAAAATACTCGCCGAGAACTGTGCTCCCTGCGCGGAGTACCTCCGGACGATGCGTCGCATGAATGAGTGTGTGATTGAGTGTTGAGCGAGAAATTTCTTCCCTGTAAGAAATTTCTTTTCCGCGTTGGGAGGTGTTACGTCGTCCGATGTACGACGTTGGCCTTGTACACACACTATGTATACAAGGTCTGATCTGCATAAGATCCATACACCGTCCCCTAGACATAAGAGCATAGTATTAAGATCTCATTATTCTATTGTTCTACTCCTTATCTCCGTCTCTACCCATCACCATAACTTCACCTTGATCAACACCTTACCTCAGTTTCAACCCATCACCACGACACATAATGCAATAAAGTATTGCATCACTCTGGAAGCATCTAGAAGCTTCTAGAAACGTCGAGAAGTCCAAAGACTGCTGCATCAGCAGTCCCACGCTCGTAGAGGGCAATAGGACAGCCACGAGACTGCAGCGTCAGCAGAAATGCACGTGCAGTCCCCGGGAGCGAAGACGCTGCTGCGTCAGCGGTTCTCCCACTCCGACAACTGAAGAACAAAGAGACTGCAGCGTCAGCTATCCCCACTCCGACCGCAGGAGGCAAGGCAGAGCGGACGCTTGCAGCAGTCCGCCTTCAGCCAGCGACTCGCACAGACGTGCCTACCTGGCCTGAGAGTCAGTCCGGCTTCAAGAGCAGACGTATTCAGTCTAGCTCCGCGAAAGTGAAGTGTGTCGATCCTTCACTCCTAATTCCAATTCCAATTCCAACTCTAACTCAACTCAACTCAAGTCCTAATTCTCATACGTTATTCCTATAACATATTACAATATCCATTATTCATTAATCCAATTACTACTCCTATTATAATACTACTTACATATTGTATACCAGTGTACTTACCAGTTCTTATTTAATATATCGTTGTTATACCAGTGCTTCGATCTTGTTATTCTTGTGTTAGTTCAACACCATCTTCCAATTCAGTTCTTGCATCGAATATATTAAACTCGTGACATATCCGGACTTGGTCTAAAGTGCGCAGTGGAAACGCTGAGCCGCCAATAAGGAATTTGAAGCGAGTCATAGAGAAGTTCTCGTGCCACGTCTAGAATTGGTCTAAAGAGCGCAGTGGAAACGCTGAGCCGCCACTATAGACGTGAAGCGAGTTAACTACCAAAAAGGTTAATAACAAGTGGAAGTTCATTTTCATTATATTATTAATATTCCATCATTACTATTCCTTACCCATGCGACGCCCACGTCGAGCGGGACGCAAGTATCAACTTGATAAATTGAGACGCGCGTTGAGAAATAAAGCGGTGCTCGATCAAATCATTGCCACTACCGAGTGGACCGAACTTCTGGGAACCATCGAGCACATTCCGTGTGACGCGTCCGATTACGTTTCTGTATACGGTTGCCCTTGCAACCCTCCTAAAGAGGTCAACCACGCGGACCTCTCGCGAGCTCCGACGCCAGTTCTGCATCCGGTCGATTGTCCAGAGGTGATCGACATAGCCGACGACGACGACAGCCGAGACACGATCATCGTTCCCAGGGTCCGTTGCCGAATCATCCGTGACGTTCCTCTGCCAGCTCATCAACGTGTCGTCTTGCGGCCAGCATCCAAGGCCACTAACGTCGTCCCGAACCGAGCAGCAGCAACTTTGCCAGATCTTCCCCACCTCGAGGACATCTGTATAGAAGATCCGATGTACGACACCTACTGTCAGTACCGCCAGTTCCTGCTGCAACAATATTATTAGGCGTTAATACAACATTGCGGTGAGTCGTATAATATCTTGTATAATTGTTGAATCCTGTAAACTCACCGTTCTCGTTGCATCCTCTCGCGCGCGATTCTTGTCGGGACACTCCTTGTAACCGCGTCGGACGTTCTTTTCTTGACTGCATCCATAGCAATATCGGTTGTCCTAGTGCATATGACAGCCCGCGGCTGTCTCGGCACGAAAGACCACTCCTCATTTTAATCATAATATCTCAACCGTCCGTCTGTCACTGTTCTCTTTCCTCTCTCCTGGTACCTGTAACAAAAACACAGTGACGGACGTGACAGCAGTCCCCGGGAGCAAAGACGCTGCTGCGTCAGCAGTTCTCCCACTCCGACGACTGAAGAACAAAGAGACTGCAGCGTGAGCTATCCCCACTCCGACCGAAGGAGGCAAGGCAGAGCGAACGCTTGCATCAGTCCGCCTTCAGCCAGCGACTCGCACAGACGTGCCTACCTGGCCTCAGAGCCAGTCCGGCTTCAAGAGCAGACGTGTTCAGTCTAGCTCCGCGATAGTGAAGTGTGTCGATCCTTCACTCCTAATTCCAATTCCAATTCCAACTCTAACTCAACTCAACTCAAGTCCTAATTCTCATACGTTATTCCTATAACATATTACAATATCCATTATTCATTAATCCAATTACTACTCCTATTATAATACTACTTACATATTGTATACCAGTGTACTTACCAGTTCTTATTTAATATATCGTTGTTATACCAGTGCTTCGATCTTGTTATTCTTGTGTTAGTTCAACACCATCTTCCAATTCAGTTCTTGCATCGAATATATTAAACTCGTGACATATCCGGACTTGGTCTAAAGTGCGCAGTGGAAACGCTGAGCCGCCAATAAGGAATTTGAAGCGAGTCATAGAGAAGTTCTCGTGCCACGTCTAGAATTGGTCTAAAGAGCGCAGTGGAAACGCTGAGCCGCCACTATAGACGTGAAGCGAGTTAACTACCAAAAAGGTTAATAACAAGTGGAAGTTCATTTTCATTATATTATTAATATTCCATCATTACTATTCCTTACCCATGCGACGCCCACGTCGAGCGGGACGCAAGTATCAACTTGATAAATTGAGACGCGCGTTGAGAAATAAAGCGGTGCTCGATCAAATCATTGCCACTACCGAGTGGACCGAACTTCTGGGAACCATCGAGCACATTCCGTGTGACGCGTCCGATTACGTTTCTGTATACGGTTGCCCTTGCAACCCTCCTAAAGAGGTCAACCACGCGGACCTCTCGCGAGCTCCGACGCCAGTTCTGCATCCGGTCGATTGTCCAGAGGTGATCGACATAGCCGACGACGACGACAGCCGAGACACGATCATCGTTCCCAGGGTCCGTTGCCGAATCATCCGTGACGTTCCTCTGCCAGCTCATCAACGTGTCGTCTTGCGGCCAGCATCCAAGGCCACTAACGTCGTCCCGAACCGAGCAGCAGCAACTTTGCCAGATCTTCCCCACCTCGAGGACATCTGTATAGAAGATCCGATGTACGACACCTACTGTCAGTACCGCCAGTTCCTGCTGCAACAATATTATTAGGCGTTAATACAACATTGCGGTGAGTCGTATAATATCTTGTATAATTGTTGAATCCTGTAAACTCACCGTTCTCGTTGCATCCTCTCGCGCGCGATTCTTGTCGGGACACTCCTTGTAACCGCGTCGGACGTTCTTTTCTTGACTGCATCCATAGCAATATCGGTTGTCCTAGTGCATATGACAGCCCGCGGCTGTCTCGGCACGAAAGACCACTCCTCATTTTAATCATAATATCTCAACCGTCCGTCTGTCACTGTTCTCTTTCCTCTCTCCTGGTACCTGTAACAAAAACACAGTGACGGACGTGACAGCAGTCCCCGGGAGCAAAGACGCTGCTGCGTCAGCAGTTCTCCCACTCCGACGACTGAAGAACAAAGAGACTGCAGCGTGAGCTATCCCCACTCCGACCGAAGGAGGCAAGGCAGAGCGAACGCTTGCATCAGTCCGCCTTCAGCCAGCGACTCGCACAGACGTGCCTACCTGGCCTCAGAGCCAGTCCGGCTTCAAGAGCAGACGTGTTCAGTCTAGCTCCGCGATAGTGAAGTGTGTCGATCCTTCACTCCTAATTCCAATTCCAATTCCAACTCTAACTCAACTCAACTCAAGTCCTAATTCTCATACATTAATCCTACAACATATTACTATATCCATTATTCATTAATCCAATTACTACTCCAATTATAATACTACTTACATATTGTATATCAGTGTACTTACCAGTTCTTATTTAATATATCGTTGTTATACCAGTGCTTCGATCTTGTTATTCTTGTGTTAGTTCAACACCATCTTCCAATTCAGTTCTTGCATCGAATATATTAAACTCGTGACATATCCGGACTTGGTCTAAAGTGCGCAGTGGAAACGCTGAGCCGCCAATAAGGAATTTGAAGCGAGTCATAGAGAAGTTCTCGTGCCACGTCTAGAATTGGTCTAAAGTGCGCAGTGGAAACGCTGAGCCGCCACTATAGACGTGAAGCGAGTTAACTACCAAAAAGGTTAATAACAAGTGGAAGTTCATTTTCATTATATTATTAATATTCCATCATTACTATTCCTTACCCATGCGACGCCCACGTCGAGCGGGACGCAAGTATCAACTTGCTAAATTGAGACGCGCGTTGAGAAATAAAGCGGTGCTCGATCAAATCATTGCCACTACCGAGTGGACAGAACTTCTGGGAACCACCGAGCACATTCCGTGTGACGCGTCCGATTACGTTTCTGTATACGGTTGCCCTTGCAACCCTCCTAAAGAGGTCAACCACGCGGACCTCTCGCGAGCTCCGACGCCAGTTCTGCATCCGGTCGATTGTCCAGAGGTGATCGACATAGCCGACGACGACGACAGCCGAGACACGATCATCGTTCCCAAGGTCCGTTGCCGAATCGTCAGTGACGTCCCTCTGCCAACTCATCAACGCGTCGTCTTGCGGCCAGCATCCAAGGCCACTAATGTCGTCTCGAACCGAGCAGCAGCAACTCTGCCAGATCTTCCCCACCTCGAGGACATCTGTATAGAAGATCCGATGTACGACACCTACTGCCAGTACCGCCAGTTCCTACTGCAACACTATTATTAGGCGTTAATGCAGCATTGCGGTGAGTCGTATAATGTCTTGTATAATTGCTGAATCCTGTAAACTCACCGTTTTCGTTGCATCATCTCGCGCGTGATTCTTGTCGGGACACTTCTTGTAACCGCGTCGGACGTTCTCTTCTTGACTGCATCCATAGCAATATCGGTTGTCCTAGTGCATATGACAGCCCGCGGCTGTCTCGGCACGAAAGACCACTCCTCATTTTAATCATAATATCTCAACCGTCCGTCTGTCACTGTTCTCTTTTCTCTCTCCTGGTACCTGTAACAAAAACACAGTGACGGACGTGACAGTCAACAATCTGGACATCTTCACGTATGTCAACAGCAAATTTGTTTACGTGGAGAAGCACCTCCGGAAACAATTTTCTCAACTCTACAAAGATGTAATCCGTCAGAAGTGTGAGCTAGAGCGTCAGATTCTCCAGAACGCCCTCACATTATTACATTCAGCACCCGAAGAAGTTGTCACTGCCATCATGAAGGATGTCGGATTTATCGCAGTTCCAGCAGGAGAGGTAGTGCACATAATAAAGTGCATACCAGTCACGGTCCAAGTGAGGAAAACCGAACGGTGTTATGATGAGCTACCCATCACGTATCGGAACACATCAAAATTCCTGAAGCCAAGGGACCACATCATTTCAAATACGGGGACAGAAAAGCCATGCAATGAGCTACTTCCCCCATATTATAGACTGCACGGAACATGGTATTGTTACGTCGTCCGATGTACGACGTTGGCCTTGTACACACACCATGTATACAAGGTCTGATCTACATAAGATCCATACACCGTCCCCTAGACATAAGAGCATAGTATTAAGATCTCATTATTCTATTGTTCTAATCCTTATCTCCGTCTCTACCCATCACCATAACTTCACCTTGATCAACACCTTACCTCAGTTTCAACCCATCACCACGACACATAATGCAATAAATTATTGCATCACTCTGGAAGCATCTAGAAGCTTCTAGAAACGTCGAGAAGTCCAAAGACTGCTGCATCAGCAGTCCCACGCTCGTAGAGGGCAATAGGACAGCCACGAGACTGCAGCGTCAGCAGAAATGCACGTGCAGTCCCCGGGAGCAAAGACGCTGCTGCGTCAGCAGTTCTCCCACTCCGACGACTGAAGAACAAAGAGACTGCAGCGTCAGCTATCCCCACTCCGACCGAAGGAGGCAAGGCAGAGCGAACGCTTGCATCAGTCCGCCTTCAGCCAGCGACTCGCACAGACGTGCCTACCTGGCCTCAGAGCCAGTCCGGCTTCAAGAGCAGACGTGTTCAGTCTAGCTCCGCGATAGTGAAGTGTGTCGATCCTTCACTCCTAATTCCAATTCCAATTCCAACTCTAACTCAACTCAACTCAAGTCCTAATTCTCATACATTAATCCTACAACATATTACTATATCCATTATTCATTAATCCAATTACTACTCCAATTATAATACTACTTACATATTGTATATCAGTGTACTTACCAGTTCTTATTTAATATATCGTTGTTATACCAGTGCTTCGATCTTGTTATTCTTGTGTTAGTTCAACACCATCTTCCAATTCAGTTCTTGCATCGAATATATTAAACTCGTGACATATCCGGACTTGGTCTAAAGTGCGCAGTGGAAACGCTGAGCCGCCAATAAGGAATTTGAAGCGAGTCATAGAGAAGTTCTCGTGCCACGTCTAGAATTGGTCTAAAGTGCGCAGTGGAAACGCTGAGCCGCCACTATAGACGTGAAGCGAGTTAACTACCAAAAAGGTTAATAACAAGTGGAAGTTCATTTTCATTATATTATTAATATTCCATCATTACTATTCCTTACCCATGCGACGCCCACGTCGAGCGGGACGCAAGTATCAACTTGCTAAATTGAGACGCGCGTTGAGAAATAAAGCGGTGCTCGATCAAATCATTGCCACTACCGAGTGGACAGAACTTCTGGGAACCACCGAGCACATTCCGTGTGACGCGTCCGATTATGTTTCTGTATACGGTTGCCCTTGCAACCCTCCTAAAGAGGTCAACCACGCGGACCTCTCGCGAGCTCCGACGCCAGTTCTGCATCCGGTCGATTGTCCAGAGGTGATCGACATAGCCGACGACGACGACAGCCGAGACACGATCATCGTTCCCAAGGTCCGTTGCCGAATCGTCAGTGACGTCCCTCTGCCAACTCATCAACGCGTCGTCTTGCGGCCAGCATCCAAGGCCACTAATGTCGTCTCGAACCGAGCAGCAGCAACTCTGCCAGATCTTCCCCACCTCGAGGACATCTGTATAGAAGATCCGATGTACGACACCTACTGCCAGTACCGCCAGTTCCTACTGCAACACTATTATTAGGCGTTAATGCAGCATTGCGGTGAGTCGTATAATGTCTTGTATAATTGCTGAATCCTGTAAACTCACCGTTTTCGTTGCATCATCTCGCGCGTGATTCTTGTCGGGACACTTCTTGTAACCGCGTCGGACGTTCTCTTCTTGACTGCATCCATAGCAATATCGGTTGTCCTAGTGCATATGACAGCCCGCGGCTGTCTCGGCACGAAAGACCACTCCTCATTTTAATCATAATATCTCAACCGTCCGTCTGTCACTGTTCTCTTTTCTCTCTCCTGGTACCTGTAACAAAAACACAGTGACGGACGTGACAGTATCGCCTAACACCGTCATTGATGGAGGCCATCACTCCTTCGGAGCTTCACCCCCTCGCCAAGTCAACCTGGAAATACTGTTACGTCGTCCGATGTACGACGTTGGCCTTGTACATACACTATGTATACAAGGTCTGATCTGCATAAGATCCCCACACCGTCCCCTAGACATAAGAGCATAGTATTAAGATCTCATATATTCTATTGTTCTAATCCTTATCTCCGTCTCTACCCATCACCATAACTTCACCTTGATCAACACCTTACCTCAGTTTCAACCCATCACCACGACACATAATGCAATAAAGTATTGCATCACTCTGGAAGCATCTAGAAGCTTCTAGAAACGTCGAGAAGTCCAAAGACTGCTGCATCAGCAGTCCCACGCTCGTAGAGGGCAATAGGACAGCCACGAGACTGCAGCGTCAGCAGAAATGCACGTGCAGTCCCCGGGAGCGAAGACGCTGCTGCGTCAGCGGTTCTCCCACTCCGACGACTGAAGAACAAAGAGACTGCAGCGTCAGCTATCCCCACTCCGACCGAAGGAGGCAAGGCAGAGCGGACGCTTGCATCAGTCCGCCTCCAGACAGCGACTCGAACGGTCCGCTCCAAGCGAGCGACTCGCACGGACGTGCCAGTCCGGCTTCTTCCGACTTCAAGAGCAGACGTGTTCAGTCTAGCTCCGCGATAGTGAAGTGTGTCGATCCTTCACTCCTAATTCCAATTCCAATTCCAACTCTAACTCAACTCAACTCAAGTCCTAATTCTCATACGTTATTCCTATAACATATTACAATATCCATTATTCATTAATCCAATTACTACTCCTATTATAATACTACTTACATATATTGTATACCAGTGTACTGTGACGTCGGTCGCACCTCCGACGTTAGCTTTAAGACTACATGTAAAATTAGATACATAAGAGCGAGCGTTCCCCTTTAAAGATTCCAAAACTCCTAAAAATCCTTCATAACAATGAATCCTTAACACCACGTACATCTGATCGAAATCCATCAACATAACCTAAAATCCAAAATCTGTCAAAATCCTAAAATAGCCAAAAATGGCCCAAACTCGAAGATTGAAATATCATTGGACTCGTGAGCGAAAATCATGAAACTAACCTAAAAATTTGTAGGTTATGTTCTCAATTCGCGTTTGTTTAGACTTTACCAAAATTTCGATTTTTGGTAATTTTCAAAAGTACTTAGAATATTTTCAAACATATGATCGGTCGACAAATGATGTCAACTAATCATATGACATATAAAATTTACATCGAAACGCCTTGCAAGAGCAAGCGCTCGAAAATATTCTAAGTCCCAATTTATTTAAATAAATAAATAGGTACGCCAATGGTTACCACTTAATTTTCGAGTCCTGCACCACTGGGAACGAAAACTGCTGACTCTAGTGCGGCGGCCATCGCGCTGTTTACGACGAAGACCGGCACAAAGAGGACACGGTCCCCTTTTGCGAAGTCAGCATTTTTTCGGACGAACGTTATTCGTCGACGAACGTTCGATTCTCCACAGTCCTCTCCGGGGACCCGAGTGGGTCAGTCGAGTTTTCGTCAATCTTCCAAGTCCAGACTATTTAGACATAGTCTTTCCAAATCCAGATTGTTTAGACACAATCTTCCCAAATCCATACTGTTTAGACACAGTCCCTAATACCATTCAGTAATATCGTATTCTTATTCGTTTAATTCAAATATTACTTCGTTTATTCAATTAAACATTTTTATTGCGTTTCATATTTCGTACTTAGTACGTATTTCGATTTCGTTAATAATAAGCATCTTTACCTTTGTATTCTTTTACGTTTATAATATACTTTGTTTTACCAGAGTCAATCTAAATCCCAATTATTATTTCCTTGCTCCTAACTTCGTAGTTTGAAGTGACACGTTGTTAGTTAGAGATAGAGTTCTCACTGGAAAGTTCGCGAATAGTATTCCTTATTCAATTTCATGTTTCAACGTGTTCTCGTACGTGCGTGATAGTGATAGACTTGCTCGCATAGCAAGCTCCGCAGCATCCACGTCCGTTTTCTTGAATCAAAATATCGTCAACCACGCGGACGATATTCGTGAGTTAGATTCACGGTATCGCACAGCGTCCACGCCCGTTTCCTCAACGAGCGCATCCGTCTACAATACCGTAGCAGCCAGCTGTCAACCATTGGAGGTCGTTCCTGCCAAATATTGACGTGACAGAGTTTGGCGCAGTCGTCAATCCTTGAAGGTCGTTTCCAGCCATTTGGATCAACGCCTGTCAAGCAGAGCGGACCGTATTCAAGGCCATCAGCGCAACCGTAGCTGTTCATCCGTTGCGAATTCATGTCTCGTGTCAATCGACAAACAAGCGAAGCGTAAAAGTAAGTGGAACATATTACCGCGTATGTTTCAGGGTCGCGTGCATCATTCATCTGTGTAAGACTGCATGCAGGTGTCGGCATCGGGTCCTAGTCTGTTGATAAAAAGACCAACACTTTTATTAAATGTCAGTCAGTGGAAGAGTAGAGTAGCCGGGCCGCGGTATTCTCTTCTCTTGCTCTTATAGCCCCGCCAGGACGTGACAGAATTTGGCGCAGTCGGTAGGACACTCGTTGGTCACCGATGTTAGAGACACCGTCAACACTTTTGTAGGATACGTCATGTGTCCTACCTCTGCCAAAATTTGTTGTGACAAATTTGGCGCAGTCGGTAGGACAGTCGTTGGTCACCGATGTTAGAAGCACGGCATCGAGGAATAAAAATAGAATCAGTGTTAGCACGCGAACCCCTGCGCGTTCCATCATTGTTTGACAATTTAACGCAGTAGACTTAGAGTCCGTGAAAGCATAGTGTCAGTTAAAAGTGCGACGGGCAGTGAAGGAAATGCCCTTTCGCCCACGTTACATACTCAAATTGTTTTTCGCGATGTTCGTACTCAGTACAAATTCATCGAGAGTTTTAGTGAACGTTAAAGTGCGACGGGCGGTTTAGAAAACGCCCCTTCGCCCACGTTATATAGTCGGATTATTTTTCGCGAATTTCATACTTAGAAATTTTCAAGCGACGCAATCATGGAAACGCGTAGCGAGGCTAGAAAGAAGGTTCCTCCTACGGAAGAGGAATTAATTGAATTCCAGAAAGATTTAGCTCGTAGAGAAGCAGCTCTCATTAATCAAACCGCCGCGTTGACTCAACTCAAATTGCAATACGAAACAGAAACGCGTGAGCAAAGAGTAACGTACGAGGATATACGCCGCGAGATAGCAGAAATCCGATCGGCCAGAGATTCTCAATCAATTCCAGCTAGCCCAGTCGTTGCGCCCCGCGAACCCATAATGCACGATTCTTCGAATTTCACCGTTAAACAAGCGGTTGAACTTGTGCCTACCTTTGACGGCACCTCCATAACCGTGCTACAATTCGTTCGCGCGTGCAAGCGAGCCTTGGAAGCTGTTCCAGCCACAGCTGAGCGTACCCTCACTAGATTAGTATGCAATAAGCTTAGAGGACAGGCATACGCCGCGATTGAAGACGTAAATATTAACACAATCTCTGAATTGTGCAACCGCCTGAAAGATGTACTAGGCCCATATAAATTCATCGATCAGTATCGCGGAGAATTAGCTTCGATACACCAGGGACAGTCCGAGCACGTGTTGAATTATATTACGCGAGTAAAGGACCTTAGAACGGCGATCATAGATTCAGGCCGCGGGGTCCCCAATCTAGACGAGATTGACAAATTCACAATTGATTGTTTCATGCGTGGTCTTATCCCAGCGCTTCGAGCCGAGGTCAGGCTCTGCGCGTCACTCGAATTACAGAAAATATTCGATGAAGCAGTAACCGCGTACAAACAGTACGAGCTTGACAGTGTTCGTTATCGCGACGACGGACGCCGCGTTGCATTCTCCGACTCTCGTAATCGCACACCAGAGCGATCAAGCAACTCTTATTATGATAGGAATGCGCCTGAGCAGCGCAACAGATCTTCGGAAAGGAAAGATCAACGACCTTCCTTTTCACCTCGTGAATCCTGGCGAGACAGGAAACCCGATAACAGAGACGCGTATCGCTCTCCTCCTCCGCGACGTCACGAACCGTCGCAATCAAATCAGCGCGAAACGTATAAACGCGAAGATCGCGCTTCCCAGTCCCCAGGTCGTGATCGCTTTCCTACGGAGAATCGGAAGTATTGTAAATATTGTAAGCGCACGGGACATGACATACACGAATGTCGCCGCCGCGAATATTACAGTAGAAATGAGTCGGGAAACGAATCAAGCCTCCCGACAAACGCGACCAAAGGACGGGAGGCATCCCAAGAGAATCGCCAAAAGGCAACACAGCTGGCCGTCATCAGCGACGACCAGCAGTAGATGAAATTCGAGTAGATAGGAGAGATAACCCGGACGGTCAGCAGAATGAACGACCATCCGCGAAATTAGTCTCGGCAATAAATCTCGCGCCGGACTCCCCTATCCCTCGAATAAAAGCAAGATCGTCACTCTTCTCAAAAGAGTGTGAGTTCCTCTTGGACACCGGGTCCGAGGTCAACTTAATCCGAGCGTCTGGTATCAAATCTGACGTTCATCTAAAAACTGACAGCGTCATACACGTCCATGGCATGACAGAAGGAGAAATTGCGACCCTCGGTTATATCAATGCGGAGCTAGCAGATTCCATTAAAGTCACGCTACACGTTCTGCCTGACAGTTTTCCAATTAATATAGATGGTATCTTAGGCTCCCCCTTCTTCAGAGAGGGAGCAGAGATATCATTTGCGAAGGAATGCGTAGAGTATAAAAACCTACGTATTCCCTTTTCGAATCCTCGGGAATATTCCGTCGAAAGCCGTACCGCCGCCTGCATAGCCGTCAACGTAAAGGGCCCAAGCGAAGGGTATGTGCGAAAAGTAGATGTAAAACCCGATGTGTTCTTAGGTGATTGTTTAGTCACCAACCGTAACGGAAAGGCATACCTGCGATGCTTTAACGCATCGTCCGAAGTGGCGTCCTTCTCCCTGCCTACGTTGGAGGTGGAAGAGATCCAGGTTCCCTTTTCGAATATTCAAGCCGAAGTCAATTCGGACTTATTCAATGCTCGTGCGTGCCGCGCGCACGAGACGATCGTTAACGATCAACTCGCGTCTTCTAATAATTCCGGTAACCATTCCGACGATTCCGGTAGCCATCCCGATCCTTTAAATAATTCCGGTAACCATCCCGACGATTCCGGTAGCCATCCCGATTCTTTAAATAATTCCGGTAACCATCCCGACGATTCCGGTAGCCATCCCGATACCTTAAAGAATTCCGGTAACCATCCCGACGATTTATATTCAAAGTCCTGTGTGGAAAGAAACATCAACGCCTTCGCCTCAGATGAACTTTTAGAATGTTCATATGAGAACAATTTAGAAAACATCTCTATTCCTAAAGTTAAATCAAAAGGAGTTTATGTTTTGCCACAAACTCCTATCTTCAAATCCTCGCCGGAACAAGACCTCTTGCAGCTTCAACGATCAGGTATCCGTGCGACCGAAAACAAAGTCCATGCGTCTGGCAAATACAATTCCGCGAGATTCGCGTCAGCAAGAAAAAGAAATAAAGCCGATACATTATACTCGCCCGAGACAACTAAGTCTGATTATAAGCTTTCGTTATGTATCTTGCGAAACGAATTCAATCTTCCTAGCGTTAACAGAGTCTCCAATATCGTTACGCCAACGATAAACTATCGCAGCGACCCAAGAGCGAAATTTAAAACCTCTGGTCAGCATCACCCCACTCCACAGCAGGAAGACGATATCCCTGCGACGCAACGAGATCTTCAAGGAGAAACCGTCACCCCTGAAGATCATCAGTCTCTCGACAACGCTATAACAGCAACCATGCAGCCGATACAAGCAGCTATCTTGCTCTCTATTGCCACGCAAGCCTCAACACTCATTGGATATGACTGTGGAGGTTCGACCTTGAATATTACCACGTATTCAACTATTGACACTCTTAACTGCGAGCCAGAAGACATCGCACCAGCTGAAAATTTAGAAAGAATTCAGCTCCTGCAGCTAGCTGAATTCTCGCAAGCTCGTGTCTTGCAATGCCATATCGGAATAGACAGAACCATATACTATTGTGGCATGCATTCACATAATTCGGTAGTATCCAATGGTCGACAAGACTATATATTACCGATCTCCAGCGAAACCTGTTCGAGCCTACACACGACGGGGACAATATTCATCACCCCAGCCGCCCAGATCACAGGTATTCAGCCGAACTCGACCTCCTCTCACGGCCTCACGTTAGCAGGAGTTATTCAGAACGATGGTAGCTGCGCTGGAACCACGTATAGTGATCCGTTTGGGACTTGGACCGATGTCGTGGTACAAGCTTTAGTCCGAATCACGATCCGCGACTACATCGCTCCAATCAGATTGTCAACCGGACAGATTCATCTACAAACTGGGCAAACCTGCCCCCTTCAAAAAGGAAGCTGCTTAGACGCACAAGATGGCCATACGTTCTGGGAAACCACGCCGACGGACTCGTGCAAATTCAATAATTATGATGTCTTGTACGAAGGGATAGCCACTAAACTATCCTCCAAGGTGAATCCTTCTCCAACCCTGTATACCGTAGCATCGCAGGACACGACTTTTGCACTCACGGAGACAGGCAGATCGTCAGTTTGCGGATATGTCATAATCCGAACGGAACACCCCAAGCTGTTCATTCTGGAAGTTGGAAGTTCAGGAAAATTCAAGGAGAAAACACACACCTTGGTCAACAATCTGGACATCTTCACGTATGTCAACAGCAAATTTGTTTACGTGGAGAAGCACCTCCGGAAACAATTTTCTCAACTCTACAAAGATGTAATCCGTCAGAAGTGTGAGCTAGAGCGTCAGATTCTCCAGAACGCCCTCACATTATTACATTCAGCACCCGAAGAAGTTGCCACTGCCATCATGAAGGATGTCGGATTTATCGCAGTTCCAGCAGGAGAGGTAGTGCACATAATAAAGTGCATACCAGTCACGGTCCAAGTGAGGAAAACCGAACGGTGTTATGATGAGCTACCCATCACATATCGGAACACATCAAAATTCCTGAAGCCAAGGGACCACATCATTTCAAATACGGGGACAGAAAAGCCATGCAATGAGCTACTTCCCCCATATTATAGACTGCACGGAACATGGTATCGCCTAACACCGTCATTGATGGAGGCCATCACTCCTTCGGAGCTTCACCCCCTCGCCAAGTCAACCTGGAAATACATAGATCCGAAGAACTTGGCAACGGGAGGCATTTATTCACAAGACGACCTGGACAAACTACAGGATCATATAATGTTTCCTGTAGAGAAGGTAGCAGTCATAAATTCAATCGCACAGGGTGCGACGGGAAGACAGTTTGCAGCAGGAAACATCAACATGTTCAACCTGCTCGATGAAAACTCCCTACAGCAGATAGCGGAGTCTACAGCACAGAAATTATGGTCCGGATTCACTACATTCGGATCAATAAGTGCTGGAATAATCGGAGTGTATGTAGCGATCCGCACGATCAAAACAATCATCAGTACGATCGTTAACGGCATCGCATTACACTCACTATACGGCTGGAGCCTGCATCTCGTTGTCGCCATCTGGAGTTCACTGACCCGGTTCTTTATATTCATGAAGCAGAGGGACAACAAGACTTCAGCGGCCATCGAGGACAAAGATAGTGATAGTGCCAGTGTCGGAGAATTCCGAACCCGTCCTCCCTTGACGAAACGAACGTTAAATTGCGATTCCCTTGACCCAGCGTTGCGAGACAGGGATGACATTTCAGTGCATCCTGTCTACCGCCACCCAGAGGCAGAGATTCCACTGCGTGAAATCTCTTCTCTAAGGGGGGAGGTGTGACGTCGGTCGCACCTCCGACGTTAGCTTTAAGACTACATGTAAAATTAGATACATAAGAGCGAGCGTTCCCCTTTAAAGATTCCAAAACTCCTAAAAATCCTTCATAACAATGAATCCTTAACACCACGTACATCTGATCGAAATCCATCAACATAACCTAAAATCCAAAATCTGTCAAAATCCTAAAATAGCCAAAAATGGCCCAAACTCGAAGATTGAAATATCATTGGACTCGTGAGCGAAAATCATGAAACTAACCTAAAAATTTGTAGGTTATGTTCTCAATTCGCGTTTGTTTAGACTTTACCAAAATTTCGATTTTTGGTAATTTTCAAAAGTACTTAGAATATTTTCAAACATATGATCGGTCGACAAATGATGTCAACTAATCATATGACATATAAAATTTACATCGAAACGCCTTGCAAGAGCAAGCGCTCGAAAATATTCTAAGTCCCAATTTATTTAAATAAATAAATAGGTACGCCAATGGTTACCACTTAATTTTCGAGTCCTGCACCACTGGGAACGAAAACTGCTGACTCTAGTGCGGCGGCCATCGCGCTGTTTACGACGAAGACCGGCACAAAGAGGACACGGTCCCCTTTTGCGAAGTCAGCATTTTTTCGGACGAACGTTATTCGTCGACGAACGTTCGATTCTCCACAGTCCTCTCCGGGGACCCGAGTGGGTCAGTCGAGTTTTCGTCAATCTTCCAAGTCCAGACTATTTAGACATAGTCTTTCCAAATCCAGATTGTTTAGACACAATCTTCCCAAATCCATACTGTTTAGACACAGTCCCTAATACCATTCAGTAATATCGTATTCTTATTCGTTTAATTCAAATATTACTTCGTTTATTCAATTAAACATTTTTATTGCGTTTCATATTTCGTACTTAGTACGTATTTCGATTTCGTTAATAATAAGCATCTTTACCTTTGTATTCTTTTACGTTTATAATATACTTTGTTTTACCAGAGTCAATCTAAATCCCAATTATTATTTCCTTGCTCCTAACTTCGTAGTTTGAAGTGACACGTTGTTAGTTAGAGATAGAGTTCTCACTGGAAAGTTCGCGAATAGTATTCCTTATTCAATTTCATGTTTCAACGTGTTCTCGTACGTGCGTGATAGTGATAGACTTGCTCGCATAGCAAGCTCCGCAGCATCCACGTCCGTTTTCTTGAATCAAAATATCGTCAACCACGCGGACGATATTCGCGAGATAAATTCACGGGATCGCACAGCGTCCACGCCCGTTTTCGCTAGTTAAAATATCGTCAATCACGCGGACGATATTCGTGAGTTAGATTCACGGTATCGCACAGCGTCCACGCCCGTTTCCTCAACGAGCGCATCCGTCTACAATACCGTAGCAGCCAGCTGTCAACCATTGGAGGTCGTTCCTGCCAAATATTGACGTGACAGAGTTTGGCGCAGTCGTCAATCCTTGAAGGTCGTTTCCAGCCATTTGGATCAACGCCTGTCAAGCAGAGCGGACCGTATTCAAGGCCATCAGCGCAACCGTAGCTGTTCATCCGTTGCGAATTCATGTCTCGTGTCAATCGACAAACAAGCGAAGCGTAAAAGTAAGTGGAACATATTACCGCGTATGTTTCAGGGTCGCGTGCATCATTCATCTGTGTAAGACTGCATGCAGGTGTCGGCATCGGGTCCTAGTCTGTTGATAAAAAGACCAACACTTTTATTAAATGTCAGTCAGTGGAAGAGTAGAGTAGCCGGGCCGCGGTATTCTCTTCTCTTGCTCTTATAGCCCCGCCAGGACGTGACAGTACTTACCAGTTCTTATTTAATATATCGTTGTTATACCAGTGCTTCGATCTTGTTATTCTTGTGTTAGTTCAACACCATCTTCCAATTCAGTTCTTGCATCGAATATATTAAACTCGTGACATATCCGGACTTGGTCTAAAGTGCGCAGTGGAAACGCTGAGCCGCCAATAAGGAATTTGAAGCGAGTCATAGAGAAGTTCTCGTGCCACGTCTAGAATTGGTCTAAAGAGCGCAGTGGAAACGCTGAGCCGCCACTATAGACGTGAAGCGAGTTAACTACCAAAAAGGTTAATAACAAGTGGAAGTTCATTTTCATTATATTATTATTAATATTCCATCATTACTATTCCTTACCCATGCGACGCCCACGTCGAGCGGGACGCAAGTATCAACTTGCTAAATTGAGACGCGCGTTGAGAAATAAAGCGGTGCTCGATCAAATCATTGCCACTACCGAGTGGACAGCTTCTGGGAACCACCGAGCACATTCCGTGTGACGCGTCCGATTACGTTTCTGTATACGGTTGCCCTTGCAACCCTCCTAAAGAGGTCAACCACGCGGACCTCTCGCGAGCTCCGACGCCAGTTCTACATCCGGTCGATTGTCCAGAGGTGATCGACATAGCCGACGACGACGACAGCCGAGACACGATCATCGTTCCCAGGGTCCGTTGCCGAATCATCCGTGACGTTCCTCTGCCAGCTCATCAACGTGTCGTCTTGCGGCCAGCATCCAAGGCCACTAACGTCGTCCCGAACCGAGCAGCAGCAACTCTGCCAGATCTTCCCCACCTCGAGGACATCTGTATAGAAGATCCGATGTACGACACCTACTGTCAGTACCGCCAGTTCCTGCTGCAACAATATTATTAGGCGTTAATACAACATTGCGGTGAGTCGTATAATATCTTGTATAATTGTTGAATCCTGTAAACTCACCGTTCTCGTTGCATCCTCTCGCGCGCGATTCTTGTCGGGACACTCCTTGTAACCGCGTCGGACGTTCTTTTCTTGACTGCCTCCATAGCAATATCGGTTGTCCTAGTGCATATGACAGCCCGCGGCTGTCTCGGCACGAAAGACCACTCCTCATTTTAATCTTCATATCTCAACCGTCCGTCTGTCACTGTTCTCTTTTCTCTCTCCTGGTACCTGTAACAAAAACACAGTGACGGACGTGACAAATTTGGCGCAGTCGGTAGGACATCGAAGTGGTCGCCGATATTTGCATTAATAAGCCCCGACGCGTGTCAGTGCGAAATTCACATTTCTTAAATCCCATTTATATCTTTCAAAATGTCTCGCCCAATCACGCGATCTCAAAAGGATCTCCGAGCAGATCCTAACGCAGACCTTCCTCCAATGACCGAGGAAGAGTTACTCCTTTATGCGCAAGACCTCGCCCGTAGAGAGCAATATCTCAAAGAGGAAACTGATTTTATTGCGAAATTGCGTCTCAAATATGAAGAAGACGCACAAAACCAAAAGAATATGCTCGACGAAATACGAAAAGAGCTTCGCAACATCCAAATCACGAGTCAAACCCTACGTCAACAATCGCCTACACCAGGCCCTAGTAACGTCTCTAATATGCGGGAACCTTCACCGCCAGAGCCACGCGAAATCCCACAGTATGAACCTACTGGTAATTTCGCTCTAAAACAAGCCGCCGAGCTTGTCCCTAGATTCGACGGAACTTCGTCTTCCGTCCTACAATTCATACGTGCATGCATACGCGCGCGTGACACCGTACCGGCCACTGCAGAGCGTGCCCTCACAAAATTGCTCTGCAATAAACTCCACGATCGTGCTTATGCCGCTATAGAAGGCCAGCACATATTCACAATTTCTGCACTATGCGAGAAATTACGAACAGTACTGGGCCCATACAAATTCGTGGACCAGTACCGTGGCGATCTCGCGAGTGTACTCCAAGCTCCAAACGAGCACATCCTAGACTTCATCAATCGCGTTAAAGACCTTCGAACCGCGATTCAAGATGCCACAGACATTGGCCTTGATTACGAAGAACTAGATCGCTTCGTAGTAGATTGTTTTCTACGAGGTCTCCTTCCCCAGCTGCGTGCCGAAGTGCTTCATTGCCCTTCGCGAAATCCTGCCACTGTTTTCGAAGCAGCCATCTCTGCTTACAGGCAGTATGAGTCAGACCAGACTCGTCGACGAGAACTGATCCGCGAAGAAAAACGAGTCAGCTTCTCTGATAACCGGCCGTATCGCCCGCGTTCCACGAATGAATCCGCTCGTGATATCCCAGAACGAACTCAAGAACGCCGCGATAACAGACCGGACTCGTCTCAGCAGTCCTCAAGAAACTCAAACCGGGACTCTTATCGCTCCCCGACGCCGCAACGGCGATGGGAAAATAATCCTCGCGACCAAAATACGTACCGCGATGGTCGCACAGATCGCCCCTCAAGCCCTAACAAATTTTGCAACTATTGCAAAGTCCCCGGGCACGATATTCACGAGTGCCGTAAGCGCGCTTTTAATAATAATAGGAGGTCGGGAAACGAGTCCGGCCTCCCGACCGAAGCCAACCCCAGGCGGGAGGCCGCATCTTCAACCCAAACTACAGCCCGCACCCAAACAGCTATCCGGACGAACGACCAGTCCGACGATTCGTCTCAGCAGTAAATCTTGCTGCAGACTCACCAATTCCGCGCGTAAAAATCTCCGCCCCTCAATTACAAAAGAAGTGTGAATTTTTGTTAGACACGGGATCGGAGATCAATTTAATTCGTGCGTCAAGTCTAGAACCAAATCTACCTATAGATCAAACGAACACTATAGAAGTCCAAGGAATAACCGAGGGATCCATTCCAACTCTCGGTCAAATTAAAATACACTTACAGGGTCAAAACCCTATCGAATTTCATGTCTTGGAAGAAAACTTCCCAATTAACATCGACGGAATCCTCGGTTCTCCCTTCTTCAGAACAGGAGCCGAGATCTCCTTTGCGAATGAATACATTATGATAGGAAACATTCGGGTTCCCTTCTCGAACCCTCGCGCGCCCACGGCTGAGCCTCGCGATAAATTGGCAGCAGAGGTTATTTCAATGCCTTCGTCTATGACCAACGATCTCGTTAAAACTCCAGCCGCCAAGCGTGAGGAACATTCGGCAAGGAACGTTCGAGTGTCTTCCTCAAATCCTCGTGCACCCGCGGTCAGACCTTGCAGAGCCCCGGTGACGGAGGTTATTTCAATGCCTCCTCGGGATTCGATCGAGTACTCCCTAGAGAAAAACGCCGTGAAAAGCCGGCCGGAATCGAAGGAGACTCGAGAGATATCGGAGTACACTGCGAGAAGTCGGATCGTGGAGCGTGAGGATCGAGTCCGAACAAAGACTCCTCCGAAATCCGAAGAATTCGTCCTCGAACCTCGTACCGTTGCGTGCATAGCGGTCGACGTCGAAGGACCCAAACAGGGATATATCCGCCGTGTTAATGTAGCGCCGGATGTATTCCTGGGTGACTGCGTCGTCACCAATCGTAAAGGCAAAGCGAGCCTCCGGTGTTTTAACACCTCGTCGGAAAGAGTTTCATTTCGATTGCCCCCATTGGAGATGGAAGAAATCGAGTCGTACTCTTCCGACCTTTCTACTTCCGGGTATCGTCCCGACGCATTCGGTAACCATCCCGACCTTTCTAACTCCGGGTACTATCCCGACGTATTCGGTAACCATCCCGACCTTTCTAATTCCGGGTATCATCCCGACGCATTCGGTAACCATCCCGACAATACTAACTCCGGTAACCAGCCCGATTCTTATACTAACTCCGGTAACCAGCCCGATTCTCATACTAACTCCGGTAACCAGCCCGATCATTATACTAACTCCGGTAACCAGCCCGATCATTATACTAACTCCGGTAACCAGCCCGATCAATTCCAAGACCAACTCCATTTCTACGACAATCAAAGATCTTCAAGACCCATATGTAAGCAGGTCTGTTCTATATTGTATAATAAATCCAGTGACAGTTCTAAACCAAAGAAAGATATCAAAGCCTCCAAAGTAAAAGAACTTCATAACTTACTTCGAAATCATATCCTTGATGATCCACAGAAACTCGATTCCTTTCAACTTCCATCTGCACGTTGCCATGCGAAGCGAAACGAATACGATAAAATTAATCTCTGCGCTACAGCGAAATACGCGTCAGCAAGAAAGAAATATAAATCCGAGTACCCTCGCGATAACGGATACCCCTACCAGATTAAACGAGCGAAATACGAAACCTCTGGTCAGCAAAACCTCCTTCCACCACTGGAAGATCAGCATATCACATCGCAACACCGCTCCTCCGAAGCAGCAATCGCCTCAGAAGACCGTCAGTCCTTAGACACACACGAAACTGTAATCATGCAATCGATCCAAGTTGCCATCTTACTCTCTATAGCCACGCGAGTGTACACCCTCATCGGATACGATTGTGGAGGATCTACACTGAACACGACAACGTTCTCCATCATCGATATTCCTGATTGCGAGCCTGAAGAAATCAAGCCCACGGAGGACTCAGTAAAAATACAATTGCTACAACTAGCAGAGTTTACTCAGACGAGAGTAATCCAGTGCCACATAGAAATCGACCGCACGATATTCTATTGTGGCATGCACTCACATGTTTCCATCGTCACGAACGGACGACAGGAATATTTACTGGCAACCACCAGTGAAACCTGTTCCGAGTTGCAGAAGACCGGAACAATCCTCATCACTCCGACCGCCCAGGTCACGGGAGTCCAGCCCAATTCTACTACATCCCGCAGCCTCACATTGGCGGGAGAACTTCAAAATAACGGGCAATGCGCGGGAACAACGTACAACGACCCATTCGGCACTTGGACCAGTGTCGTTGTACAGGCCATTGTTCGAATAACCTTGAGGGACTACACAGCAACAGTGAAACTCTCTACAGGTCAGATCCATCTACAGTCAGGACAAATATGCTCCTTCACAAAAGGAAGCTGCCTTGATACGCAAGATGGACATACATTCTGGGACGTCGTTCCCAACGATTACTGCAAGTTCAATAGCTACGACGTTCTTTACGAAGGACTAGCTACCAGAGTTTCTACAAAGACAAAGTTCTCACCTACACTATATATGGTGGAATCTGAAGACACCACATTCGCGTTGACAGAATCTGGTCGTACATCAATTTGCGGTTATATTATTATTCGCACGGAGCACCCCTGTTACGTCGTCCGATGTACGACGTTAGCCTTGTACACACACTATGTATACAAGGTCTGATCTGCATAAGATCCACACACCGTCCCCTAGACATAAGAGCATAGTATTAAGATCTCATATATTCTATTGTTCTAATCCTTATCTCCGT
This sequence comes from Lasioglossum baleicum, assembly GCF_051020765.1. NCBI lineage: Eukaryota > Metazoa > Arthropoda > Insecta > Hymenoptera > Halictidae > Lasioglossum > Lasioglossum baleicum. The sequence goes on along the minus strand of NW_027469143.1, from coordinate 132,666 downwards.
CTCTACCGATCACCATAACTTCACCTTGATCAACACCTTACCTCAGTTTCAACCCATCACCACGACACATAATGCAATAAAGTATTGCATCACTCTGGAAGCATCTAGAAGCTTCTAGAAACGTCGAGAAGTCCAAAGACTGCTGCATCAGCAGTCCCACGCTCGTAGAGGGCAATAGGACAGCCACGAGACTGCAGCGTCAGCAGAAATGCACGTGCAGTCCCCGGGAGCGAAGACGCTGCTGCGTCAGCGGTTCTCCCTGTTACGTCACGCCCCACGTCCTAGGCAAAGAAGATGACCCCAGGAGGCGGCACGTGGAATTGAAGAGGAAACGGTCTTTTACGCCAAGACAGCCAGACGGGCAGTCATATGCGCTAGGACACCGATAGTCATTTGAGACCGACACCCGCTAGCAGTCAACGCGGATGGCGATACTTCTACGCTGACGCAACGAACGCGGTGAGTTGACATGGAACAAAAGGGGTTACAAAAGATACGAATTCTCACCGGTTAGTTGTTGTATCTTAGTAGTACTGTTGAAGGAGCTGAGCTCGTCGGTCAGCATGGGTCTGGTATAACGGGTCGTCCAGACAGATCTCATCGAGATGAGGAAGGTTTGGCAGCTGTCTCGCTGGGGTACGCACGACAATGCGTCTGTTGGACGGTAGGTACTCGTCCTTGATGATCCTACAGCGAACGTGCGGCAAGATTATGGTGCTCCTGCTGTCATCGTCATCAGAGCTGGTGACGAGATCAATGACCTCGTAACGAACGGCAGGCGGGTTGTTGTTGTCACTGGACAGGTTTATGGTATTCCTGACGTCGTCGTCGTCGTCAGAGATGTCAACGAGATCGGCTATCTCGTAGCGACCAGCAGACGGTTTGGTGACAGGTGAAGAACGCGAGAGATCCGCGTGGTTGATCTCTGTTGATACTTTCGGCCTGCACGACGTGTACGACGCATAAGGGATGGGTATGGAAGGAACTGTTTCGGAAGAGTTAATACTCTGAAAATCCTTTTGTCGGATTTTGTCTAAGTCCCAAACGTGAAAGAAAAATTGGCCAGGGGTTCCCCGTAGGCGCTGGCCAGAGGTAATTTACCTGACTCGAAAATGTCCACTCGTTAATCGGCACTACCCAGCAGAGCAGACGAACTGGCCTCCGAGCCGGGTCACCGTGCGACAACGAGGGCACTATTAAAACAGTCACTTCACTTTAGACACTGATATGTTTCCTTTCACAAACTGTCACTTTAACTTCGATAATCTTTTGACTAAGTGTCACCTCGTTGACGTATTGCCTCGGCGGAGCTGTAAGCTTCTCCCTTTGTGACCGAGGTTGAACACGTAAGCGAGAGCTCAATTATTTATTATTAATATTAAATGCGTTTATCTGATTTGGAAAGTTATTATTTCCAAACGTCTACTCGTCAACCACTACTTCTCAGCGGAGCGGACGAACTGACCTCCAAGCCGAGTTCTGTATGATTAACGAGGGCACGATTCGAATTTCGAAAAGAAACTGTCACTGGATTTAGTAGAATGATGTGGAAATTAACTTCACGTAGCACTGGTAAAATATAATATATATATTGAAATAAAGAACGTTGAGTACACTTGAGTATAAACTTGGTAGTATAATAATAAATGAATTAAACGTAATAATCGTATACGGAGTATGAGTTAGTAAGAGTTAGAATTGGAATTGATTTAGGAATTGAATTGGAATGGATTTGGAATAGAATAGTAGAACAAACGTCGATGAACGTCGAAGCGCGAATTAGAAGAGCGCAGATCGACACGTCTGCTCGCTTCGCTGGCTTGGGCCAGACTGACTGATGTCGTTGGAGTGAGCGCAGACCGACACGTCCGCTCACTTCGCTGGCTAGCACCAGACTGATGCAAGAGGCAGCTCTGCGTAGCCTCCTTCGCTCGGAGTGGGGGTTGCTGACGCTGCAGTCCCTTTGTCCTCGCTCGTCGGAGTGGTGACGGGTGCAAGACTGCTGACGTTGCAGTCTCTTTGTCCTCGCTCTCGACAGAGTGGTGACGCGTGCAAGACTGCTGACGTTGCGATCTCTTTGTTCTCGAGGTGGCGTTTACTCGAGCGGAGTTGAGGATTTGAACAAGTTGTAAGTGTAGATGGGGGTTTGAACAAGTGAAAGTAAGTTCGGAGTGATGGTTGGGTTTAGAACAATTGGGAGAGTCGAGATTTAAGTAGTGATGGGTATTAGAACAAGTTTAGGGAAAGTTGTGGGTGAAGTAGTGATGGGTTTAAGAGGTATTAGAATTAGAACAAGAGTTTGGTAGCGATGGGTTTAAGAGGTTGTTATGTACTTAGTATTTAGTCTTAACCTAGAATCGAGGTACGGTCCTCGATTCGACCAACGTCGGAGGTCGTCCGACGTAACACCTCCCTCGCCGGAGAAGAGATTTCTCGGAGTGAAATCTCTCGGTCCGAGGTTGTGTTCGGTGAACGCTCGCATTACAATTTTTGGTTTTGAGACGCATCATTAGTGAGCGATCCGCGCAGGGAGCTCAGTTCTCGAATCGCAATGTTCATTATTTGACTGTCTTTTATTGGGGTCTTGGGAGGGAATGGGCTCACTTATGTCATTTTCACTTTCACTTTTCCGATATCTGACAGCGTATGTGTATGTTTCGTCTCTTTGTTTCAGGAAAATGAAGAATCTTGTCAAGGAACTCCAGATGGCGACGATGAGGTGGAGGCTCCAGCCGTATAACGAATGGAGAGCGATGCCATTGATGATTGTGCTGATAATAGTTTTTATTGTGCGAATTGCCACATATATTCCTATTAATCCAGCGGTCACGGATCCGAACGTGGTAAATCCTGACCATAACTTCTGTGCGGTAGATTCAGCTATTTGTTGAAGCGACTCTTCGTCGAGCAGGTTGAACATGTTAATATTTCCTGCTGCGTATTGTCTACCTGAGGCGCCTTGTGCAATAGTATTTATTACGGCTACCTTTTCTACAGGGAACATTATGTGATCCTGCAGTTTGTCGAGGTCGTCGTGCGAATATATGCCTCCAGTCGCAAGGTTTTTGGGGTCCACGTATTTCCATGTGGCCTTAGAGATTGGATGGAGTTCTGACGGTGCAATAGTTTCTGTTAGTGATGGAGTGAGTCGGTACCATGTTCCATGTATTCTGTAATATGGAGATAGTAACTCGCTGCACGGCTTCTCTGTACCGGTGTTTGAAATAATGTGGTCCTTTGGTTTCAGGAATCTTGAAGAATTCTTGTACGTGACGGGGAGTTCGTCATAACAGCGTTCCGTTTTCCGGATCTGGACTGTCACTGGGATACATTTGATAATATGGACCACTTCACCTGCTGGGACTGCAATAAATCCAGCGTCTTTCATGATGGCGGTTGCCACTTCTTCAGGGGCTGTGTGCAGCTGAGTGAGTGCGTTCTGGAGAATTTGTCGTTCTAGTTCGCACTTTTGACGAATGACGTCCTTATATAGTTGAGAAAATTGTGTACGGAGATGTTTCTCTACGTAGACGAATTTGCTGTTGACATAGGTGAATATGTCGAGATTGTTGACGAGGGTGGGTGACTTCTCCTTGAATTTCCCTGACTTCCCCGTTTCTAGTATGAACAGTTTTGGATGTTCTGTACGGATTATGATAAATCCGCAGACTGAAGATCGTCCTGTCTCGGTTAGTGCAAATGTTGTATCCTGAGAGGCAACTGTATACAAGGTTGGCGAGGATTTTAACTGTGGGGATAGCTTGGTCGCTAGCCCTTCGTATAGAACATCGTAGTTGTTGAATCTGCATGAATCTGTTGGTGCGGGTTCCCAGAATGTGTATCCGTCCTGTGAATCGAGGCAGTTGCCTTTCTGAAGAGGACAGGTTTGTCCGGATTGTAAATGAATTTGTGCTGTGGATAGCTTTATCGGTGCAATGTAGTCCCGTATCGTGATGCGTATTATGGCTTGCACCACGACGTCCGTCCAGGTTCCAAAAGGATCGTTGTAGGTTGTGCCTGAGCAGCTTCCGTCATTCTTGATTTCTCCTGCCATTGTGAGGCTACGAGAGGTTGTGGAATTTGGCTGGACTCCTGTGATCTGTGCCGCTGGCGTAATATACAGAGTTCCAGTAGTGTGTAGATTAGAGCATGTTTCACTGGTGGTGGTTAGGAGATACTCTTGTCTACCATTGGCGACGACGGAATTATGCGAATGCATGCCACAGTAGTAGATCGTTCTGTCTATTTCAATGTGGCATTGGAGGACTCGGGCTTGCGAAAACTCGGCTAGCTGCAGAAGTTGAATTCGCTCTAAACTCTCGATCGGTGTGACATCTTCGGGTTCGCAATTCAGGTTATCGATGGTAGAGTACGTAGTGACGTTGAGTGTCGGTCCACCGCAATCATATCCAATGAGGGTATAAACTTGCGTGGTAATGGTGCATAGGATGGCAACTTGTAACGGATACATGTTTGTGGTTGCGAAATTGTCTGAAGACTGGAGCTCCTCTGGAATGATCCTATCTTCCGAGGGGCTGAGTCGTGATGCGACAAGCTTATCTTCCGGCTGTAGAAGGAGATTTTGTCGACGCTGGGTTTCGGATTTCGCTCGTTTGTCGGTGTTGACCGGACGCGTGATTAACGCGGATTCTAATTTCGCGTCAGCGGAGGACTGTAATGAAATCTCCTGGGAGGGTTTCTTATCGCAAGTCGCAGGAGATGCTACAATCATTGTTCGCGGGTTATCGCAGAGGTATAGTATAATACGAAATTTGTTTCTCCTTTTTGCTGACGCGTATTTTACAGACGTATAATTCCTAGATGGATGAAACTCGCTTTGCGGTGCACGGACACTTGACCGTTTAGATTGGAAGAGATCATGTTCCGGCGAAAAATCAGAGGTAGGTTTTTGAAATGAAATATAGACTCTCTTTGACTCTGATTTAGAAATTATCGCGGGATGATCTTTTATGATCGACTCGTATACTCGGTCTATACGAGGTAGAGTTTTATGCTTTATTTTATGTAGACGTTCTGTCGTCTTTAGAGAATCAAAGGCGGGGACATTTCCTTTCAACCTAGACTCGGAATAGAAACAATCGGACTTGATACCGGAGCTTGTAGAATAAACCTTCATAGGTTTGAATTCGTGGGAGTCTTCTTTGGACTCTGGATTAAAATTGTCGGGATGGTTACCGAATACGTCGGGATGGTTACCGGAATTGAAAAGGTCGGGATGGTTACCGAATGCGTCGGGATGGTTACCGGAATTAGAAAGGTCGGGATGGTTACCGAATGCGTCGGGATGGTTACCGGAATTAGAAAGGTCGGGATGGTTACCGAATACGTCGGGATGGTTACCGGAATTAAAAAGGTCGGGATGGTTACCGAATGCGTCGGGATGGTTACCGGAATTAGAAAGGTCGGGATGGTTACCGAATACGTCGGGATGGTTACCGGAATTAGAAAGGTCGGGATGGTTACCGAATGCGTCGGGATAGTACCCGGAATTAGTTGAATAACGCTCGATCTCTTCCACCTCTAACACGGGTAATCGGAATGAGATCGGACGCGGAGATGTGTTGAAACATCTGAGGCTCGCTTTGCCTCCGCGATTAGTGACTACACAGTCACCGAGGAATACATCCGGCGCTACGCTGACGCGGCGGATATATCCCTGTTTCGGGCCCTGTACGCTGACTGCAATGCAGGCGGCTGTTCGGGGCTCAACGGCAAACTCATTAGAGTCTGCTGCAGTCCTTGATTCGGACTGTTGATTTTGATTTTTGCGCTTATCGACCGGTTCCTCTACGATATTATTCGATGTGATACGAATCTCTCCCGGTTGCACCCGACGTTTTGAGAGAGGGAATGTTTCTTCCTCTGTCCTTGCGGCGTGCTTTTCAAGAGAGACCTCCGTTTTCGGAGAAGGCATTGAAATAACCCTCGTCATTGAACTATCGCGGGGCTCAGTCGGCAGTGCGCGTGAATTAGAGAACGGAATTGAAATGTTTCCGACTAAAACGAATTGTTTTGCAAAGGAAATCTCAGCTCCTCCTATAAAGATGGGCGAGCCGAGAATCCCGTTAACACTGACTGGGAATTCGTCCCCGAGCACGTGGAATTTGATAGGGATTGTCCCCTGAATGAATATAACGACTTCGCCGAGTGTTACTATGGAACCCTCGGTTATTCCATGAACTTCGATCGTGCTCGTGGGATCAATGGTTATCCCAGGTTTTAAACTAGACGCGCGTATCAAATTGACTTCCGAGCCCGTGTCTAATAAGAATTCACTTTTCTCGCGAAGCTGAGGGGCGGAGATTTGTACGCGCGGGATCGGCGAGTCTACTGCGAGGTTAACTGCAGAGACGAATCGTCGATCTGGTCTTCGGGGAGCTCGTTCGTTCGAACGGCGGTCTGCGTGAATGTTTGGTTGCGCTTTGTTGGGGCGGCCTCCCGCTGTTGATTCGTTCCTGTCGGGAGGCCTGACTCGTTTCCCGAGCGCAGGTTATTGTTATAGGCTCTTTTTCGACATTCGTGAATGTCATGCCCGGGAGTTTTGCAATAGTTGCAAAACTTGCGGGGCTCTCCCGAACGTCTGTCGCGATTTGAATTCGGGTCCCGGTTTTCGCGCTGCGGGTTTTGTTCGCGAGGGGTTTCGGATCGCCACTGCGGAGTTGGAGAACGATAAGAGTTGCGGTTCGAGTTTCTCCACGAGTCTCGACGTTGGTCGGACCCGTTATCGCGACGCTCATCCTGTCTGTTGTCGCGACGTTCAGGGATGCGTTCGCGAGAATTGAAATTGTCAGAAGAGCGTGGGCGATAGGAGCTTCTGTTATCTGAGAAGCTTACCTTGCGGGAATCGTCACGATTAGATTCGCGACGACGGTTTTGATACAGCTCATATTGCTTATATGCAGAGATGGCTGCTTCGAAGATCTCTGCCGAATTCTGAGAACGGCAATGCAAAACTTCGCTGCGAAGTTGTGGGAGTAGACCGCGAAGGAAGCACTCGACTGTGAAACGATCGATTTCTCTGTAGTCGTAATGTCCTTCGGTAGAATCGCTGATGGCGGTTCGTAAATCTTTGACTCGATTTATGAAGTCAAGAATATGCTCATTGTTGCCCTGGGCTACGCTTGCCAATTCGCCACGGTACTGGTCCACGAATTTGTAGGGTCCCAGTACTGTTCGTAGCTTATCGCAAAGTTGTGAGATCGTACGTATGTTTTCGCCTTCAATGGCAGCGTACGCACGATCGGAAAGTTTATTGCAGATTAGTTTAGTAAGGGCACGTTCTATGGATTCGGGGATAGAATCACGCGCGCGTTTGCAGGCGCGGATGAATTTTAGGACGGGAATCGATGTTCCGTCGAATTTGGGTACGAGTTCTGCGGCTTGTTTCAACGCGAAATTTCCTGTTGGCTCATATTGCGGGGTTTCGCGTGGCTCTGATAATGAAGGTTCTCGCGTGTTAGAGACGTTACTGGGGCCTGATGTAGGCGCTTGGTGACGTAAGTTTTGGTTCAAGGCTTGAATATTGTGGAGCTCTTTGCGTATTTCATCGAGCATGTTATTTTGATTCTGTGCGTCTTCTTCATATTTAAGACGCAATTTAGCAATGAATTCGGTTTGCTCTTTTAAATATTCCTCTTTACGGGCGAGATCTTGCGCGTAAAGAAGTAGCTCTTCCTCGGTTGGCGGAGGAAGGTCTTGATTAGGATCCGCTCGGGGATCCGTTTGGGATCGTGTGATTGGGCGAGACATTTTGCGATATTAGTGTGAATTCTTACTCGACACACGATATAGAAAACAAATGTCAGACGTACGAAAACAATTTGTTAAGTTCGACTACCGGCGACCGTTTTCGTGTCCTACCGACTGCGCCAAATTTTGTTACGTCACGCCCCACGTCCTAGGCAAAGAAGATGACCCCAGGAGGCGGCACGTGGAATTGAAGAGGAAACGGTCTTTTACGCCAAGACAGCCAGACGGGCAGTCATATGCGCTAGGACACCGATAGTCATTTGAGACCGACACCCGCTAGCAGTCAACGCGGATGGCGATACTTCTACGCTGACGCAACGAACGCGGTGAGTTGACATGGAACAAAAGGGGTTACAAAAGATACGAATTCTCACCGGTTAGTTGTTGTATCTTAGTAGTACTGTTGAAGGAGCTGAGCTCGTCGGTCAGCATGGGTCTGGTATAACGGGTCGTCCAGACAGATCTCATCGAGATGAGGAAGGTTTGGCAGCTGTCTCGCTGGGGTACGCACGACAATGCGTCTGTTGGACGGTAGGTACTCGTCCTTGATGATCCTACAGCGAACGTGCGGCAAGATTATGGTGCTCCTGCTGTCATCGTCATCAGAGCTGGTGACGAGATCAATGACCTCGTAACGAACGGCAGGCGGGTTGTTGTTGTCACTGGACAGGTTTATGGTATTCCTGACGTCGTCGTCGTCGTCAGAGATGTCAACGAGATCGGCTATCTCGTAGCGACCAGCAGACGGTTTGGTGACAGGTGAAGAACGCGAGAGATCCGCGTGGTTGATCTCTGTTGATACTTTCGGCCTGCACGACGTGTACGACGCATAAGGGATGGGTATGGAAGGAACTGTTTCGGAAGAGTTAATACTCTGAAAATCCTTTTGTCGGATTTTGTCTAAGTCCCAAACGTGAAAGAAAAATTGGCCAGGGGTTCCCCGTAGGCGCTGGCCAGAGGTAATTTACCTGACTCGAAAATGTCCACTCGTTAATCGGCACTACCCAGCAGAGCAGACGAACTGGCCTCCGAGCCGGGTCACCGTGCGACAACGAGGGCACTATTAAAACAGTCACTTCAGTTTAGACACTGATATGTTTCCTTTCACAAACTGTCACTTTAACTTCGATAATCTTTTGACTAAGTGTCACCTCGTTGACGTATTGCCTCGGCGGAGCTGTAAGCTTCTCCCTTTGTGACCGAGGTTGAACACGTAAGCGAGAGCTCAATTATTTATTATTAATATTAAATGCGTTTATCTGATTTGGAAAGTTATTATTTCCAAACGTCTACTCGTCAACCACTACTTCTCAGCGGAGCGGACGAACTGACCTCCAAGCCGAGTTCTGTATGATTAACGAGGGCACGATTCGAATTTCGAAAAGAAACTGTCACTGGATTTAGTAGAATGATGTGGAAATCAACTTCACGTAGCACTGGTAAAATATAATATATATATTGAAATAAAGAACGTTGAGTACACTTGAGTATAAACTTGGTAGTATAATAATAAATGAATTAAACGTAATAATCGTATACGGAGTATGAGTTAGTAAGAGTTAGAATTGGAATTGATTTAGGAATTGAATTGGAATGGATTTGGAATAGAATAGTAGAACAAACGTCGATGAACGTCGAAGCGCGAATTAGAAGAGCGCAGATCGACACGTCTGCTCGCTTCGCTGGCTTGGGCCAGACTGACTGATGTCGTTGGAGTGAGCGCAGACCGACACGTCCGCTCACTTCGCTGGCTAGCACCAGACTGATGCAAGAGGCAGCTCTGCGTAGCCTCCTTCGCTCGGAGTGGGGGTTGCTGACGCTGCAGTCCCTTTGTCCTCGCTCGTCGGAGTGGTGACGGGTGCAAGACTGCTGACGTTGCAGTCTCTTTGTCCTCGCTCTCGACAGAGTGGTGACGCGTGCAAGACTGCTGACGTTGCGATCTCTTTGTTCTCGAGGTGGCGTTTACTCGAGCGGAGTTGAGGATTTGAACAAGTTGTAAGTGTAGATGGGGGTTTGAACAAGTGAAAGTAAGTTCGGAGTGATGGTTGGGTTTAGAACAATTGGGAGAGTCGAGATTTAAGTAGTGATGGGTATTAGAACAAGTTTAGGGAAAGTTGTGGGTGAAGTAGTGATGGGTTTAAGAGGTATTAGAATTAGAACAAGAGTTTGGTAGCGATGGGTTTAAGAGGTTGTTATGTACTTAGTATTTAGTCTTAACCTAGAATCGAGGTACGGTCCTCGATTCGACCAACGTCGGAGGTCGTCCGACGTAACATCCCACTCCGACGACTGAAGAACAAAGAGACTGCAGCGTCAGCTATCCCCACTCCGAACGAAGGAGGCAAGGCAGAGCGGACGCTTGCATCAGTCCGCCTCCAGACAGCGACTCGAACGGTCCGCTCCAAGCGAGCGACTCGCACGGACGTGCCAGTCCGGCTTCTTCCGACTTCAAGAGCAGACGTGTTCAGTCTAGCTCCGCGAAAGTGAAGTGTGTCGATCCTTCACTCCTAATTCCAATTCCAACTCTAACTCAACTCAACTCAAGTCCTAATTCTCAAATGTTATTCCTATAACATATTACAATATCCATTATTCATTAATCCAATTACTACTCCTATTATAATACTACTTACATATTGTATACCAGTGTACTTACCAGTTCTTATTTAATATATCGTTGTTATACCAGTGCTTCGATCTTGTTATTCTTGTGTTAGTTCAACACCATCTTCCAATTCAGTTCTTGCATCGAATATATTAAACTCGTGACATATCCGGACTTGGTCTAAAGTGCGCAGTGGAAACGCTGAGCCGCCAATAAGGAATTTGAAGCGAGTCATAGAGAAGTTCTCGTGCCACGTCTAGAATTGGTCTAAAGAGCGCAGTGGAAACGCTGAGCCGCCACTATAGACGCGAAGCGAGTTAACTACCAAAAAGGTTAATAACAAGTGGAAGTTCATTTTCATTATATTATTATTAATATTCCATCATTACTATTCCTTACCCATGCGACGCCCACGTCGAGCGGGACGCAAGTATCAACTTGCTAAATTGAGACGCGCGTTGAGAAATAAAGCGGTGCTCGATCAAATCATTGCCACTACCGAGTGGACAGAACTTCTGGGAACCACCGAGCACATTCCGTGTGACGCGTCCGATTTCGTTTCTGTATACGGTTGCCCTTGCAACCCTCCTAAAGAGGTCAACCACGCGGACCTCTCGCGAGCTCCGACGCCAGTTCTACATCCGGTCGATTGTCCAGAGGTGATCGACATAGCCGACGACGACGACAGCCGAGACACGATCATCGTTCCCAGGGTCCGTTGCCGAATCATCCGTGACGTTCCTCTGCCAGCTCATCAACGTGTCGTCTTGCGGCCAGCATCCAAGGCCACTAACGTCGTCCCGAACCGAGCAGCAGCAACTCTGCCAGATCTTCCCCACCTCGAGGACATCTGTATAGAAGATCCGATGTACGACACCTACTGTCAGTACCGCCAGTTCCTGCTGCAACAATATTATTAGGCGTTAATACAACATTGCGGTGAGTCGTATAATATCTTGTATAATTGTTGAATCCTGTAAACTCACCGTTCTCGTTGCATCCTCTCGCGCGCGATTCTTGTCGGGACACTCCTTGTAACCGCGTCGGACGTTCTTTTCTTGACTGCATCCATAGCAATATCGGTTGTCCTAGTGCATATGACAGCCCGCGTCTGTCTCGGCACGAAAGACCACTCCTCATTTTAATCATAATATCTCAACCGTCCGTCTGTCACTGTTCTCTTTTCTCTCTCCTGGTACCTGTAACAAAAACACAGTGACGGACGTGACAAATTTGGCGCAGTCGGTAGGACATCGAAGTGGTCGCCGATATTTGCATTAACAAGCCCCGACGCGTGTCAGTACGAAGTTCACATTTCTTAAAACCCATTTATATCTTTCAAAATGTCTCGCCCAATCACGCGATCTCAAAAGGATCTCCGAGCAGATCCTAACGCAGACCTTCCTCCAATGACCGAGGAAGAGTTACTCCTTTATGCGCAAGACCTCGCCCGTAGAGAGCAATATCTCAAAGAGGAAACTGATTTTATTGCCAAATTGCGTCTCAAATATGAAGAAGACGCACAAAACCAAAAGAATATGCTCGACGAAATACGAAAAGAGCTTCATAACATCCAAATCACGAGTCAAACCCTACGTCAACAATCGCCTACACCAGGCCCTAGTAACGTCTCTAGTATGCGGGAACCTTCACCGCCAGAGCCACGCGAAGTCCCACAGTATGAACCTACTGGTAATTTCGCTCTAAAACAAGCCGCCGAGCTTGTCCCTAGATTCGACGGAACTTCGTCTTCCGTCCTACAATTCATACGTGCATGCAAACGCGCGCGTGACACCGTACCGGCCACTGCAGAGCGTGCCCTCACAAAATTGCTCTGCAATAAACTCCACGATCGTGCTTATGCCGCTATAGAAGGCCAGCACATATTCACAATTTCTGCACTATGCGAGAAATTACGAACAGTACTGGGCCCATACAAATTCGTTGACCAGTACCGTGGCGATCTCGCGAGTGTACTCCAAGCTCCAAACGAGCACATCTTAGACTTCATCAATCGCGTTAAAGACCTTCGAACCGCGATTCAAGATGCCACAGATATTGGCCTTGATTACGAAGAACTAGATCGCTTCGTAGTAGATTGTTTTCTACGAGGTCTCCTTCCCCAGCTGCGTGCCGAAGTGCTTCATTGCCCTTCGCGAAATCCTGCCACTGTTTTCGAAGCAGCCATCTCTGCTTACAGGCAGTATGAGTCAGACCAGACTCGTCGACGAGAACTGATCCGCGAAGAAAAACGAGTCAGCTTCTCTGATAACCGGCCGTATCGCCAGCGTTCCACGTACGAGTCCCCTCGTGACATTCCAGAGCGAACTCAAGAACGCCGCGATAACAGACCGGATTCGTCTCAGCAGTCCTCAAGAAACTCAAACCGGGACTCTTATCGCTCCCCGACGCCGCAACGGCGATGGGAAAATAATACCCGCGACCAAAACACGTACCGCGATGGTCGCACAGATCGCCCTTCAAGCTCTAACAAATTTTGCAACTACTGCAAAGTCCCCGGGCACGATATTCACGAGTGCCGTAAGCGCGCTTTTAATAATAATAGGAGGTCGGGAAACGAGTCCGGCCTCCCGACCGAAGCCAACCCAAGGCGGGAGGCCGCATCTTCAACCCAAACTACAGCCCGCACCCAAACGGCTATCCGGACGAACGACCAGTCCGACGATTCGTCTCAGCAGTAAATCTTGCTGCAGACTCACCAATTCCGCGCGTAAAAATCTCCGCCCCTCAATTACAAAAGAAGTGTGAATTTTTGTTGGACACGGGTTCGGAGATCAATTTAATTCGTGCGTCAAGTCTAGAACCAAATCTACCTATAGATTATACGAACACCATAGAAGTCCAAGGAATAACCGAGGGATCCATTCCAACTCTCGGTCAAATTAAAATACACTTACAGGGTCAAAACCCTATCGAATTTCATATCTTGGAAGAAAACTTCCGAATTAACATCGACGGAATCCTCGGTTCTCCCTTCTTCAGAACAGGAGCCGAGATCTCCTTTGCGAATGAATACATTATGATAGGAAACATTCGGGTTCCCTTCTCGAACCCTTGCGCGCCCACGGCTGAGCCTCGCGATAAATTGGCAGCAGAGGTTATTTCAATGCCTTCGTCTATGACCAACGATCTCGTTAAAACTCCAGCCGCCAAGCGTGAGGAACATTCGGCAGGGAACGTTCGAGTGTCTTCCTCAAATCCTCGTGCACCCGCGGTCAGACCTTGCAGAGCTCCGGTGACGGAGGTTATTTCAATGCCTCCTCGGGATTCGATCGAGTACTCCCTAGAGAAAAACGCCGTGAAAAGCCGGCCGGAATCGAAGGAGACTCGAGAGATATCGGAGTACACTGCGAGAAGTCGGATCGTGGAGCGTGAGGATCGAGTCCGAACAAAGACTCCTCCGAAATCCGAAGAATTCGTCCTCGAACCTCGTACCGTTGCGTGCATAGCGGTCGACGTCGAAGGACCCAAACAGGGATATATCCGCCGTGTTAATGTAGCGCCGGATGTATTCCTGGGTGACTGCGTCGTCACCAATCGTAAAGGCAAAGCGAGCCTCCGGTGTTTTAACACCTCGTCGGAAAGAGTTTCATTTCGATTGCCCCCATTGGAGATGGAAGAAATCGAGTCGTACTCTTCCGACCTTACTAATTCCGGGTACCATCCCGACGTATTCGGTAACCATCCCGACCTTTCTAATTCCGGGTATCATCCCGACGTATTCGGTAACCATCCCGACCATTCTAATTCCGGGTATCATCCCGACGTATTCGGTAACCATCCCGACCTTTCCAATTCCGGGAACCATCCCGACGCATTCGGTAACCATCCCGACATTACTAACTCCGGTAACCAGCCCGATTTTCATACTAACTCCGGTAACCAGCCCGATTCTCATACTAACTCCGGTAACCAGCCCGATTCTCATACTAACTCCGGTAACCAGCCCGATCATTATACTAACTCCGGTAACCAGCCCGATAAAACCAAGGTCAGAATGATCTATTCCATCGCAAATTCCCACGAAGCTCGCGTGAAAGAGCTATTAGAAACTATCCCCATGGATCATCTCAGCGGTGACGAAATGAACCATGTTAAATCTTTGTTAGAAAAGCACAATGATCTTTTCCATCTCCAAGGGGATCGTTTGGGAAAAACAAATGCGGTGACTCACAGAATCATCACGACGGATGATATTCCAATCCATGTTAAACAGTATCGCTACCCACCAATCCACAAGGACGAAATCAACAAACAAATGTCCGAACTCTTACGGAATGACATAGTCGTTCCATCTAACTCACCTTATAATTCCCCCTTGTGGATTGTTCCTAAGAAAGCGGACGCCGAGGGTAACAAAAAATGGCGCATGGTAATCGATTACCGCGCATTAAACGAGAAATCGGTGGCCGACGCGTACCCGCTACCTAGCATTAACGAAATCCTAGATCAGTTAGGCAGCGCCGCATACTTCAGTGTGTTTGACTTAGCCAGCGGATTCCATCAGATAGGAATGGAGAAGGAGGATGCCGCGAAGACCGCCTTCTCCACGCCTTTCGGCCACTACGAATTCAACAGAATGCCATTCGGTCTCCGTAATGCTCCGGCTACCTTCCAAAGATTAATGGATACAGTCCTCTGCGGCCTACAAGGCAACGAACTCTTCGTGTACCTCGATGATATCGTGATCTACGCGCGTTCATTAGAAGAACATTATGCCAAATTCAATAAACTAGCCCGCCGACTGCGCGGAGCCAACCTCAAATTACAGCCCTCGAAATGCGGCTTCCTTCATAAGGAAGTGGCATACCTGGGACATCAGATTAGTCAAGACGGCGTCAGACCATGTCCAAAGAAAATTAATGCCGTACAAAATTTCCCACGACCTAAGAACGCGAAAAACGTGCGCGAATTTTTAGGCCTTGCAGGGTACTACCGCAAATTTATTAATGACTTCGCTAAAATCTCCAAACCCCTAACCCAACTCCTCGCCAAAGAGCACAATTTCGAATGGGGTCCAAAACAAGAAAAGGCCTTCGAAGACCTACGACAAGCTCTGTGTGACGAACCGGTCCTTCAATACCCGGATTTCGATAAGCCGTTTAACGTCACCTGCGATGCATCTGGATATGCCATCGGCGCCGTACTAAGCCAAGGCGAAGTAGGCAAGGATCGTCCCGTTGCCTATGCCTCAAGGATCCTGCAGGGCGCTGAAGTGAACTATTCTACAATAGAGAAGGAGTGCTTAGCAATAATATTCGCAGTACAGTATTTTAGACCATATATTTACGGCCGAAAATTTACACTAATCACAGACCATAAACCGCTGGTCTGGATGACGTCAGTAAAAGACCCTACGTCGCGCCTCCTCAGATGGCGCTTAAAACTGGCCGAGTTTGAATATAAAGTCGTCTACAAACCTGGAAAAGCGAATTCTAACGCTGATGCCCTCTCCCGAAACCCAGTTACGTTGCCCCTCTCATGGAGCACCCCTGGAGGCACATCGCCGCCAAGAGCACCGTTATCAAATCCAGGAACTCCTCTCTTCGATAACCGCCGAAGGAGATGGGCCGACTCGCATCTTATGCCACCGCCTCAGTCAATTCCCCCGAGGAAGAGGAAATCATCGTCAAACTCAACATCTGAACCACCATCGAAAACGCCACCACGCCCTAGGGCGAGTTCAGATGACGACAGCCTTTTGGTATCACCACCCCTAGTACCCGCCTCCAGTCAAGAGGAATCACCCATAACAGGACTAGAGGACATTTTAACCGCCGTCCCCAGCCTAATTCCCCAACCAACGGGACCAAACTGGCTCGATGAAGAAGAAGAAACCTTACCCTCCGAGGACGAGGAAGAAGATGAGGAGCCAAGACGACAAGGGAGAATAACGTACCTCCGCGACCGACTAATTATGAGGAAAGATAATTTAGTATGTTTCACAACCCTGGATGGTCAACCTATAGACCCAGGAGCCGTAGACCTCCATAGACAAAGGAAACTGTCCGACGGTCGAGATCTGACCTTATTCAAAGCAAAGATAAGTAATTTCGGTAGCAACAAGCTAATACAGATACCCATCAAACCATCCCTGACTCACGAGGTTTCAACTGACGACCTAAAAGAATGTTTCCGGACATTACTTGATGTAGCCAACGAACTCAGACTGCGAACATTTTCAATCTCTAAAACCTATATAGACGACAATTCCATGGAGTACGTCTCGAACCTCCTCATCGCGACATTCGAAGACACCCCCGTACACATATTCTTCTGCGCAAACGAAATCCAGATACCGGCCGAAGATAGATGGAATGATATTATCGCAGAAAATCACGTCTCTGCGTACGCAGGGCACAAAGGAATTACAAAAACCCTGAAGAGAATCCGCGAAAGATATTGGTGGAGCGGTATGAAGATCCAGATAACGAACTACGTTAATAACTGCCTCAGTTGCCAACGTAATAAACTGACCAGGGTAAAAACGCGCCTGCCGATGAGAATAACGGATACACCCGGTAGAGCGTTCGATAAGGTGTCCATGGACATTGTAGGGCCCCTTCCAACAACCAACGACGGAAACACATACATCTTAACCATACAGGATCTATTAACGAAACACTCAACCGCAATCCCTCTTAAATCCGCCGATGCCATCAGCACTGCGGACGCATTTATAAACAATTTTATCTGCCGTTTCGGAACACCTAAAGCCATCCTAACGGATCAAGGAGCCAATTTCACA
The DNA here is from genome assembly GCF_051020765.1 of Lasioglossum baleicum. Classification (NCBI taxonomy): domain Eukaryota; kingdom Metazoa; phylum Arthropoda; class Insecta; order Hymenoptera; family Halictidae; genus Lasioglossum; species Lasioglossum baleicum. Next base: position 115,522 of record NW_027469143.1, on the reverse strand, counting down.
AGTTCCCTGATGAAAGCAATCGCAAAACGATTCAGAATAACTCGGCTGCAAACAACAGCCTTCCACCCTCAAAGCAACGGGTCAATCGAGAGATCCCACCACGTCTTAGCAGAATACCTGAAGCAATACGTCCACAAAAACAACTGGGACAAATGGGTCGATTTAGCAATGTTTAGTTACAATACGAGTGTCCACGAGGGCACAGATTTCACGCCGCACGAGTTAGTATTCGGCTCTTTGGCACGAGTCCCATCCGCCGATTCCTACTCCTACGAATGCGAAAACGACTCCTATACCCACTACCTCTCCCAATTGCAAAGAAAGATAACCGAAACCCAGATTCGCGCGCGCGGAAACTTAGTCTCCGCGAAAAGAAAATCAAAATCATACTACGATAGAAGAATTAACCCGGTAGAATTCAAGGTGGGAGAACAGGTATTCCTACTCAAAGAACCCTGCAAGGGCAAATTCGATGCGCAATATACGGGTCCTCACGAAATTTGCGACATCCTAGACTCAAACAATGTAAAAATTAAAGTAGGGAACCATTTTAAGATTGTACATGCAAACAAACTCAAGCGTGCGCCGAATAATCCAACGCAAACCCCGCGTCAGCGAAACGTGACACTCATCTGGACACAGATAAGAAAAGACAAAAGTGAAAGTGTTAGTGAACAAACTGATTCCCCACCCACCCTAGACCCCGAGAAAAGACAGTCGAAAAATGAACATTGCGAATACGACTTGTCGGACATTACAAAACCAGCCCCAGCCCCACGTGCCGACACCGACAACATTTCAGTGCGACCAGTGTTTCGTACAAATATAGGAAATACTCGCCGAGAACTGTGCTCCAGCGCGGAGTACCCCCGGACGATGCGTCGCATGAATGAGTGTGTGATCGAGTGTTGAGCGAGAAATTTCTTCCTTGTAAGAAATTTCTTTTCCGCGTTGGGAGGTGTTACGTCGTCCGATGTACGACGTTGGCCTTGTACACACACTATGTATACAAGGTCTGATCTGCATAAGATCCACACACCGTCCCCTAGACATAAGAGCATAGTATTAAGATCTCATATATTCTATTGTTCTAATCCTTATCTCCGTCTCTACCCATCACCATAACTTCACCTTGATCAACACCTTACCTCAGTTTCAACCCATCACCACGACACATAATGCAATAAAGTATTGCATCACTCTGGAAGCATCTAGAAGCTTCTAGAAACGTCGAGAAGTCCAAAGACTGCTGCATCAGCAGTCCCACGCTCGTAGAGGGCAATAGGACAGCCACGAGACTGCAGCGTCAGCAGAAATGCACGTGCAGTCCCCGGGAGCGAAGACGCTGCTGCGTCAGCGGTTCTCCCACTCCGACGACTGAAGAACAAAGAGACTGCAGCGTCAGCTATCCCCACTCCGAACGAAGGAGGCAAGGCAGAGCGGACGCTTGCATCAGTCCGCCTCCAGACAGCGACTCGAACGGTCCGCTCCAAGCGAGCGACTCGCACGGACGTGCCAGTCCGGCTTCTTCCGACTTCAAGAGCAGACGTGTTCAGTCTAGCTCCGCGAAAGTGAAGTGTGTCGATCCTTCACTCCTAATTCCAATTCCAACTCTAACTCAACTCAACTCAAGTCCTAATTCTCATATGTTATTCCTATAACATATTACAATATCCATTATTCATTAATCCAATTACTACTCCTATTATAATACTACTTACATATTGTATACCAGTGTACTTACCAGTTCTTATTTAATATATCGTTGTTATACCAGTGCTTCGATCTTGTTATTCTTGTGTTAGTTCAACACCATCTTCCAATTCAGTTCTTGCATCGAATATTAAACTCGTGACATATCCGGACTTGGTCTAAAGTGCGCAGTGGAAACGCTGAGCCGCCAATAAGGAATTTGAAGCGAGTCATAGAGAAGTTCTCGTGCCACGTCTAGAATTGGTCTAAAGAGCGCAGTGGAAACGCTGAGCCGCCACTATAGACGCGAAGCGAGTTAACTACCAAAAAGGTTAATAACAAGTGGAAGTTCATTTTCATTATATTATTATTAATATTCCATCATTACTATTCCTTACCCATGCGACGCCCACGTCGAGCGGGACGCAAGTATCAACTTGCTAAATTGAGACGCGCGTTGAGAAATAAAGCGGTGCTCGATCAAATCATTGCCACTACCGAGTGGACAGAACTTCTGGGAACCACCGAGCACATTCCGTGTGACGCGTCCGATTTCGTTTCTGTATACGGTTGCCCTTGCAACCCTCCTAAAGAGGTCAACCACGCGGACCTCTCGCGAGCTCCGACGCCAGTTCTACATCCGGTCGATTGTCCAGAGGTGATCGACATAGCCGACGACGACGACAGCCGAGACACGATCATCGTTCCCAGGGTCCGTTGCCGAATCATCCGTGACGTTCCTCTGCCAGCTCATCAACGTGTCGTCTTGCGGCCAGCATCCAAGGCCACTAACGTCGTCCCGAACCGAGCAGCAGCAACTCTGCCAGATCTTCCCCACCTCGAGGACATCTGTATAGAAGATCCGATGTACGACACCTACTGTCAGTACCGCCAGTTCCTGCTGCAACAATATTATTAGGCGTTAATACAACATTGCGGTGAGTCGTATAATATCTTGTATAATTGTTGAATCCTGTAAACTCACCGTTCTCGTTGCATCCTCTCGCGCGCGATTCTTGTCGGGACACTCCTTGTAACCGCGTCGGACGTTCTTTTCTTGACTGCATCCATAGCAATATCGGTTGTCCTAGTGCATATGACAGCCCGCGGCTGTCTCGGCACGAAAGACCACTCCTCATTTTAATCTTCATATCTCAACCGTCCGTCTGTCACTGTTCTCTTTTCTCTCTCCTGGTACCTGTAACAAAAACACAGTGACGGACGTGACAATACATAGATCCGAAGAACTTGGCAACGGGAGGCATTTATTCACAAGACGACCTAGACAAACTACAGGATCATATAATGTTTCCTGTAGAGAAGGTAGCAGTCATAAATTCAATCGCACAGGGTGCGACGGGAAGACAGTTTGCAGCAGGAAACATCAATATGTTCAACCTGCTCGATGAAAACTCCCTACAGCAGATAGCGGAGTCTACAGCACAGAAATTATGGTCCGGATTCACTACATTCGGATCAATAAGTGCTGGAATAATCGGAGTGTATGTAGCGATCCGCACGATCAAAACAATCATCAGTACGATCGTTAACGGCATCGCATTACACTCACTATACGGCTGGAGCCTGCATCTCGTTGTCGCCATCTGGAGTTCACTGACCCGGTTCTTTATATTCATGAAGCAGAGGGACAACAAGACTTCAGCGGCCATCGAGGACAAAGATAGTGATAGTGCCAGTGTCGGAGAATTCCGAACCCGTCCTCCCTTGACGAAACGAACGTTAATTTGCGATTCCCTTGACCCAGCGTTGCGAGACAGGGATGACATTTCAGTGCATCCTGTCTACCGCCACCCAGAGGCAGAGATTCCACTGCGTGAAATCTCTTCTCTAAGGGGGGAGGTGTGACGTCGGTCGCACCTCCGACGTTAGCTTTAAGACTACATGTAAAATTAGATACATAAGAGCGAGCGTTCCCCTTTAAAGATTCCAAAACTCCTAAAAATCCTTCATAACAATGAATCCTTAACACCACGTACATCTGATTGAAATCCATCAACATAACCTAAAATCCAAAATCTGTCAAATTCCTAAAATAGCCAAAAATGGCCCAAACTCGAAGATTGAAATATCATTGGACTCGTGAGCGAAAATCATGAAACTAACCTAAAAATTTGTAGGTTATGTTCTCAATTCGCGTTTGTTTAGACTTTACCAAAATTTCGATTTTTGGTAATTTTCAAAAGTACTTAGAATATTTTCAAACATATTGTGACGTCGGTCGCACCTCCGACGTTAGCTTTAAGACTACATGTAAAATTAGATACATAAGAGCGAGCGTTCCCCTTTAAAGATTCCAAAACTCCTAAAAATCCTTCATAACAATGAATCCTTAACACCACGTACATCTGATTGAAATCCATCAACATAACCTAAAATCCAAAATCTGTCAAAATCCTAAAATAGCCAAAAATGGCCCAAACTCGAAGATTGAAATATCATTGGACTCGTGAGCGAAAATCATGAAACTAACCTAAAAATTTGTAGGTTATGTTCTCAATTCGCGTTTGTTTAGACTTTACCAAAATTTCGATTTTTGGAAATTTTCAAAAGTACTTAGAATATTTTCAAACATATGATCGGTCGACAAATGATGTCAACTAATCATATGACATATAAATTTACATCGAAACGCCTTGCAAGAGCAAGCGCTCGAAAATATTCTAAGTCCCAATTTATTTAAATAAATAAATAGGTACGCCAATGGTTACCACTTAATTTTCGAGTCCTGCACCACTGGGAACGAAAACTGCTGACTCTAGTGCGGCGGCCATCGCGCTGTTTACGACGAAGACCGGCACAAAGAGGACACGGTCCCCTTTTGCGAAGTCAGCATTTTTCGGACGAACGTTATTCGTCGACGAACGTTCGATTCTCCCCAGTCCTCTCCGGGGACCCGAGTGGGTCAGTCGAGTTTTCGTCAATCTTCCAAGTCCAGACTATTTAGACATAGTCTTTCCAAATCCAGATTGTTTAGACACAATCTTTCCAAATCCATACTGTTTAGACACAGTCCCTAATACCATTCAGTAATATCGTATTCTTATTCGTTTAATTCAAATATTACTTCGTTTATTCAATTAAACATTTTTATTGCGTTTCATATTTCGTACTTAGTACGTATTTCGATTTCGTTAATAATAAGCATCTTTACCTTTGTATTCTTTTACGTTATTAATATACTTTGTTTTACCAGAGTCAATCTAAATCCCAATTATTATTTCCTTGCTCCTAACTTCTTAGTTTGAAGTGACACGTTGTTAGTTAGAGATAGAGTTCTCACTGGAAAGTTCGCGAATAGTATTCCTTATTCAATTTCCTGTGACGTGTTCGCGTACGTGCGTGATAGTGATAGACTTGCTCGCATAGCAAGCTCCGCAGCATCCACGTCCGTTTTCTCGAATCAAAATATCGTCAACCACGCGGACGATATTCGCGAGATAAATTCACGGGATCGCACAGCGTCCACGCCCGTTTTCGCTAATTAAAATATCGTCAATCACGCGGACGATATTCGTGAGTTAGATTCACGGTATCGTACAGCGTCCACGCCCGTTTCCTCAACGAGCGCATCCGTCTACAATACCGTAGCAGCCAGCTGTCAATCATTGGAGGTCGTTCCTGTCAAATATTGACGTGACAGAGTTTGGCGCAGTCGTCAATCCTTGAAGGTCGTTTCCAGCCATTTGGATCAACCCCTGTCAAGCAGAGCGGACCGCATTCAAGGCCATCAGCGCAACCGTAGCTGTTCATCCGTTGCGAATTCATGTCTCGTGTCAATCGACAAACAAGCGAAGCGTAAAAGTAAGTGGAACATATTACCGCGTATGTTTCAGGGTCGCGTGCATCATTCATCTGTGTAAGACTGCATGCAGGTGTCGGCATCGGGTCCTAGTCTGTTGATAAAAAGACCAACACTTTTATTAAATGTCAGTCAGTGGAAGAGTAGAGTAGCCGGGCCGCGGTATTCTCTTCTCTTGCTCTTATAGCCCCGCCAGGACGTGACAATATGATCGGTCGACAAATGATGTCAACTAATCATATGACATATAAAATTTACATCGAAACGCCTTGCAAAAGCAAGCGCTCGAAAATATTCTAAGTCCCAATTTATTTAAATAAATAAATAGGTACGCCAATGGTTACCACTTAATTTTCGAGTCCTGCACCACTGGGAACGAAAACTGCTGACTCTAGTGCGGCGGCCATCGCGCTGTTTACGACGAAGACCGGCACAAAGAGGACACGGTCCCCTTTTGCGAAGTCAGCATTTTTCGGACGAACGTTATTCGTCGACGAACGTTCGATTCTCCCCAGTCCTCTCCGGGGACCCGAGTGGGTCAGTCGAGTTTTCGTCAATCTTCCAAGTCCAGACTATTTAGACATAGTCTTTCCAAATCCAGATTGTTTAGACACAATCTTTCCAAATCCATACTGTTTAGACACAGTCCCTAATACCATTCAGTAATATCGTATTCTTATTCGTTTAATTCAAACATTACTTCGTTTATTCAATTAAACATTTTTATTGCGTTTCATATTTCGTACTTAGTACGTATTTCGATTTCGTTAATAATAAGCATCTTTACCTTTGTATTCTTTTACGTTTATAATATACTTTGTTTTACCAGAGTCAATCTAAATCCCAATTATTATTTCCTTGCTCCTAACTTCGTAGTTTGAAGTGACACGTTGTTAGTTAGAGATAGAGTTCTCACTGGAAAGTTCGCGAATAGTATTCCTTATTCAATTTCCTGTTACGTGTTCGCGTACGTGCGTGATAGTGATAGACTTGCTCGCATAGCAAGCTCCGCAGCATCCACGTCCGTTTTCTCGAATCAAAATATCGTCAACCACGCGGACGATATTCGCGAGATAAATTCACGGGATCGCACAGCGTCCACGCCCGTTTTCGCTAGTTAAAATATCGTCAATCACGCGGACGATATTCGTGAGTTAGATTCACGGTATCGTACAGCGTCCACGCCCGTTTCCTCAACGAGCGCATCCGTCTACAATACCGTAGCAGCCAGCTGTCAATCATTGGAGGTCGTTCCTGTCAAATATTGACGTGACAGAGTTTGGCGCAGTCGTCAATCCTTGAAGGTCGTTTCCAGCCATTTGGATCAACGCCTGTTAAGCAGAGCGGACCGTATTCAAGGCCATCAGCGCAACCGTAGCTGTTCATCCGTTGCGAATTCATGTCTCATGTCAATCGACAAACAAGCGAAGCGTAAAAGTAAGTGGAACATATTACCGCGTATGTTTCAGGGTCGCGTGCATCATTCATCTGTGTAAGACTGCATGCAGGTGTCGGCATCGGGTCCTAGTCTGTTGATAAAAAGACCAACACTTTTATTAAATGTCAGTCAGTGGAAGAGTAGAGTAGCCGGGCCGCGGTATTCTCTTCTCTTGCTTTTATAGCCCCGCCAGGACGTGACAAAGTCTACTGCGTTAAATTGTCAAACAATGATGGAACGCGCAGGGGTTCGCGTGCTAACACTGATTCTATTTTTATTCCTCGATGCCGTGCTTCTAACATCGGTGACCAACGACTGTCCTACCGACTGCGCCAAATTTGTCACAACAAATTTTGGCAGAGGTAGGACACATGACGTATCCTACAAAAGTGTTGACGGTGTCTCTAACATCGGTGACCAACGAGTGTCCTACCGACTGCGCCAAATTTGTCACGTCCTGGCGGGGCTATAAGAGCAAGAGAAGAGAATACCGCGGCCCGGCTACTCTACTCTTCCACTGACTGACATTTAATAAAAGTGTTGGTCTTTTTATCAACAGACTAGGACCCGATGCCGACACCTGCATGCAGTCTTACACAGATGAATGATGCACGCGACCCTGAAACATACGCGGTAATATGTTCCACTTACTTTTACGCTTCGCTTGTTTGTCGATTGACACGAGACATGAATTCGCAACGGATGAACAGCTACGGTTGCGCTGATGGCCTTGAATACGGTCCGCTCTGCTTGACAGGCGTTGATCCAAATGGCTGGAAACGACCTTCAAGGATTGACGACTGCGCCAAACTCTGTCACGTCAATATTTGACAGGAACGACCTCCAATGATTGACAGCTGGCTGCTACGGTATTGTAGACGGATGCGCTCGTTGAGGAAACGGGCGTGGACGCTGTACGATACCGTGAATCTAACTCACGAATATCGTCCGCGTGATTGACGATATTTTAACTAGCGAAAACGGGCGTGGATGCTGCGGAGCTTGCTATGCGAGCAAGTCTATCACTATCACGCACGTACGCGAACACGTAACAGGAAATTGAATAAGGAATACTATTCGCGAACTTTCCAGTGAGAACTCTATCTCTAACTAACAACGTGTCACTTCAAACTACGAAGTTAGGAGCAAGGAAATAATAATTGGGATTTAGATTGACTCTGGTAAAACGAAGTAATATTTGAATTAAACGAATAAGAATACGATATTACTGAATGGTATTAGGGACTGTGTCTAAACAGTATGGATTTGGAAAGATTGTGTCTAAACAATCTGGATTTGGAAAGACTATGTCTAAATAGTCTGGACTTGACGAAAACTCGACTGACCCACTCGGGTCCCCGGAGAGGACTGGGGAGAATCGAACGTTCGTCGACGAATAACGTTCGTCCGAAAAATGCTGACTTCGCAAAAGGGGACCGTGTCCTCTTTGTGCCGGTCTTCGTCGTAAACAGCGCGATGGCCGCCGCACTAGAGTCAGCAGTTTTCGTTCCCAGTGGTGCAGGACTCGAAAATTAAGTGGTAACCATTGGCGTACCTATTTATTTATTTAAATAAATTGGGACTTAGAATATTTTCGAGCGCTTGCTCTTGCAAGGCGTTTCGATGTAAATTTATATGTCATATGATTAGTTGACATCATTTGTCGACCGATCATATGTTTGAAAATATTCTAAGTACTTTTGAAAATTTCCAAAAATCGAAATTTTGGTAAAGTCTAAACAAACGCGAATTGAGAACATAACCTACAAATTTTTAGGTTAGTTTCATGATTTTCGCTCACGAGTCCAATGATATTTCAATCTTCGAGTTTGGGCCATTTTTGGCTATTTTAGGATTTTGACAGATTTTGGATTTTAGGTTATGTTGATGGATTTCAATCAGATGTACGTGGTGTTAAGGATTCATTGTTATGAAGGATTTTTAGGAGTTTTGGAATCTTTAAAGGGGAACGCTCGCTCTTATGTATCTAATTTTACATGTAGTCTTAAAGCTAACGTCGGAGGTGCGACCGACGTCATTAGAAAGGTCGGGATGGTTACCGAATGCGTCGGGATGATACCCGGAAGTAGAAAAGTCGGAAGTGTACGACTCGATTTCTTCCATCTCCAATGGGGGCAATCGAAATGAAACTCTTTCCGACGAGGTGTTAAAACACCGGAGGCTCGCTTTGCCTTTACGATTGGTGACAACGCAGTCACCCAGGAATACATCCGGCGCTACATTAACACGGCGGATATATCCCTGTTTGGGTCCTTCGACGTCGACCGCTATACACGCAACGGTACGAGGTTCGAGGACGAATTCTTCGGATTTCAGAGGAGTCTTTGTTCGGACTCGATCCTCACGCTCCACGATCCGACTTCTCGCAGTGTACTCCGATATCTCTCGAGTCTCCTTCGATTCCGGCCGGCTTTTCACGGCGTTTTTCTCTAGGGAGTACTCGATCGAATCCCGAGGAGGCATTGAAATAACCTCCGTCACCGGGGCTCTGCAAGGTCTGACCGCAGGTGCACGAGGATTTGAGGAAGACACTCGAACGTTCCCTGCCGAATGTTCCTCACGCTTGGCGGCTGGAGTTTTAACGAGATCATTGGTCATAGACGAAGGCATTGAAATAACCTCTGCTGCCAATTTATCGCGAGGCTCAGCCGTGGGCGCGCAAGGGTTCGAGAAGGAAACCCGAATGTTTCCTATCATAATGTATTCATTCGCAAAGGAGATCTCGGCTCCTGTTCTGAAGAAGGGAGAACCGAGGATTCCGTCGATGTTAATTGGGAAGTTTTCTTCCAAGACATGAAATTCGATAGGGTTTTGACCCTGTAAGTGTATTTTAATTTGACCGAGAGTTGGAATGGATCCCTCGGTTATTCCTTGGACTTCTATAGTGTTCGTATGATCTATAGGTAGATTTGGTTCTAGACTTGACGCACGAATTAGATTGATCTCCGAACCCGTGTCCAACAAAAATTCACACTTCTTTTGTAATTGAGGGGCGGAGATTTTTACGCGCGGGATTGGTGAGTCTGCAGCAAGATTTACTGCTGAGACGAATCGTCGGACTGGTCGTTCGTCCGGATAGCCGTTTGGGTGCGGGCTGTAGTTTGAGTTGAAGATGCGGCCTCCCGCCTTGGGTTGGCTTCGGTCGGGAGGCCGGACTCGTTTCCCGACCTCCTATTATTATTAAAAGTGCGCTTACGGCACTCGTGAATATCGTGCCCGGGGGTTTTGCAGTAGTTGCAAAATTTGTTAGGGCTTGAGGGGCGATCTGTGCGACCATCGCGGTACGTGTTTTGGTCGCGAGGATTGTTTTCCCATCGCCGTTGCGGCGTCGGGGAGCGATAAGAGTCCCGGTTTGAGTTTCTCGAGGACTGCTGAGACGAGTCCGGTCTGTTATCGCGGCGTTCTTGAGTTCGCTCTGGAATGTCACGAGCGGACTCGTACGTGGAACGCTGGCGATACGGCCGGTTATCAGAGAAGCTGACTCGTTTTTCTTCGCGGATCAGTTCTCGTCGACGAGTCTGGTCTGACTCATACTGCCTGTAAGCAGAGATGGCTGCTTCGAAAACAGTGGCAGGATTTCGCGAAGGGCAATGAAGCACTTCGGCACGCAGCTGAGGAAGGAGACCTCGTAGAAAACAATCTACTACGAAGCGATCTAGTTCTTCGTAATCAAGGCCAATATCTGTGGCATCTTGAATCGCGGTTCGAAGGTCTTTAACGCGATTGATGAAGTCTAAGATGTGCTCGTTTGGAGCTTGGAGTACACTTGCGAGATCGCCACGGTACTGGTCCACGAATTTGTACGGGCCCAGTACTGTACGTAACTTTTCGCATAGTGCAGAAATTGTGACTATGTGCTCGCCTTCTATAGCGGCATAAGCACGATCGTGGAGTTTATTGCAGAGCAATTTCGTGAGGGCACGCTCTGCAGTGGCCGGTACGGTGTCACGCGCGCGTTTGCATGCACGTATGAATTGCAGGACGGAAGACGAAGTTCCGTCGAATCTAGGGACAAGCTCGGCGGCTTGTTTTAGAGCGAAATTGCCAGTAGGTTCATACTGTGGGATTTCGCGTGGCCCTGGCGGTGAAGGTTCCCGCATATTAGAGACGTTACTAGGGCCTGGTGTAGGCGATTGTTGACGTAGGCTTTGACTCGTGATTTGGATGTTATGAAGCTCTTTTCGTATTTCGTCGAGCATATTCTTTTGGTTTTGTGCGTCTTCTTCATATTTGAGACGCAATTTGGCAATAAAATCAGTTTCTTCTTTGAGATATTGCTCTCTACGGGCGAGGTCTTGCGCATAAAGGAGTAACTCTTCCTCGGTCATTGGAGGAAGGTCTGCGTTAGGATCTGCTCGGAGATCCTTTTGAGATCGCGTGATTGGGCGAGACATTTTGAAAGATATAAATGGGATTTAAGAAATGTGAACTTCGCACTGACACGCGTCGGAGCTTATTAATGCAAATATCGGCGACCACTTCGATGTCCTACCGACTGCGCCAAATTTGTCACGTCCGTCACTGTGTTTTTGTTACAGGTACCAGGAGAGAGAAAAGAGAACAGTGACAGACGGACGGTTGAGATATTATGATTAAAATGAGGAGTGGTCTTTCGTGCCGAGACAGCCGCGGGCTGTCATATGCACTAGGACAACCGATATTGCTATGGATGCAGTCAAGAAGAGAACGTCCGACGCGGTTACAAGAAGTGTCCCGACAAGAATCGCGCGCGAGAGGATGCAACGAGAACGGTGAGTTTACAGGATTCAGCAATTATACAAGACATTATATGACTCACCGCAATGCTGTATTAACGCCTAATAATATTGTTGCAGCAGGAACTGGCGGTACTGACAGTAGGTGTCGTACATCGGGTCTTCTATACAGATGTTACGTCACGCCCCACGTCCTAGGCAAAGAAGATGACCCCAGGAGGCGGCACGTGGAATTGAAGAGGAAACGGTCTTTTACGCCAAGACAGCCAGACGGGCAGTCATATGCGCTAGGACACCGATAGTCATTTGAGACCGACACCCGCTAGCAGTCAACGCGGATGGCGATACTTCTACGCTGACGCAACGAACGCGGTGAGTTGACATGGAACAAAAGGGGTTACAAAAGATACGAATTCTCACCGGTTAGTTGTTGTATCTTAGTAGTACTGTTGAAGGAGCTGAGCTCGTCGGTCAGCATGGGTCTGGTATAACGGGTCGTCCAGACAGATCTCATCGAGATGAGGAAGGTTTGGCAGCTGTCTCGCTGGGGTACGCACGACAATGCGTCTGTTGGACGGTAGGTACTCGTCCTTGATGATCCTACAGCGAACGTGCGGCAAGATTATGGTGCTCCTGCTGTCATCGTCATCAGAGCTGGTGACGAGATCAATGACCTCGTAACGAGCGGCAGGCGGGTTGTTGTTGTCACTGGACAGGTTTATGGTATTCCTGGCGTCGTCGTCGTCGTCAGAGATGTCTATGAGATCGATGATCTCATAGCGGGCAGCTGGTGTAACGTTGACAGGCGTGGAACGCGAGAGATCCGCGTGGTTGATCTCTGTTGATACTTTTCGGCCTGCACGACGTGTACGACGCATAAGGGATAGGTATGGAAGGAACTGTTTCGGAAGAGTTAATACTCTGAAAATCCTTTTGTCGGATTTTGTCGAAGTCCCAAACGTGAAAGAAAAATTGGCCAGGGGTTCCCCGTAGGCGCTGGCCAGAGGTAATTTACCTGACTCGAAAATGTCCACTCGTTAATCGGCACTACCCAGCAGAGCAGACGAACTGGCCTCCGAGCCGGGTCACCGTGCGACAACGAGGGCACTATTAAAACAGTCACTTCACTTTAGACACTGATATGTTTCCTTACACAAACTGTCACTTTAACTTCGATAATCTTTTGACTAAGTGTCACCTCGTTGACGTATTGCCTCGGCGGAGCTGTAAGCTTCTCCCTTTGTGACCGAGGTTGAACACGTAAGCGAGAGCTCAATTATTTATTATTAATATTAAATGCGTTTATCTGATTTGGAAAGTTATTATTTCCAAACGTCTACTCGTCAACCACTACTTCTCAGCGGAGCGGACGAACTGACCTCCAAGCCGAGTTCTGTATGATTAACGAGGGCACGATTCGAATTTCGAAAAGAAACTGTCACTGGATTTAGTAGAATGATGTGGAAATTAACTTCACGTAGCACTGGTAAAATATAATATATATATTGAAATAAAGAACGTTGAGTACACTTGAGTATAAACTTGGTAGTATAATAATAAATGAATTAAACGTAATAATCGTATACGGAGTATGAGTTAGTAAGAGTTAGAATTGGAATTGATTTAGGAATTGAATTGGAATGGATTTGGAATAGAATAGTAGAACAAACGTCGATGAACGTCGAAGCGCGAATTAGAAGAGCGCAGATCGACACGTCTGCTCGCTTCGCTGGCTTGGGCCAGACTGACTGATGTCGTTGTGTGAGAATGGAGTGAGCGCAGACCGACACGTCCGCTCACTTCGCTGGCTAGCACCAGACTGATGCAAGAGGCAGCTCTGCGTTGCCTCCTTCGCTCGGAGTGGGGGTTGCTGACGCTGCAGTCCCTTTGTCCTCGCTCGTCGGAGTGGTGACGGGTGCAAGACTGCTGACGTTGCAGTCTCTTTGTCCTCGCTCTCGACAGAGTGGTGACGCGTGCAAGACTGCTGACGTTGCGATCTCTTTGTTCTCGAGGTGGCGTTTACTCGAGCGGAGTTGAGGATTTGAACAAGTTGTAAGTGTAGATGAGGGTTTGAACAAGTGAAAGTAAGTTCGGAGTGATGGTTGGGTTTAGAACAATTGGGAGAGTCGAGATTTAAGTAGTGATGGGTATTAGAACAAGTTTAGGAAAAGTCGTGGGTGAAGTAGTGATGGGTTTAAGATGTATTAGAATTAGAACAAGAGTTTGATAGCGATGGGTTTAAGAGATATTAGATTTAGAACAAGAGTTTGATAGCGATGGGTTTAAGAGATATTAGATTTAGAACAAGAGTTTGATAGCGATGGGTTTAAGAGGTATTATGTACTTAATATTTAATCTTAGCCTAGAATCGAGGTACGGTCCTCGATTCGACCAACGTCGGAGGTCGTCCGACGTAACACCTCCCTCGCCGGAGAAGAGATTTCTCGGAGTGAAATCTCTCGGTCCGAGGTTGTGTTCGGTGAGCGCTCGCATTACAATTTTTGGTCTTGAGACGCATCGTTAGTGAGCGATCCGCGCAGGGAGCTCAGTTCTCGGCGCACGTTGACTGTATTAACAGTACGAAACACTGGATGCACTGAGATGTTGTCTGATTCTGCGCGAGGAGTTGGGGTAGGTTTCGCAATGTCCGACAGTCTATAATCGCAATGTTCATTATTTGACTGTCTTTTATTGGGGTCTTGGGAGGGAATGGGCTCACTTATGTCATTTTCACTTTCACTTTTCCGATATCTGACAGCGTATGTGTATGTTTCGTCTCTTTGTTTCAGGAAAATGAAGAATCTTGTCAAGGAACTCCAGATGGCGACGATGAGGTGGAGGCTCCAGCCGTATAACGAATGGAGAGCGATGCCATTGATGATTGTGCTGATAATAGTTTTTATTGTGCGAATTGCCACATATATTCCTATTAATCCAGCGGTTACGGATCCGAACGTGGTAAATCCTGACCATAACTTCTGTGCGGTAGATTCAGCTATTTGTTGAAGCGACTCTTCGTCGAGCAGGTTGAACATGTTAATATTTCCTGCTGCGTATTGTCTACCTGAGGCGCCTTGTGCAATAGTATTTATTACGGCTACCTTTTCTACAGGGAACATTATGTGATCCTGCAGTTTGTCGAGGTCGTCTTGCGAATATATGCCTCCAGTCGCGAGGTTTTTGGGGTCCACGTATTTCCATATGGCCTTAGAGATTGGATGGAGTTCTGACGGTGCAATGGTTTCTGTTAGTGATGGAGTGAGTCGGTACCATGTTCCATGTATTCTGTAATATGGAGATAGTAACTCGCTGCACGGCTTCTCTGTACCGGTGTTTGAAATAATGTGGTCCTTTGGTTTCAGGAATCTTGAAGAATTCTTGTACGTGACGGGCAGTTCGTCATAACAGCGTTCCGTTTTCCGGATCTGGACTGTCACCGGGATACATTTGATAATATGGACCAGTTCACCTGCTGGGACTGCAATAAATCCAGCGTCTTTCATGATGGCGGTTGCCACTTCTTCAGGGGCTGTGTGCAGCTGAGTGAGTGCGTTCTGGAGAATTTGTCGTTCTAGTTCGCACTTTTGACGAATGACGTCCTTATATAGTTGAGAAAATTGTGTACGGAGATGTTTCTCTACGTAGACGAATTTGCTGTTGACATAGGTGAATATGTCGAGATTGTTGACGAGGGTGGGTGACTTCTCCTTGAATTTCCCTGACTTCCCCGTTTCTAGTATGAACAGTTTTGGATGTTCTGTACGGATTATGATAAATCCGCAGACTGAAGATCGTCCTGTCTCGGTTAGTGCAAATGTTGTATCCTGAGAGGCAACTGTATACAAGGTTGGCGAGGATTTTAACTGTGGGGATAGCTTGGTCGCTAGCCCTTCGTATAGAACATCGTAGTTGTTGAATCTGCATGAATCTGTTGGTGCGGGTTCCCAGAATGTGTATCCGTCCTGTGAATCGAGGCAGTTGCCTTTCTGAAGAGGACAGGTTTGTCCGGATTGTAAATGAATTTGTGCTGTGGATAGCTTTATCGGTGCAATGTAGTCCCGTATCGTGATGCGTATTATGGCTTGCACCACGACGTCCGTCCAGGTTCCAAAAGGATCGTTTGTTACGTCGTCCGATGTACGACGTTGGCCTTGTACATACATTATGTATTCAAGGTCTGATCTGCATAAGATCCATACACCGTCCCCTAGACATAAGAGCATAATATTAAGATCTCATATATTGTATTGTTCTAATCCTTATCTCCGTCTCTATCCATCACCATAACTTCACCTTGATCAACACCTTACCTCAGTTTCAACCCATCACCACGACACATAATGCAATAAAGTATTGCATCACTCTGGAAGCATCTAGAAGCTTCTAGAAACGTCGAGAAGTCCAAAGACTGCTGCATCAGCAGTCCCACGCTCGTAGAGGGCAATAGGACAGCCACGAGACTGCAGCGTCAGCAGAAATGCACGTGCAGTCCCCGGGAGCGAAGACGCTGCTGCGTCAGCGGTTCTCCCACTCCGACGACTGAAGAACAAAGAGACTGCAGCGTCAGCTATCCCCACTCCGAACGAAGGAGGCAAGGCAGAGCGGACGCTTGCATCAGTCCGCCTTCAGCCAGCGACTCGCACAGACGTGCTTACCTGGCCTCAGAGTCAGTCCGGTTTCAAGAGCAGACGTGTTCAGTCTAGCTCCGCGAAAGTGAAGTGTGTCGATCCTTCACTCCTAATTCCAATTCCAATTCCAACTCTAACTCAACTCAACTCAAGTCCTAATTCTCATACGTTATTCCTACAACATATTACTATATCCATTATTCATTAATCCAATTACTACTCCTATTATAATACTACTTACATATATTGTATACCAGTGTACTTACCAGTTCTTATTTAATATATCGTTGTTATACCAGTGCTTCGATCTTGTTATTCTTGTGTTAGTTCAACACCATCTTCCAATTCAGTTCTTGCATCGAATAAATTAAACTCGTGACATATCCGGACTTGGTCTAAAGTGCGCAGTGGAAACGCTGAGCCGCCAATAAGGAATTTGAAGCGAGTCATAGAGAAGTTCTCGTGCCACGTCTAGAATTGGTCTAAAGAGCGCAGTGGAAACGCTGAGCCGCCACTATAGACGTGAAGCGAGTTAACTACCAAAAAGGTTAATAACAAGTGGAAGTTCATTTTCATTATATTATTATTAATATTCCATCATTACTATTCCTTACCCATGCGACGCCCACGTCGAGCGGGACGCAAGTATCAACTTGCTAAATTGAGACGCGCGTTGAGAAATAAAGCGGTGCTCGATCAAATCATTGCCACTACCGAGTGGACAGAACTTCTGGGAACCACCGAGCACATTCCGTGTGACGCGTCCGATTACGTTTCTGTATACGGTTGCCCTTGCAACCCTCCTAAAGAGGTCAACCACGCGGACCTCTCGCGAGCTCCGACGCCAGTTCTGCATCCGGTCGATCGTCCTGAGGTAATCGACATAGCCGACGACGACAGCCAAGACACGATCATCGTTCCCAGGGTCCGTTGCCGAATCATCCGTGACGTTCCTCTGCCAGCTCACCAACGTGTCGTCTTGCGGCCAGCATCCAAGGCCACTAATGTCGTCCCGAACCGAGCAGCAGCAACTCTGCCAGATCTTCCCCTGTCACGTCCGTCACTGTGTTTTTGTTACAGGTACCAGGAGAGAGAAAAGAGAACAGTGACAGACGGACGGTTGAGATATTATGATTAAAATGAGGAGTGGTCTTTCGTGCCGAGACAGCCGCGGGCTGTCATATGCACTAGGACAACCGATATTGCTATGGATGCAGTCAAGAAGAGAACGTCCGACGCGGTTACAAGAAGTGTCCCGACAAGAATCACGCGCGAGATGATGCAACGAAAACGGTGAGTTTACAGGATTCAGCAATTATACAAGATATTATACGACTCACCGCAATGTTGTATTACGCCTAATAATATTGTTGCAGCAGGAACTGGCGGTACTGACAGTAGGTGTCGTACATCGGATCTTCTATACAGATGTCCTCGAGGTGGGGAAGATCTGGCAGAGTTGCTGCTGCTCGGTTCGGGACGACGTTAGTGGCCTTGGATGCTGGCCGCAAGACGACACGTTGATGAGCTGGCAGAGGAACGTCACGGATGATTCGGCAACGGACCCTGGGAACGATGATCGTGTCTCGGCTGTCGTCGTCGTCGGCTATGTCGATCACCTCGCAATGTTGTATTAACGCCTAATAATATTGTTGCAGCAGGAACTGGCGGTACTGACAGTAGGTGTCGTACATCGGATCTTCTATACAGATGTCCTCGAGGTGGGGAAGATCTGGCAGAGTTGCTGCTGCTCGGTTCGGGACGACGTTAGTGGCCTTGGATGCTGGCCGCATGACGACACGTTGATGAGCTGGCAGAGGAACGTCACGGATGATTCGGCAACGGACCCTGGGAACGATGATCGTGTCTCGGCTGTCGTCGTCGTCGGCTATGTCGATTACCTCAGGACGATCGACCGGATGCAGAACTGGCGTCGGAGCTCGCGAGAGGTCCGCGTGGTTGACCTCTTTAGGAGGGTTGCAAGGGCAACCGTATACAGAAACGTAATCGGACGCGTCACACGGAATGTGCTCGGTAGTTCCCAGAAGTTCTGTCCACTCGGTAGTGGCAATGATTTGATCGAGCACCGCTTTATTTCTTAACGCGCGTCTCAATTTAGCAAGTTGATACTTGCGTCCCGCTCGACGTGGGCGTCGCATGGGTAAGGAATAGTAATGATGGAATATTAATAATATAATGAAAATGAACTTCCATTTGTTGTTAACCTTTTAGGTAGTTAACTCGCTTCACGTCTATAGTGGCGGCTCAGCGTTTCCACTGCGCTCTTTAGACCAATTCTAGACGTGGCACGAGAACTTCTCTATGACTCGCTTCAAATTCCTTATTGGCGGCTCAGCGTTTCCACTGCGCACTTTAGACCAAGTCCGGATATGTCACGAGTATAATACATTCAATGTAAGAACTGAATTGGAAGATAGTGTTGAACTAACACAAGAATAACACGATCGAAGCACTGGTATAATAATGATATATTGAGTAAGAACTGGTAAGTACACTGGTATACAATATGTAAGTAATATTATAATAGGAGTAGTAATTGGATTAATGAATAATGGATATTGTAATATGTTATAGGAATAATGTATGAGAATTAGGAGTTGAGTTGAGTTGAGTTAGAGTTGGAATTGGAATTGGAATTAGGAGTGAAGGATCGACACACTTCACTATCGCGGAGCTAGACTGAACACGTCTGCTCTTGAAGCCGGACTGGCGGCTGAGGCCAGGTAGGCACGTCTGTGCGAGTCGCTGGCTGAAGGCGGACTGATGCAAGCGTCCGCTCTGCCTTGCCTCCTTCGTTCGGAGTGGGGATAGCTGACGCTGCAGTCTCTTTGTTCTTCAGTCGTCGGAGTGGGAGAACCGCTGACGCAGCAGCGTCTTCGCTCCCGGGGACTGCACGTGCATTTCTGCTGACGCTGCAGTCTCGTGGCTGTCCTATTGCCCTCTACGAGCGTGGGACTGCTGATGCAGCAGTCTTTGGACTTCTCGACGTTTCTAGAAGCTTCTAGATGCTTCTAGAGTGATGCAATACTTTATTGCATTATGTGTCGTGGTGATGGGTTGGAACTGAGGTAAGGTGTTGATCAAGGTGAAGTTATGGTGATGGGTAGAGACGGAGATGAGGATTAGAACAATAGAATAATGAGATCTTAATACTATGCTCTTATGTCTAGGGGACGGTGTGTGGATCTTATGCAGATCAGACCTTGTATACATAGTGTGTGTACAAGGCCAACGTCGTACATCGGACGACGTAACACCTCCCAACGCGGAAAAGAAATTTCTTACAAGGAAGAAATTTCTCGCTCAACACTCGATCACACACTCATTCATGCGACGCATCGTCCGGAGGTACTCCGCGCAGGGAGCACAGTTCTCGGCGAGTATTTCCTATATTTGTACGAAACACTGGTCGCACTGAAATGTTGTCGGTGTCGGCACGTGGGGCTGGGGCTGATTTTATGCAATTTATTTCGCTTTGTTCATTTTGCATAGTTGGGTTTTGGGTGGGTGGGGAATCACTGGTGTCACTGTCACTTTTGTCTTTTCTTATCTTCTTCCAGATGAGTGTCACGTTTCGCTGACGCGGGGTTTGCGTTAGATTATTCGGCGCACGCTTGAGTTTGTTTGCATGTACAATCTTAAAATGGTTCCCTACTTTAATTTTTACATTGTTTGAGTCTAGGATGTCGCAAATTTCGTGCGGACCCGTATATTGCGCATCGAATTTGCCCTTGCAGGGTTCTTTGAGTAGGAATACCTGTTCTATATCTTCCGGTGGTCGAAGGAGATTTTGCCGACCAGAGGTTTCGTATTTCGCTCGTTTAATCTGGTAGGGGTATCTGTTATCGCGAGGGTACTCGGATTTATATTTCTTTCTTGCTGACGCGCATTTCGCTGTAGCGCAGAGATTAATTTTATCGTATTCGTTTCGCTTCGCATGGCAACGTGCAGATGGAAGTTGAAAGGAATCGAGTTTCTGTGGATCATCAAAGATATGATTTTGAAGTAAGTTAAGAAGTTCTTTTACTCTGGAGGCTTTGATATCCTTCTCTGGTTTAGAACTGTCACTGGATTTATTGTGCAATATAGAACAGACCTGCTTACATATGGGTCTTGAAGATCTTTGATTGTCGTAGGAATGGAGTTGGTCTTGGAATTGATCGGGCTGGTTGCCGGAGTTAGTATAAAAGTCGGGCTGGTTACCGGAGTTAGTATAAAGATCGGGCTGGTTACCGGAGTTAGAATAAGAATCGGGCTGGTTACCGGAGTTAGAATAAGAATCGGGCTGGTTACCGGAGTTAGTATGAGAATCGGGATGGTTACCGGAGTTAGAATAAGAATCGGGCTGGTTACCGGAGTTAGTATAAGAATCGGGCTGGTTACCGGAGTTAGTAAGGTCGGGATGGTTACCGAATGCGTCGGGATGATACCCGGAATTAGAAAGGTCGGGATGGTTACCGAATGCGTCGGGATAGTTCCCGGAATTAGTAAGGTCGGGATGGTTACCGAATGCGTCGGGATAGTACCCGGAATTAGAAAGGTCGGGATGGTTACCGAATGCGTCGGGATAGTTCCCGGAATTAGTAAGGTCGGAAGAGTACGACTCGATTTCTTCCATCTCCAATGGGGGCAATCGAAATGAAACTCTTTCCGACGAGGTGTTAAAACACCGGAGGCTCGCTTTGCCTTTACGATTGGTGACGACGCAGTCACCCAGGAATACATCCGGCGCTACATTAACACGGCGGATATATCCCTGTTTAGGTCCTTCGACGTCGACCGCTATACACGCAACGGTACGAGGTTCGAGGACGAATTCTTCGGATTTCAGAGGAGTCTTTGTTCGGACTCGATCCTCACGCTCCACGATCCGACTTCTCGCAGTGTACTCCGATATCTCTCGAGTCTCCTTCGATTCCGGCCGGCTTTTCACGGCGTTTTTCTCTAGGGAGTACTCGATCGAATCCCGAGGAGGCATTGAAATAACCTCCGTCACCGGGGCTCTGCAAGGTCTGACCGCGGGTGCACGAGGATTTGAGGAAGACACTCGAACGTTCCTTGCCGAATGTTCCTCACGCTCGGCGGCTGGAGTTTTAACGAGATCGTTGGTCATAGACGAAGGCATTGAAATAACCTCTGCTGCCAATTTATCGCGAGGCTCAGCCGTGGGCGCGCAAGGGTTCGAGAAGGGAACCCGAATGTTTCCTATCATAATGTATTCATTCGCAAAGGAGATCTCGGCTCCTGTTCTGAAGAAGGGAGAACCGAGGATTCCGTCGATGTTAATTGGGAAGTTTTCTTCCAAGACATGAAATTCAATAGGGTTTTGACCCTGTAAGTGTATTTTAATTTGACCGAGAGTTGGAATGGATCCCTCGGTTATTCCTTGGACTTCTATAGTGTTCGTATGATCTATAGGTAGATTTGGTTCTAGACTTGACGCACGAATTAAATTGATCTCCGAACCCGTGTTCAACAAAAATTCACACTTCTTTTGTAATTGAGGGGCGGAGATTTTTACGCGCGGAATTGGTGAGTCTGCAGCAAGATTTACTGCTGAGACGAATCGTCGGACTGGTCGTTCGTCCGGATAGCTGTTTGGGTGCGGGCTGTAGTTTGGGTTGAAGATGCGGCCTCCCGCCTGGGGTTGGCTTCGGTCGGGAGGCCGGACTCGTTTCCCGACCTCCTATTATTATTAAAAGCGCGCTTACGGCACTCGTGAATATCGTGCCCGGGGACTTTGCAGTAGTTGCAAAATTTGTTAGGGCTTGAGGGGCGATCTGTGCGACCATCGCGGTACGTGTTTTGGTCGCGAGGATTATTTTCCCATCGCCGTTGCGGCGTCGGGGAGCGATAAGAGTCCCGGTTTAAGTTTCTCGAGGACTGCTGAGACGAGTCCGGTCTGTTATCGCGGCGTTCTTGAGTTCGCTCTGGAATGTCACGAGGGGACTCGTACGTGGAACGCGGGCGATACGGCCGGTTATCAGAGAAGCTGACTCGTTTTTCTTCGCGGATCAGTTCTCGTCGACGAGTCTGGTCTGACTCATACTGCCTGTAAGCAGAGATGGCTGCTTCGAAAACAGTGGCAGGATTTCGCGAAGGGCAATGAAGCACTTCGGCACGCAGCTGGGGAAGGAGACCTCGTAGAAAACAATCTACTACGAAGCGATCTAGTTCTTCGTAATCAAGGCCAATATCCGTGGCATCTTGAATCGCGGTTCGAAGGTCTTTAACGCGATTGATGAAGTCTAAGATGTGCTCGTTTGGAGCTTGGAGTACACTCGCGAGATCGCCACGGTACTGGTCAACGAATTTGTATGGGCCCAGTACTGTTCGTAATTTCTCGCATAGTGCAGAAATTGTGAATATGTGCTGGCCTTCTATAGCGGCATAAGCACGATCGTGGAGTTTATTGCAGAGCAATTTTGTGAGGGCACGCTCTGCAGTGGCCGGTACGGTGTCACGCGCGCGTTTGCATGCACGTATGAATTGTAGGACGGAAGACGAAGTTCCGTCGAATCTAGGGACAAGCTCGGCGGCTTGTTTTAGAGCGAAATTTCCAGTAGGTTCATACTGTGGGATTTCGCGTGGCTCTGGCGGTGAAAGTTCCCGCATATTAGAGACGTTACTAGGGCCTGGTGTAGGCGTTTGTTGACGTAGGGTTTGACTCGTGATTTGGATGTTGCGAAGCTCTTTTCGTATTTCGTCGAGCATATTCTTTTGGTTTTGTGCGTCTTCTTCATATTTGAGACGCAATTTGGCAATGAAATCAGTTTCCTCTTTGAGATATTGCTCTCTACGGGCGAGGTCTTGCGCATAAAGGAGTAGCTCTTCCTCGGTCATTGGGGGAAGGTCTGCGTTAGGATCTTCTTGGAGATCCCTTTGAGATCGCGTGATTGGGCGAGACATTTTGGAGGATATAAATGAGATTTAAAATGTGAATTTCGTACTGACACGCGTCGGGGCTTATTAATGCAAATATCGGCGACCACTTCGATGTCCTACCGACTGCGCCAAATTTGTCACGTCCGTCACTGTGTTTTTGTTACAGGTACCAGGAGAGAGAAAAGAGAACAGTGACAGACGGACGGTTGAGATATTATGATTAAAATGAGGAGTGGTCTTTCGTGCCGAGACAGCCGCGGGCTGTCATATGCACTAGGACAACCGATATTGCTATGGATGCAGTCAAGAAAAGAACGTCCGACGCGGTTACAAGGAGTGTCCCGACAAGAATCGCGCGCGAGAGGATGCAACGAGAACGGTGAGTTTACAGGATTCAACAATTATACAAGATATTATACGACTCACCGCAATGTTGTATTAACGCCTAATAATATTGTTGCAGCAGGAACTGGCGGTACTGACAGTAGGTGTCGTACATCGGGTCTTCTATACAGATGTCCTCGAGGTTGGGAAGATCTGGCAGAGTCGCTGCTGCTCGGTTCGGGACGACATTAGTGGCCTTGGATGCTGGCCGCAAGACGACACGTTGATGAGCTGGCAGAGGGACGTCACTGATGATTCGGCAACGGACCCTGGGGACGATGATCGTATCTCGGCTGTCGTCGTCGTCGGCTATGTCGATCACCTCTGGACGATCGACCGGATGCAGAACTGGCGTCGGAGCTCGCGAGAGGTCCGCGTGGTTGACCTCTTTAGGAGGGTTGCAAGGGCAACCGTATACAGAAACGTAATCGGACGCGTCACACGGAATGTGCTCGGTGGTTCCCAGAAGTTCGGTCCACTCGGTAGTGGCAATGATTTGATCGAGCACCGCTTTATTTCTCAACGCGCGTCTCAATTTAGCAAGTTGATACTTGCGTCCCGCTCGACGTGGGCGTCGCATGGGTAAGGAATAGTAATGATGGAATATTAATAATAATATAATGAAAATGAACTTCCACTTGTTATTAACCTTTTTGGTAGTTAACTCGCTTCACGTCTATAGTGGCGGCTCAGCGTTTCCACTGCGCACTTTAGACCAATTCTAGACGTGGCACGAGAACTTCTCTATGACTCGCTTCAAATTCCTTATTGGCGGCTCAGCGTTTCCACTGCGCACTTTAGACCAAGTCCGGATATGTCACGAGTTTAATATATTCGATGCAAGAACTGAATTGGAAGATGGTGTTGAACTAACACAAGAATAACAAGATCGAAGCACTGGTATAACAACGATATATTAAATAAGAACTGGTAAGTACACTGGTATACAATATGTAAGTAGTATTATAATAGGAGTAGTAATTGGATTAATGAATAATGGATATTGTAATATGTTATAGGAATAATGTATGAGAATTAAGACTTGAGTTGAGTTGAGTTAGAGTTGGAATTGGAATTGGAATTAGGAGTGAAGGATCGACACACTTCACTATCGCGGAGCTAGACTGAACACGTCTGCTCTTGAAGTCGGAAGAAGCCGGACTGGCACGTCCGTGCGAGTCGCTCGCTTGGAGCGGACCGTTCGAGTCGCTGTCTGGAGGCGGACTGATGCAAGCGTCCGCTCTGCCTTGCCTCCTTCGGTCGGAGTGGGGATAGCTGACGCTGCAGTCTCTTTGTTCTTCAGTCGTCGGAGTGGGAGAACCGCTGACGCAGCAGCGTCTTTGCTCCCGGGGACTGCACGTGCATTTCTGCTGACGCTGCAGTCTCGTGGCTGTCCTATTGCCCTCTACGAGCGTGGGACTGCTGATGCAGCAGTCTTTGGACTTCTCGACGTTTCTAGAAGCTTCTAGATGCTTCCAGAGTGATGCAATACTTTATTGCATTATGTGTCGTGGTGATGGGTTGAAACTGAGGTAAGGTGTTGATCGAGGTGAAGTTATGGTGATGGGTAGAGACGGAGATAAGGATTAGAACAATACAATAATGAGATCTTAATACTATGCTCTTATGTCTAGGGGACGGTGTGTGGATCTTATGCAGATCAGACCTTGTATACATAGTGTGTGTACAAGGCCAACGTCGTACATCGGACGACGTAACACCTCCCAACGCGGAAAAGAAATTTCTTACAAAGAAGAAATTTCTCGCTCAACACTCGATCTCACACTCATTCATGCGACGCATCATCCGGAGGTACTCCGCGCAGGGAGCACAGTTCTCGGCGAGTATTTCCTATATTTGTACGAAACACTGGTCGCACTGAAATGTTGTCGGTGTCGGCACGTGGGGCTGGGGCTGGTTTTGTAATGTCCGACAAGTCGTATTCGCAATGTTCATTTTTCGACTGTCTTTTCTCGGGGTTTAGGGTGGGTGGGGAATCACTTTGTTCACTAACACTTTCACTTTTGTCTTTTCTTATCTGCGTCCAGATGAGTGTCACGTTTCGCTGATGCGGGGTTTGCGTTGGATTATTCGGCGCACGCTTGAGTTTGTTTGCATGTACAATCTTAAAATGGTTCCCTACTTTAATTTTTACATTGTTTGAGTCTAAGATGTCGCAAATTTCGTGAGGACCCGTATATTGCGCATCGAATTTGCCCTTGCAGGGTTCTTTGAGTAGGAATACCTGTTCTCCCACCTTGAATTCTACCGGGTTAATTCTTCTGTCGTAGTATGATTTTGATTTTCTTTTCGCGGAGACTAAGTTTCCGCGCGCGCGAATCTGGGTTTCGGTTATCTTTCTTTGCAATTGGGAGAGGTAGTGGGTATAGGAGTCGTTTTCGCATTCGTAGGAGTAGGAATCGGCGGATGGGACTCGTGCCAAAGAGCCGAATACTAACTCGTGCGGCGTGAAATCTGTGCCCTCGTGGACACTTGTATTGTAACTAAACATTGCTAAATCGACCCATTTGTCCCAGTTGTTTTTGTGGACGTATTGCTTCAGGTATTCTGCTAAGACGTGGTGGGATCTTTCGATTGACCCGTTGCTTTGAGGGTGGAAGGCTGTTGTTTGCAGCCGAGTTATTCTGAATCGTTTTGCGATGGCCTTCATCAGGGAGCTTGTGAAATTTGCTCCTTGATCCGTTAGGATGGCTTTAGGTGTTCCGAAACGACAGATAAAATTGTTTATAAATGCGTCCGCAGTGCTGATAGCATCGGCGGATTTGAGAGGGATTGCGGTTGAGTGTTTCGTTAATAGATCCTGTATGGTTAAGATGTATGTGTTTCCGTCGTTGGTTGTTGGAAGGGGCCCTACAATGTCCATGGACACCTTATCGAACGCTCTACCGGGTGTATCCGTTATTCTCATCGGCAGGCGCGTTTTTACCCTGGTCAGTTTATTACGTTGGCAACTGAGGCAGTTATTAACGTAGTTCGTTATCTGGATCTTCATACCGCTCCACCAATATCTTTCGCGGATTCTCTTCAGGGTTTTTGTAATTCCTTTGTGCCCTGCGTATGCAGAGACGTGATTTTCTGCGATAATATCATTCCATCTATCTTCGGCCGGTATCTGGATTTCGTTTGCGCAGAAGAATATGTGTACGGGGGTGTCTTCGAATGTCGCGATGAGGAGGTTCGAGACGTACTCCATGGAATTGTCATCTATATAGGTTTTAGAGATTGAAAATGTTCGCAGTCTGAGTTCGTTGGCTACATCAAGTAATGTCCGGAAACATTCTTTTAGGTCGTCAGTTGAAACCTCGTGAGTCAGGGATGGTTTGATGGGTATCTGTATCAGCTTGTTGCTACCGAAATTACTTATCTTTGCTTTGAATAAGGTCAGATCTCGACCGTCGGACAGTTTCCTTTGTCTATGGAGATCTACGGCTCCTGGGTCTATAGGTTGACCATCCAGGGTTGTGAAACATACTAAATTATCTTTCCTCATAATTAGTCGGTCGCGGAGGTACGTTATTCTCCCTTGTCGTCTTGGCTCCTCATCTTCTTCCTCGTCCTCGGAGGGTAAGGTTTCTTCTTCTTCATCGAGCCAGTTTGGTCCCGTTGGTTGGGGAATTAGGCTGGGGACGGCGGTTAAAATGTCCTCTAGTCCTGTTATGGGTGATTCCTCTTGACTGGAGGCGGGTACTAGGGGTGGTGATACCAAAAGGCTGTCGTCATCTGAACTCGCCCTAGGGCGTGGTGGCGTTTTCGATGGTGGTTCAGATGTTGAGTTTGACGATGATTTCCTCTTCCTCGGGGGAATTGACTGAGGCGGTGGCATAAGATGCGAGTCGGCCCATCTCCTTCGGCGGTTATCGAAGAGAGGGGTTCCTGGATTTGATAACGGTGCTCTTGGCGGCGATGTGCCTCCAGGGGTGCTCCATGAGAGGGGCAACGTAACTGGGTTTCGGGAGAGGGCATCAGCGTTAGAATTCGCTTTTCCAGGTTTGTAGACGACTTTATATTCAAACTCGGCCAGTTTTAGGCGCCATCTGAGGAGGCGCGACGTAGGGTCTTTTACTGACGTCATCCAGACCAGCGGTTTATGGTCTGTGATTAGTGTAAATTTTCGGCCGTAAATATATGGTCTAAAATACTGTACTGCGAATATTATGGCTAAACACTCCTTCTCTATTGTAGAATAGTTCACTTCGGCGCCCTGCAGGATCCTTGAGGCATAGGCAACGGGACGATCCTTGCCTACTTCGCCTTGGCTTAGTACGGCGCCGATGGCATATCCAGATGCATCGCAGGTGACGTTAAACGGCTTATCGAAATCCGGGTATTGAAGGACCGGTTCGTCACACAGAGCTTGTCGTAGGTCTTCGAAGGCCTTTTCTTGTTTTGGACCCCATTCGAAATTGTGCTCTTTGGCGAGGAGTTGGGTTAGGGGTTTGGAGATTTTAGCGAAGTCATTAATAAATTTGCGGTAGTACCCTGCAAGGCCTAAAAATTCGCGCACGTTTTTCGCGTTCTTAGGTCGTGGGAAATTTTGTACGGCATTAATTTTCTTTGGACATGGTCTGACGCCGTCTTGACTGATCTGATGTCCCAGGTATGCCACTTCCTTATGAAGGAAGCCGCATTTCGAGGGCTGTAATTTGAGGTTGGCTCCGCGCAGTCGGCGGGCTAGTTTATTGAATTTGGCATAATGTTCTTCTAATGAACGCGCGTAGATCACGATATCATCGAGGTACACGATGTTACGTCGGACGACCTCCGACGTTGGTCGAATCGAGGACCGTACCTCGATTCTAGGTTAAGACTAAATATTAAGTACATAACAACCTCTTAAACCCATCGCTACCAAACTCTTGTTCTAATTCTAATACCTCTTAAACCCATCACTACTTCACCCACGACTTTTCCCTAAACTTGTTCTAATACCCATCACTACTTAAATCTCGACTCTCCCAATTGTTCTAAACCCAACCACCACTCCAAACTCTCAATCTTACTTAACACTTGTTCAAACCCTCATCTACACTTACAACTTGTTCAAATCCTCAACTCCGCTCGAGTAAACGCCACCTCGAGAACAAAGAGATCGCAACGTCAGCAGTCTTGCACGCGTCACCACTCTGTCGAGAGCGAGGACAAAGAGACTGCAACGTCAGCAGTCTTGCACCCGTCACCACTCCGACGAGCGAGGACAAAGGGACTGCAGCGTCAGCAACCCCCACTCCGAGCGAAGGAGGCTACGCAGAGCTGCCTCTTGCATCAGTCTGGTGCTAGCCAGCGAAGTGAGCGGACGTGTCGGTCTGCGCTCACTCCATTCTCACACAACGACATCAGTCAGTCTGGCCCAAGCCAGCGAAGCGAGCAGACGTGTCGATCTGCGCTCTTCTAATTCGCGCTTCGACGTTCATCGACGTTTGTTCTACTATTCTATTCCAAATCCATTCCAATTCAATTCCTAAATCAATTCCAATTCTAACTCTTACTAACTCATACTCCGTATACGATTATTACGTTTAATTCATTTATTATTATACTACCAAGTTTATACTCAAGTGTACTCAACGTTCTTTATTTCAATATATATATTATATTTTACCAGTGCTACGTGAAGTTAATTTCCACATCATTCTACTAAATCCAGTGACAGTTTCTTTTCGAAATTCGAATCGTGCCCTCGTTAATCATACAGAACTCGGCTTGGAGGTCAGTTCGTCCGCTCCGCTGAGAAGTAGTGGTTGACGAGTAGACGTTTGGAAATAATAACTTTCCAAATCAGATAAACGCATTTAATATTAATAATAAATAATTGAGCTCTCGCTTACGTGTTCAACCTCGGTCACAAAGGGAGAAGCTTACAGCTCCGCCGAGGCAATACGTCAACGAGGTGACACTTAGTCAAAAGATTATCGAAGTTAAAGTGACAGTTTGTGAAAGGAAACATATCAGTGTCTAAAGTGAAGTGACTGTTTTAATAGTGCCCTCGTTGTCGCACGGTGACCCGGCTCGGAGGCCAGTTCGTCTGCTCTGCTGGGTAGTGCCGATTAACGAGTGGACATTTTCGAGTCAGGTAAATTACCTCTGGCCAGCGCCTACGGGGAACCCCTGGCCAATTTTTCTTTCACGTTTGGGACTTAGACAAAATCCGACAAAAGGATTTTCAGAGTATTAACTCTTCCGAAACAGTTCCTTCCATACCCATCCCTTATGCGTCGTACACGTCGTGCAGGCCGAAAGTATCAACTGGCCAAGTTCAAACGGGCATTAAATCAAACAGCCATCTTAAACCGCGTCTTAAGTTCGACTGATTGGACTGAACTTCTCGGAACGACCGAGAATATCGAGTGCGACGCGTCAGATTACGTATCGGTATACGGTTGTCCGTGCCGTCCGATTCCGAACACAGAGGTCGACCACGCGGACCTCTCGCGTTCTTCACCTGTCACCAAACCGTCTGCTGGTCGCTACGAGATAGCCGATCTCGTTGACATCTCTGACGACGACGACGACGTCAGGAATACCATAAACCTGTCCAGTGACAACAACAACCCGCCTGCCGTTCGTTACGAGGTCATTGATCTCGTCACCAGCTCTGATGACGATGACAGCAGGAGCACCATAATCTTGCCGCACGTTCGCTGTAGGATCATCAAGGACGAGTACCTACCGTCCAACAGACGCATTGTCGTGCGTACCCCAGCGAGACAGCTGCCAAACCTTCCTCATCTCGATGAGATCTGTCTGGACGACCCGTTATACCAGACCCATGCTGACCGACGAGCTCAGCTCCTTCAACAGTACTACTAAGATACAACAACTAACCGGTGAGAATTCGTATCTTTTGTAACCCCTTTTGTTCCATGTCAACTCACCGCGTTCGTTGCGTCAGCGTAGAAGTATCGCCATCCGCGTTGACTGCTAGCGGGTGTCGTTCTCAAATGACTATCGGTGTCCTAGCGCATATGACTGCCCGTCTGGCTGTCTTGGCGTAAAAGACCGTTTCCTCTTCAATTCCACGTGCCGCCTCCTGGGGTCATCTTCTTTGCCTAGGACGTGGGGCGTGACGTAACAACGAAGAGTTCGTTGCCTTGTAGGCCGCAGAGGACTGTGTCCATTAATCTTTGGAAGGTAGCCGGAGCATTACGGAGACCGAATGGCATTCTGTTGAATTCGTAGTGGCCGAAAGGCGTGGAGAAGGCGGTCTTCGCGGCATCCTCCTTCTCCATTCCTATCTGATGGAATCCGCTGGCTAAGTCAAACACACTGAAGTATGCGGCGCTGCCTAACTGATCTAGGATTTCGTTAATGCTAGGTAGCGGGTACGCGTCGGCCACCGACTTCTCGTTTAATGCGCGGTAATCGATTACCATGCGCCATTTTTTGTTACCCTCGGCGTCCGCTTTCTTAGGAACAATCCACAAGGGGGAATTATAAGGTGAGTTAGATGGAACGACTATGTCATTCCGTAAGAGTTCGGACATTTGTTTGTTGATTTCGTCCTTGTGGATTGGTGGGTAGCGATACTGTTTAACATGGATTGGAATATCATCCGTCGTGATGATTCTGTGAGTCACCGCATTTGTTTTTCCCAAACGATCCCCTTGGAGATGGAAAAGATCATTGTGCTTTTCTAACAAAGATTTAACATGGTCCATTTCGTCGCCGCTGAGATGATCCATGGGGATAGTTTCTAATAGCTCTTTCACGCGAGCTTCGTGGGAATTTACGATGGAATAGGTCATTCTGACCTTGGTTTTATCGGGCTGGTTACCGGAGTTAGAATAAGAATCGGGCTGGTTACCGGAGTTAGAATAAGAATCGGGCTGGTTACCGGAGTTAGTATGAGAATCGGGCTGGTTACCGGAGTTAGAATAAGAATCGGGCTGGTTACCGGAGTTAGTATAAGAATCGGGCTGGTTACCGGAGTTAGTAATGTCGGGATGGTTACCGAATGCGTCGGGATGATACCCGGAAGTAGAATGGTCGGGATGGTTACCGAATACGTCGGGATGGTTCCCGGAATTAGAAAGGTCGGGATGGTTACCGAATACGTCGGGATGATACCCGGAATTAGAAAGGTCGGGATGGTTACCGAATACGTCGGGATGATACCCGGAAGTAGAATGGTCGGGATGGTTACCGAATGCGTCGGGATGATACCCGGAAGTAGAAAGGTCGGAAGAGTACGACTCGATTTCTTCCATCTCCAATGGGGGCAATCGAAATGAAACTCTTTCCGACGAGGTGTTAAAACACCGGAGGCTCGCTTTGCCTTTACGATTGGTGACAACGCAGTCACCCAGGAATACATCCGGCGCTACATTAACACGGCGGATATATCCCTGTTTGGGTCCTTCGACGTCGACCGCTATGCACGCAACGGTACGAGGTTCGAGGACGAATTCTTCGGATTTCGGAAGAGTCTTTGTTCGGACTCGATCCTCACGCTCCACGATCCGACTTCTCGCAGTGTACTCCGATATCTCTCGAGTCTCCTTCGATTCCGGCCGGCTTTTCACGGCGTTTTTCTCTAGGGAGCACTCGATCGAATCCCGAGGAGGCATTGAAATAACCTCCGTCACCGGGGCTCTGCAAGGTCTGACCGCGGGTGCACGAGGATTTGAGGAAGACACTCGAACGTTCCTTGCCGAATGTTCCTCACGCTCGGCGGCTGGAGTTTTAACGAGATCGTTGGTCATAGACGAAGGCATTGAAATAACCTCTGCTGCCAATTTATCGCGAGGCTCAGCCGTGGGCGCGCAAGGGTTCGAGAAGGGAACCCGAATGTTTCCTATCGTAATGTATTGATTCGCAAAGGAGATCTCGGCTCCTGTTCTGAAGAAGGGAGAACCGAGGATTCCGTCGATGTTAATTGGGAAGCTTTCTCCCAAGACATGAAATTCGACAGGATTTTGACCCTGTAAGTGTATTTTAATTTGACCGAGAGTTGGGATGGATCCCTCGGTTATTCCTTGGACTTCTATAGTGTTCGTATGATCTATAGGTAGATTTGGTTCTAGACTTGACGCACGGATTAAATTGATCTCCGAACCCGTGTCTAACAAGAATTCACACTTCTTTTGTAATTGAGGGGCGGAGATTTTTACGCGCGGAATTGGTGAGTCTGCAGCAAGATTTACTGCTGAGACGAATCGTCGGACTGGTCGTTCGTCCGGATAGCCGTTTGGGTGCGGGCTGTAGTTTGGGTTGAAGATGCGGCCTCCCGCCTTGGGTTGGCTTCGGTCGGGAGGCCGGACTCGTTTCCCGACCTCCTATTATTATTAAAAGCGCGCTTACGGCACTCGTGAATATCGTGCCCGGGGACTTTGCAGTAGTTGCAAAACTTGTTAGGGCTTGAGGGGCGTTCTGTGCGACCATCGCGGTACGTGTTTTGGTCGCGAGGATTATTTTCCCATCGCCGTTGCGGCGTCGGGGAGCGATAAGAGTCCCGGTTTAAGTTTCTCGAGGACTGCTGAGACGAGTCCGGTCTGCTATCGCGGCGTTCTTGGGTTCGCTCTGGAATGTCACGAGCGGACTCGTACGTGGAACGCGGGCGATACGGCCGGTTATCAGAGAAGCTGACTCGTTTTTCTTCGCGGATCAGTTCTCGTCGACGAGTCTGGTCTGACTCATACTGCCTGTAAGCAGAGATGGCTGCTTCGAAAACAGTGGCAGGATTTCGCGAAGGGCAATGAAGCACTTCGGCACGCAGCTGGGGAAGGAGACCTCGTAGAAAACAATCTACTACGAAGCGATCCAGCTCTTCGTAATCAAGGCCAATATCTGTGGCATCTTGAATCGCGGTTCGAAGGTCTTTGACGCGATTGATGAAGTCTAGGATGTGCTCGTTTGGAGCTTGGAGTACACTCGCGAGATCGCCACGGTACTGGTCAACGAATTTGTATGGGCCCAGTACTGTTCGTAATTTCTCGCATAGTGCAGAAATTGTGAATATGTGCTGGCCTTCTATAGCGGCATAAGCACGATCGTGGAGTTTATTGCAGAGCAATTTTGTGAGGGCACGCTCTGCAGTGGCCGGTACGGTGTCACGCGCGCGTTTGCATGCACGTATGAATTGTAGGACGGAAGACGAAGTTCCGTCGAATCTAGGGACGAGCTCGGCGGCTTGTTTTAGAGCAAAATTGCCAGTAGGTTCATACTGTGGGATTTCGCGTGGCTCTGGCGGTGAAGGTTCCCGCATATTAGAGACGTTACTAGGGCCTGGTGTAGGCGTCTGTTGACGTAGGGTTTGACTCGTGATTTGGATGTTATGAAGCTCTTTTCGTATTTCGTCGAGCATATTCTTTTGGTTTTGTGCGTCTTCTTCATATTTGAGACGCAATTTGGCAATAAAATCAGTTTCCTCTTTGAGATATTGCTCTCTACGGGCGAGGTCTTGTGCATAAAGGAGTAACTCTTCCTCGGTCATTGGAGGAAGGTCTGCGTTAGGATCTGCTTGGAGATCCCTTTGAGATCGCGTGATTGGGCGAGACATTTTGAAAGATATGAATGGGATTTAGAAATGTAAATTTCGCACTGACACGCGTCGGGCTTATTAATGCAAATATCGGCGACCACTTCGAGTCCTACCGACTGCGCCAAATTTGTCACGTCCGTCACTGTGTTTTTGTTACAGGTACCAGGAGAGAGAAAAGAGAACAGTGACAGACGGACGGTTGAGATATTATGATTAAAATGAGGAGTGGTCTTTCGTGCCGAGACAGCCGCGGGCTGTCATATGCACTAGGACAACCGATATTGCTATGGATGCAGTCAAGAAAAGAACGTCCGACGCGGTTACAAGGAGTGTCCCGACAAGAATCGCGCGCGAGAGGATGCAACGAGAACGGTGAGTTTACAGGATTCAACAATTATACAAGATATTATACGACTCACCGCAATGTTGTATTAACGCCTAATAATATTGTTGCAGCAGGAACTGGCGGTACTGACAGTAGGTGTCGTACATCGGGTCTTCTATACAGATGTCCTCGAGGTGGGGAAGATCTGGCAGAGTCGCTGCTGCTCGGTTCGGGACGACATTAGTGGCCTTGGATGCTGGCCGCAAGACGACACGTTGATGAGCTGGCAGAGGGACGTCACTGATGATTCGGCAACGGACCCTGGGGACGATGATCGTATCTCGGCTGTCGTCGTCGTCGGCTATGTCGATCACCTCTGGACGATCGACCGGATGCAGAACTGGCGTCGGAGCTCGCGAGAGGTCCGCGTGGTTGACCTCTTTAGGAGGGTTGCAAGGGCAACCGTATACAGAAACGTAATCGGACGCGTCACACGGAATGTGCTCGGTGGTTCCCAGAAGTTCGGTCCACTCGGTAGTGGCAATGATTTGATCGAGCACCGCTTTATTTCTCAACGCGCGTCTCAATTTA
Source organism: Lasioglossum baleicum (assembly GCF_051020765.1). Taxonomy (NCBI): domain Eukaryota; kingdom Metazoa; phylum Arthropoda; class Insecta; order Hymenoptera; family Halictidae; genus Lasioglossum; species Lasioglossum baleicum. The sequence continues at coordinate 80,504 of NW_027469143.1, read as the reverse complement.
GCAAGTTGATACTTGCGTCCCGCTCGACGTGGGCGTCGCATGGGTAAGGAATAGTAATGATGGAATATTAATAATAATATAATGAAAATGAACTTCCACTTGTTATTAACCTTTTTGGTAGTTAACTCGCTTCACGTCTATAGTGGCGGCTCAGCGTTTCCACTGCGCACTTTAGACCAATTCTAGACGTGGCACGAGAACTTCTCTATGACTCGCTTCAAATTCCTTATTGGCGGCTCAGCGTTTCCACTGCGCACTTTAGACCAAGTCCGGATATGTCACGAGTTTAATATATTCGATGCAAGAACTGAATTGGAAGATGGTGTTGAACTAACACAAGAATAACAAGATCGAAGCACTGGTATAACAACGATATATTAAATAAGAACTGGTAAGTACACTGGTATACAATATGTAAGTAGTATTATAATAGGAGTAGTAATTGGATTAATGAATAATGGATATTGTAATATGTTATAGGAATAATGTATGAGAATTAAGACTTGAGTTGAGTTGAGTTAGAGTTGGAATTGGAATTGGAATTAGGAGTGAAGAATCGACACACTTCACTATCGCGGAGCTAGACTGAACACGTCTGCTCTTGAAGTCGGAAGAAGCCGGACTGGCACGTCCGTGCGAGTCGCTCGCTTGGAGCGGACCGTTCGAGTCGCTGTCTGGAGGCGGACTGATGCAAGCGTCCGCTCTGCCTTGCCTCCTTCGGTCGGAGTGGGGATAGCTGACGCTGCAGTCTCTTTGTTCTTCAGTCGTCGGAGTGGGAGAACCGCTGACGCAGCAGCGTCTTTGCTCCCGGGGACTGCACGTGCATTTCTGCTGACGCTGCAGTCTCGTGGCTGTCCTATTGCCCTCTACGAGCGTGGGACTGCTGATGCAGCAGTCTTTGGACTTCTCGACGTTTCTAGAAGCTTCTAGATGCTTCCAGAGTGATGCAATACTTTATTGCATTATGTGTCGTGGTGATGGGTTGAAACTGAGGTAAGGTGTTGATCGAGGTGAAGTTATGGTGATGGGTAGAGACGGAGATAAGGATTAGAACAATACAATAATGAGATCTTAATACTATGCTCTTATGTCTAGGGGACGGTGTGTGGATCTTATGCAGATCAGACCTTGTATACATAGTGTGTGTACAAGGCCAACGTCGTACATCGGACGACGTAACACGTCACGGATGATTCGGCAACGGACCCTGGGAACGATGATCGTGTCTCGGCTGTCGTCGTCGTCGGCTATGTCGATCACCTCGCAATGTTGTATTAACGCCTAATAATATTGTTGCAGCAGGAACTGGCGGTACTGACAGTAGGTGTCGTACATCGGATCTTCTATACAGATGTCCTCGAGGTGGGGAAGATCTGGCAGAGTTGCTGCTGCTCGGTTCGGGACGACGTTAGTGGCCTTGGATGCTGGCCGCATGACGACACGTTGATGAGCTGGCAGAGGAACGTCACGGATGATTCGGCAACGGACCCTGGGAACGATGATCGTGTCTCGGCTGTCGTCGTCGTCGGCTATGTCGATCACCTCGCAATGTTGTATTAACGCCTAATAATATTGTTGCAGCAGGAACTGGCGGTACTGACAGTAGGTGTCGTACATCGGATCTTCTATACAGATGTCCTCGAGGTGGGGAAGATCTGGCAGAGTTGCTGCTGCTCGGTTCGGGACGACGTTAGTGGCCTTGGATGCTGGCCGCATGACGACACGTTGATGAGCTGGCAGAGGAACGTCACGGATGATTCGGCAACGGACCCTGGGAACGATGATCGTGTCTCGGCTGTCGTCGTCGTCGGCTATGTCGATTACCTCAGGACGATCGACCGGATGCAGAACTGGCGTCGGAGCTCGCGAGAGGTCCGCGTGGTTGACCTCTTTAGGAGGGTTGCAAGGGCAACCGTATACAGAAACGTAATCGGACGCGTCACACGGAATGTGCTCGGTAGTTCCCAGAAGTTCTGTCCACTCGGTAGTGGCAATGATTTGATCGAGCACCGCTTTATTTCTTAACGCGCGTCTCAATTTAGCAAGTTGATACTTGCGTCCCGCTCGACGTGGGCGTCGCATGGGTAAGGAATAGTAATGATGGAATATTAATAATATAATGAAAATGAACTTCCATTTGTTGTTAACCTTTTAGGTAGTTAACTCGCTTCACGTCTATAGTGGCGGCTCAGCGTTTCCACTGCGCTCTTTAGACCAATTCTAGACGTGGCACGAGAACTTCTCTATGACTCGCTTCAAATTCCTTATTGGCGGCTCAGCGTTTCCACTGCGCACTTTAGACCAAGTCCGGATATGTCACGAGTATAATACATTCAATGTAAGAACTGAATTGGAAGATAGTGTTGAACTAACACAAGAATAACACGATCGAAGCACTGGTATAATAATGATATATTGAGTAAGAACTGGTAAGTACACTGGTATACAATATGTAAGTAATATTATAATAGGAGTAGTAATTGGATTAATGAATAATGGATATTGTAATATGTTATAGGAATAATGTATGAGAATTAGGAGTTGAGTTGAGTTGAGTTAGAGTTGGAATTGGAATTGGAATTAGGAGTGAAGGATCGACACACTTCACTATCGCGGAGCTAGACTGAACACGTCTGCTCTTGAAGCCGGACTGGCGGCTGAGGCCAGGTAGGCACGTCTGTGCGAGTCGCTGGCTGAAGGCGGACTGATGCAAGCGTCCGCTCTGCCTTGCCTCCTTCGTTCGGAGTGGGGATAGCTGACGCTGCAGTCTCTTTGTTCTTCAGTCGTCGGAGTGGGAGAACCGCTGACGCAGCAGCGTCTTCGCTCCCGGGGACTGCACGTGCATTTCTGCTGACGCTGCAGTCTCGTGGCTGTCCTATTGCCCTCTACGAGCGTGGGACTGCTGATGCAGCAGTCTTTGGACTTCTCGACGTTTCTAGAAGCTTCTAGATGCTTCTAGAGTGATGCAATACTTTATTGCATTATGTGTCGTGGTGATGGGTTGGAACTGAGGTAAGGTGTTGATCAAGGTGAAGTTATGGTGATGGGTAGAGACGGAGATGAGGATTAGAACAATAGAATAATGAGATCTTAATACTATGCTCTTATGTCTAGGGGACGGTGTGTGGATCTTATGCAGATCAGACCTTGTATACATAGTGTGTGTACAAGGCCAACGTCGTACATCGGACGACGTAACACCCCACCTCGAGGACATCTGTATAGAAGATCCGATGTACTACACCTACTGTCAGTACCGCCAGTTCCTGCTACAACAATATTATTAGGCGTCAATACAACATTGCGGTGAGTCGTATAATGTCTTGTATAATTGCCGAATCCTGTAAACTCACCGTTCTCGTTGCATCATCTCGCGCGTGATTCTTGTCGGGACACTTCTTGTAACCGCGTCGGACGTTCTCTTCTTGACTGCATCATAGCAATATCGGTTGTCCTAGTGCATATGACAGCCCGCGGCTGTCTCGGCACGAAAGACCACTCCTCATTTTAATCATAATATCTCAACCGTCCGTCTGTCACTGTTCTCTTTTCTCTCTCCTGGTACCTGTAACAAAAACACAGTGACGGACGTGACAAATTTGGCGCAGTCGGTAGGACAACGAAGTGGTCGCCGATATTTGCATTAATAAGCCCCGACGCGTGTCAGTGCGAAGTTCACATTTCTTAAATCCCATTTATATCTTTCAAAATGTCTCGCCCAATCACGCGATCTCAAAAGGATCTCCGAGCAGATCCTAACGCAGACCTTCCTCCAATGACCGAGGAAGAGCTACTCCTTTATGCGCAAGACCTCGCCCGTAGAGAGCAATATCTCAAAGAGGAAACTGATTTTATTGCCAAATTGCGTCTCAAATATGAAGAAGACGCACAAAACCAAAAGAATATGCTCGATGAAATACGAAAAGAGCTTCATAACATCCAAATCACGAGTCAAACCCTACGTCAACAATCGCCTACACCAGGCCCCAGTAACGTCTCTAATATGCGGGAACCTTCACCGCCACAGCCACGCGAAATCCCACAGTATGAACCTACTGGTAATTTCGCTCTAAAACAAGCCGCCGAGCTTGTCCCTAGATTCGACGGAACTTCGTCTTCCGTCCTACAATTCATACGTGCATGCAAACGCGCGCGTGACACCGTACCGGCCACTGCAGAGCGTGCCCTCACAAAATTGCTCTGCAATAAACTCCACGATCGTGCTTATGCCGCTATAGAAGGCCAGCACATATTCACAATTTCTGCACTATGCGAGAAATTACGAACAGTACTGGGCCCATACAAATTCGTTGACCAGTACCGTGGCGATCTCGCGAGTGTACTCCAGGCTCCAAACGAGCACATCTTAGACTTCATCAATCGCGTTAAAGACCTTCGAACCGCGATTCAAGATGCCGCAGATATTGGCCTTGATTACGAAGAACTAGATCGCTTCGTAGTAGATTGTTTTCTACGAGGTCTCCTTCCCCAGCTGCGTGCCGAAGTGCTTCATTGCCCTTCGCGAAATCCTGCCATTGTTTTCGAAGCAGCCATCTCTGCTTACAGGCAGTATGAGTCAGACCAGACTCGTCGACGAGAACTGATCCGCGAAGAAAAACGAGTCAGCTTCTCTGATAACTGGCCGTATCGCCAGCGTTCCACGTACGAGTCCGCTCGTGACATTCCAGAGCGAACTCAAGAACGCCGCGATAACAGACCGGACTCGTCTCAGCAGTCCTCGAGAAATTTAAACCGGGACTCTTATCGCTCCCCGACGCCGCAACGGCGATGGGAAAATAATCCTCGCGACCAAAACACGTACCGCGATGGTCGCACAGATCGCCCCTCAAGCCCTAACAAATTTTGCAACTACTGCAAAGTCCCCGGGCACGATATTCACGAGTGCCGTAAGCGCGCTTTTAATAATAATAGGAGGTCGGGAAACGAGTCCGGCCTCCCGACCGAAGCCAACCCAAGGCGGGAGGCCGCATCTTCAACCCAAACTACAGCCCGCACCCAAACAGCTATCCGGACAAACGACCAGTCCGACGATTCGTCTCAGCAGTAAATCTTGCTGCAGACTCACCAATTCCGCGCGTAAAAATCTCCGCCCCTCAATTACAAAAGAAGTGTGAATTTTTGTTGGACACGGGTGTCACGTCCGTCACTGTGTTTTTGTTACAGGTACCAGGAGAGAGAAAAGAGAACAGTGACAGACGGACGGTTGAGATATTATGATTAAAATGAGGAGTGGTCTTTCGTGCCGAGACAGCCGCGGGCTGTCATATGCACTAGGACAACCGATATTGCTATGGATGCAGTCAAGAAAAGAACGTCCGACGCGGTTACAAGGAGTGTCCCGACAAGAATCGCGCGCGAGAGGATGCAACGAGAACGGTGAGTTTACAGGATTCAACAATTATACAAGATATTATACGACTCACCGCAATGTTGTATTAACGCCTAATAATATTGTTGCAGCAGGAACTGGCGGTACTGACAGTAGGTGTCGTACATCGGATCTTCTATACAGATGTCCTCGAGGTGGGGAAGATCTGGCAAAGTTGCTGCTGCTCGGTTCGGGACGACGTTAGTGGCCTTGGATGCTGGCCGCAAGACGACACGTTGATGAGCTGGCAGAGGAACGTCACGGATGATTCGGCAACGGACCCTGGGAACGATGATCGTGTCTCGGCTGTCGTCGTCGTCGGCTATGTCGATCACCTCTGGACAATCGACCGGATGCAGAACTGGCGTCGGAGCTCGCGAGAGGTCCGCGTGGTTGACCTCTTTAGGAGGGTTGCAAGGGCAACCGTATACAGAAACGTAATCGGACGCGTCACACGGAATGTGCTCGATGGTTCCCAGAAGTTCGGTCCACTCGGTAGTGGCAATGATTTGATCGAGCACCGCTTTATTTCTCAACGCGCGTCTCAATTTAGCAAGTTGATACTTGCGTCCCGCTCGACGTGGGCGTCGCATGGGTAAGGAATAGTAATGATGGAATATTAATAATATAATGAAAATGAACTTCCACTTGTTATTAACCTTTTTGGTAGTTAACTCGCTTCACGTCTATAGTGGCGGCTCAGCGTTTCCACTGCGCTCTTTAGACCAATTCTAGACGTGGCACGAGAACTTCTCTATGACTCGCTTCAAATTCCTTATTGGCGGCTCAGCGTTTCCACTGCGCACTTTAGACCAAGTCCGGATATGTCACGAGTTTAATATATTCGATGCAAGAACTGAATTGGAAGATGGTGTTGAACTAACACAAGAATAACAAGATCGAAGCACTGGTATAACAACGATATATTAAATAAGAACTGGTAAGTACACTGGTATACAATATGTAAGTAGTATTATAATAGGAGTAGTAATTGGATTAATGAATAATGGATATTGTAATATGTTATAGGAATAACGTATGAGAATTAGGACTTGAGTTGAGTTGAGTTAGAGTTGGAATTGGAATTGGAATTAGGAGTGAAGGATCGACACACTTCACTTTCGCGGAGCTAGACTGAACACGTCTGCTCTTGAAGCCGGACTGACTCTGAGGCCAGGTAGGCACGTCTGTGCGAGTCGCTGGCTGAAGGCGGACTGCTCGAGTCGCGAGATGGAGGCGGACTGCTGCAAGCGTCCGCTCTGCCTTGCCTCCTTCGTTCGGAGTGGGGATAGCTGACGCTGCAGTCTCTTTGTTCTTCAGTCGTCGGAGTGGGAGAACCGCTGACGCAGCAGCGTCTTCGCTCCCGGGGACTGCACGTGCATTTCTGCTGACGCTGCAGTCTCGTGGCTGTCCTATTGCCCTCTACGAGCGTGGGACTGCTGATGCAGCAGTCTTTGGACTTCTCGACGTTTCTAGAAGCTTCTAGATGCTTCCAGAGTGATGCAATACTTTATTGCATTATGTGTCGTGGTGATGGGTTGAAACTGAGGTAAGGTGTTGATCAAGGTGAAGTTATGGTGATGGGTAGAGACGGAGATAAGGAGTAGAACAATAGAATAATGAGATCTTAATACTATGCTCTTATGTCTAGGGGACGGTGTATGGATCTTATGCAGATCAGACCTTGTATACATAGTGTGTGTACAAGGCCAACGTCGTACATCGGACGACGTAACACCTCCCAACGCGGAAAAGAAATTTCTTACAAGGAAGAAATTTCTCGCTCAACACTCGACCACACACTCATTCATGCGATGCATCGTCCGGGTGTTACGTCGTCCGATGTACGACGTTGGCCTTGTACACACACTATGTATACAAGGTCTGATCTGCATAAGATCCACACACCGTCCCCTAGACATAAGAGCATAGTATTAAGAACTCATTATTCTATTGTTCTAATCCCTATCTCCGTCTCTATCCATCACCATAACTTCACCCTGATCAACACCTTACCTCAGTTTCAACCCATCACCACGACACATAATGCAATAAAGTATTGCATCACTCTGGAAGCATCTAGAAGCTTCTAGAAACATCGAGAAGTCCAAAGACTGCTGCATCAGCAGTCCCACGCTCGTAGAGGGCAATAGGACAGCCACGAGACTGCAGCGTCAGCAGAAATGCACGTGCAGTCCCCGGGAGCAAAGACGCTGCTGCGTCAGCGGTTCTCCCACTCCGACGACTGAAGAACAAAGAGACTGCAGCGTCAGCTATCCCCACTCCGACCGAAGGAGGCAAGGCAGAGCAGGCGCTTGCATCAGTCCGCCTTCAGCCAGCGACTCGCACAGACGTGCCTACCTGGCCTCAGAGTCAGTTCGGCTTCAAGAGCAGACGTGTTCAGTCTAGCTCCGCGAAAGTGAAGTGTGTCGATCCTTCACTCCTAATTCCAATTCCAATTCCAACTCTAACTCAACTCAACTCAAGTCCTAATTCTCATACATTATTCCTATAACATATTACAATATCCATTATTCATTAATCCAATTACTACTCCTATTATAATACTACTTACATATTGTATACCAGTGTACTTACCAGTTCTTATTTAATATATCGTTGTTATACCAGTGCTTCGATCTTGTTATTCTTGTGTTAGTTCAACACCATCTTCCAATTCAGTTCTTGCATCGAATATATTAAACTCGTGACATATCCGGACTTGGTCTAAAGTGCGCAGTGGAAACGCTGAGCCGCCAATAAGGAATTTGAAGCGAGTCATAGAGAAGTTCTCGTGCCACGTCTAGAATTGGTCTAAAGAGCGCAGTGGAAACGCTGAGCCGCCACTATAGACGTGAAGCGAGTTAACTACCAAAAAGGTTAATAACAAGTGGAAGTTCATTTTCATTATATTATTATTATTCCATCATTACTATTCCTTACCCATGCGACGCCCACGTCGAGCGGGACGCAAGTATCAACTTGCTAAATTGAGACGCGCGTTGAGAAATAAAGCGGTGCTCGATCAAATCATTGCCACTACCGAGTGGACCGAACTTCTGGGAACCACCGAGCACATTCCGTGTGACGCGTCCGATTACGTTTCTGTATACGGTTGCCCTTGCAACCCTCCTAAAGAGGTCAACCACGCGGACCTCTCGCGAGCTCCGACGCCAGTTCTGCATCCGGTCGATTGTCCAGAGGTGATCAACATAGCCGACGACGACGACAGCCGAGACACGATCATCGTTCCCAGGGTCCGTTGCCGAATCATCCGTGACGTTCCTCTGCCAGCTCATCAACGTGTCATCTTGCGGCCAGCATCCAAGGCCACTAACGTCGTCCCGAACCGAGCAGCAGCAACTCTGCCAGATCTTCCCCACCTCGAGGACATCTGTATAGAAGACCCGATGTACGACACCTACTGTCAGTACCGCCAGTTCCTGCTGCAACAATATTATTAGGCGTTAATACAGCATTGCGGTGAGTCGTATAATGTCTTGTATAATTGCTGAATCCTGTAAACTCACCGTTCTCGTTGCATCCTCTCGCGCGCGATTCTTGTCGGGACACTTCTTGTAACCGCGTCGGACGTTCTTTTCTTGACTGCATCATAGCAATATCGGTTGTCCTAGTGCATATGACAGCCCGCGGCTGTCTCGGCACGAAAGACCACTCCTCATTTTAATCATAATATCTCAACCGTCCGTCTGTCACTGTTCTCTTTCCTCTCTCCTGGTACCTGTAACAAAAACACAGTGACGGACGTGACAAATTTGGCGCAGTCGGTAGGACAACGAAGTGGTCGCCGATATTTGCATTAATAAGCCCCGACGCGTGTCAGTGCGAAGTTCACATTTCTTAAATCCCATTTATATCTTTCAAAATGTCTCGCCCAATCACGCGATCTCAAAAGGATCTCCGAGCAGATCCTAACGCAGACCTTCCTCCAATGACCGAGGAAGAGTTACTCCTTTACGCGCAAGACCTCGCCCGTAGAGAGCAATATCTCAAAGAAGAAACTGATTTTATTGCCAAATTGCGTCTCAAATATGAAGAAGACGCACAAAACCAAAAGAATATGCTCGACGAAATACGAAAAGAGCTTCATAACATCCAAATCACGAGTCAAACCCTACGTCAACAAACGCCTACACCAGGCCCTAGTAACGTCTCTAATATGCGGGAACCTTCACCGCCAGAGCCACGCGAAATCCCACAGTATGAACCTACAGGTAATTTCGCTCTAAAACAAGCTGCCGAGCTTGTCCCTAGATTCGACGGAACTTCGTCTTCCGTCCTACAATTCATACGCGCATGCAAACGCGCGCGTGATACCGTACCGGCCACTGCAGAGCGTGCCCTCACAAAATTGCTCTGCAATAAACTCCACGATCGTGCTTATGCCGCTATAGAAGGCCAGCACATATTCACAATTTCTGCACTATGCGAGAAATTACGAACAGTACTGGGCCCATACAAATTCGTTGACCAGTACCGTGGCGATCTCGCGAGTGTACTCCAAGCTCCAAACGAGCACATCCTAGACTTCATCAATCGCGTCAAAGACCTTCGAACCGCGATTCAAGATGCCACAGATATTGGCCTTGATTACGAAGAGCTGGATCGCTTCGTAGTAGATTGTTTTCTACGAGGTCTCCTTCCCCAGCTGCGTGCCGAAGTGCTTCATTGCCCTTCGCGAAATCCTGCCACTGTTTTCGAAGCAGCCATCTCTGCTTACAGGCAGTATGAGTCAGACCAGACTCGTCGACGAGAACTGATCCGCGAAGAAAAACGAGTCAGCTTCTCTGATAACCGGCCGTATCGCCCGCGTTCCACGTACGAGTCCCCTCGTGACATTCCAGAGCGAACTCAAGAACGCCGCGATAACAGACCGGACTCGTCTCAGCAGTCCTCGAGAAACTCAAACCGGGACTCTTATCGCTCCCCGACGCCGCAACGGCGATGGGAAAATAATCCTCGCGACCAAAACACGTACCGCGTTGGTCGCACAGAACGCCCCTCAAGCCCTAACAAGTTTTGCAACTACTGCAAAGTCCCCGGGCACGATATTCACGAGTGCCGTAAGCGCGCTTTTAATAATAATAGGAGGTCGGGAAACGAGTCCGGCCTCCCGACCGAAGCCAACCCCAGGCGGGAGGCCGCATCTTCAACTCAAACTACAGCCCGCACCCAAACAGCTATCCGGACGAACGACCAGTCCGACGATTCGTCTCAGCAGTAAATCTTGCTGCAGACTCACCAATTCCGCGCGTAAAAATCTCCGCCCCCCAATTACAAAAGAAGTGTGAATTTTTGTTGGACACGGGTTCGGAGATCAATTTAATTCGTGCGTCAAGTCTAGAACCAAATCTACCTATAGATTATACGAACACTATAGAAGTCCAAGGACTAACCGAGGGATCCATTCCAACTCTCGGTCAAATTAAAATACACTTAGAGGGTCAAAACCCTATCGAATTTCATGTCTTGGAAGAAAACTTCCCAATTATCATCGACGGAATCCTCGGTTCTCCCTTCTTCAGAACAGGAGCCGAGATCTCCTTTGCGAATGAATACATTATGATAGGAAACATTCGGGTTCCCTTCTCGAACCCTTGCGCGCCCACGGCTGAGCCTCGCGATAAATTGGCAGCAGAGGTTATTTCAATGCCTTCGTCTATGACCAATGATCTCGTTAAAACTCCAGCCGTCGAGCGTGAGGAACATTCGGCAAGGAACGTTCGAGTGTCTTCCTCAAATCCTCGTGCACCCGCTGTCAGACCTTGCAGAGCTCCGGTGACGGAGGTTATTTCAATGCCTCCTCGGGATTCGATCGAGTGCTCCCTAGAGAAAAACGCCGTGAAAAGCCGGCCGGAATCGAAGGAGACTCGAGAGATATCGGAGTACACTGCGAGAAGTCGGATCGTGGAGCGTGAGGATCGAGTCCGAACAAAGACTCCTCTGAAATCCGAAGAATTCGTCCTCGAACCTCGTACCGTTGCGTGCATAGCGGTCGACGTCGAAGGACCCAAACAGGGATATATCCGCCGTGTTAACGTAGCGCCGGATGTATTCCTGGGTGACTGCGTCGTCACCAATCGTAAAGGCAAAGCGAGCCTCCGGTGTTTTAACACCTCGTCGGAAAGAGTTTCATTTCGATTGCCCCCATTGGAGATGGAAGAAATCGAGTCGTACTCTTCCGACAATACTAATTCCGGGTATCATCCCGACGCATTCGGTAACCATCCCGACCTTTCTAATTCCGGGTACTATCCCGACGTATTCGGTAACCATCCCGACCTTTCTACTTCCGGGTATCATCCCGACGCATTCGGTAACCATCCCGACATTACTAACTCCGGTAACCAGCCCGATTCTTATACTAACTCCGGTAACCAGCCCGATCATTATTCTAACTCCGGTAACCATCCCGACGCATTCGGTAACCATCCCGACCTTTTCAATTCCGGTAACCATCCCGACGTATTCGGTAACCATCCCGACAATTTTAATCCAGAGTCCAAAGAAGACTCCCGCGAATTCAAACCTATGAAGGTTTATTCTACAAGCTCCGGTATCAAGTCCGATTGTTTCTATTCCGAGTCTAGGTTGAAAGGAAATGTCCCCGCCTTTGATTCTCTAAAGACGACAGAACGTCTACATAAAATAAAGCATAAAACTCTACCTCGTATAGACCGAGCATACGAGTCGATCATAAAAGATCATCCCGCGATAATTTCTAAATCAGAGTCAAAGAGAGTCTATATTTCATTTCAAAAACCTACCTCTGATTTTTCGCCGGAACATGATCTCTTCCAGTCTCAACGGTCAAGTATCCGTGCACCGCAAAGCGATTTCCATCCATCTAGGAATTATACGTCTGTAAAATACGCGTCAGCAAAAAGGAGAAACAAATTTCGTATTATACTATACCTTTGCAATAACCCGCGAACAATGATTGTAGCGTCTCCTGCGATTTGCGATAAGAAACCCTCCCAGGAGATTTCATTACAGTCCTCCGCTGACGCGAAATTAGAATCCGCGATAATCACGCGTCCGGTCAACACCGATAAGCGAGCGAAATCCGAAACCCAGCGTCGACAGAATCTCCTTCCACCGCCGGAAGATACAGAACAAACGACAGCAGCACTTCGAAGAAGTTCCTACAGCCAGAATCCCAGCCTGTTCCCAGCCGCCTACCACATCGTGTCCAGTATCCACAAACACGATCAACATGTGCGGACACTTACAACCGGCGAGACCATCGGCGAACAAAGCCGGAGACTTCATCTACAGATACCAGGGAATATTCTGCTACAATGGCAGACACAGAATCTCCCTAAATGGCAGAGAACTATGCCTTGCCTGCAGCCTCACTGCGGTAGTCAGGAGGGTCATCGTATACACGCACGTTCTTACAAGGAAAAGGAAGAACGCATGCGACGCGTGTACAAAACCCATATTGAGGGAAACTCCAATATTGGAATGCATCCACTGCAGTTTCCTCCTCGCACTGGATCGGGCAGCAACAGACACTGCCAGAATAAGAAGAGAAAGAGGCGAAATTCTCACGGACGACGAAGAAGAGGACGAAAACTCAAGCACCTCTTCCTCGGACGAAGACACCAATACTCAAGCAAATTAGAGATGCAGAGTGTTTGTGCCAAAGCCGTAATCTCGTCACCTGAGACAAAAGTGACAGTGACACCAGTGATTCCCCACCCACCCAAAACCCCAATTATGCAAAATGAACAAAGCGAAATAAGTTGCATAAAACCAGCCCCAGCCCCACGTGCCGACACCGACAACATTTCAGTGCGACCAGTGTTTCGTACAAATATAGGAAATACTCGCCGAGAACTGTGCTCCCTGCGCGGAGTACCTCCGGACGATGCGTCGCATGAATGAGTGTGAGATCGAGTGTTGAGCGAGAAATTTCTTCCTTGTAAGAAATTTCTTTTCCGCGTTGGGAGGTGTTACGTCGTCCGATGTACGACGTTGGCCTTGTACACACACTATGTATACAAGGTCTGATCTGCATAAGATCCACACACCGTCCCCTAGACATAAGAGCATAGTATTAAGAACTCATTATTCTATTGTTCTAATCCCTATCTCCGTCTCTATCCATCACCATAACTTCACCCTGATCAACACCTTACCTCAGTTTCAACCCATCACCACGACACATAATGCAATAAAGTATTGCATCACTCTGGAAGCATCTAGAAGCTTCTAGAAACATCGAGAAGTCCAAAGACTGCTGCATCAGCAGTCCCACGCTCGTAGAGGGCAATAGGACAGCCACGAGACTGCAGCGTCAGCAGAAATGCACGTGCAGTCCCCGGGAGCAAAGACGCTGCTGCGTCAGCGGTTCTCCCACTCCGACGACTGAAGAACAAAGAGACTGCAGCGTCAGCTATCCCCACTCCGACCGAAGGAGGCAAGGCAGAGCAGGCGCTTGCATCAGTCCGCCTTCAGCCAGCGACTCGCACAGACGTGCCTACCTGGCCTCAGAGTCAGTTCGGCTTCAAGAGCAGACGTGTTCAGTCTAGCTCCGCGAAAGTGAAGTGTGTCGATCCTTCACTCCTAATTCCAATTCCAATTCCAACTCTAACTCAACTCAACTCAAGTCCTAATTCTCATACATTATTCCTATAACATATTACAATATCCATTATTCATTAATCCAATTACTACTCCTATTATAATACTACTTACATATTGTATACCAGTGTACTTACCAGTTCTTATTTAATATATCGTTGTTATACCAGTGCTTCGATCTTGTTATTCTTGTGTTAGTTCAACACCATCTTCCAATTCAGTTCTTGCATCGAATATATTAAACTCGTGACATATCCGGACTTGGTCTAAAGTGCGCAGTGGAAACGCTGAGCCGCCAATAAGGAATTTGAAGCGAGTCATAGAGAAGTTCTCGTGCCACGTCTAGAATTGGTCTAAAGAGCGCAGTGGAAACGCTGAGCCGCCACTATAGACGTGAAGCGAGTTAACTACCAAAAAGGTTAATAACAAGTGGAAGTTCATTTTCATTATATTATTATTATTCCATCATTACTATTCCTTACCCATGCGACGCCCACGTCGAGCGGGACGCAAGTATCAACTTGCTAAATTGAGACGCGCGTTGAGAAATAAAGCGGTGCTCGATCAAATCATTGCCACTACCGAGTGGACCGAACTTCTGGGAACCACCGAGCACATTCCGTGTGACGCGTCCGATTACGTTTCTGTATACGGTTGCCCTTGCAACCCTCCTAAAGAGGTCAACCACGCGGACCTCTCGCGAGCTCCGACGCCAGTTCTGCATCCGGTCGATTGTCCAGAGGTGATCAACATAGCCGACGACGACGACAGCCGAGACACGATCATCGTTCCCAGGGTCCGTTGCCGAATCATCCGTGACGTTCCTCTGCCAGCTCATCAACGTGTCATCTTGCGGCCAGCATCCAAGGCCACTAACGTCGTCCCGAACCGAGCAGCAGCAACTCTGCCAGATCTTCCCCACCTCGAGGACATCTGTATAGAAGACCCGATGTACGACACCTACTGTCAGTACCGCCAGTTCCTGCTGCAACAATATTATTAGGCGTTAATACAGCATTGCGGTGAGTCGTATAATGTCTTGTATAATTGCTGAATCCTGTAAACTCACCGTTCTCGTTGCATCCTCTCGCGCGCGATTCTTGTCGGGACACTTCTTGTAACCGCGTCGGACGTTCTTTTCTTGACTGCATCATAGCAATATCGGTTGTCCTAGTGCATATGACAGCCCGCGGCTGTCTCGGCACGAAAGACCACTCCTCATTTTAATCATAATATCTCAACCGTCCGTCTGTCACTGTTCTCTTTCCTCTCTCCTGGTACCTGTAACAAAAACACAGTGACGGACGTGACACGGGGGTACTCCGCGCAGGGAGCACAGTTCTCGACGAGTATTTCCTATATTTGTACGAAACACTGGTCGCACTGAAATGTTGTCGGTGTCGGCACGTGGGGTTGGGGCTGGTTTTGTAATGTCCGACAAGTCGTATTCGCAATGTTCATTTTTCGACTGTCTTTTCTCGGGGTTTAGGGTGGGTGGGGAATCACTTTGTTCACTAACACTTTCACTTTTGTCTTTCCTGTAACTTGCTGCATACGTGTAAGTATTGTCCTTTTGCTTCAGGAAGATGAAGAATCTTGTGAGGGAGCTCCATACGGCGACTGCTAGATGCAAACTCCATCCGTAAAGTGAGTGCAATGCAATACCATTGATTATGGTACTTATGATAGTCTTTATTGTTCGGATTGCTATATATATTCCTAGCACTCCGGCACTGATTGAACCAAATGTGGTGAATCCTGACCACAGTTTTTGTGCTGTTGACTCCGCTATCTGTTGCAGGGAGTTTTCGTCAAGCAGGTTGAACATATTAACGTTCCCTGTTGCGTAATCTCTGCCGGATGCTCCTTGGGCGATAGAATTTATTACGGCCACTCTTTCCACTGGAAACATGATGTGGTCCTGTAGTTTGTTGAGATCCTCTTGGGAATAGATTCCGCCTGTTGCGATATTTGTTGGATCCACGTACTTCCACGTGGGTTTGATGAGCGGTTGTAATGTTGCTGGGGCAACGGTCTCTGTGAGTGACGGCGTTAAACGATACCAAATTCCGTTTATTTTGTAGAGAGGCGGCAGGAGTTCATTGCATGGCTTTTCTGTACCTGTGGCAACTATAATATGGTCTCCTGGCTTTAAGAACTTGGAAGAATTCTGGTAAGTGATCGGAAGTTCATCGAAACAC
Organism: Lasioglossum baleicum; assembly: GCF_051020765.1. NCBI lineage: Eukaryota > Metazoa > Arthropoda > Insecta > Hymenoptera > Halictidae > Lasioglossum > Lasioglossum baleicum. Next base: position 64,304 of record NW_027469143.1, on the reverse strand, counting down.
TTATCCGTTTTCCGAACTTGTACGGTTACTGGAATGCACTTTATAATATGCACCACTTCTCCAGCTGGAACTGCGACGAATCCTGGTTCTCGCATAATGGCAGCTGCTATTTCTTCCGGTGATGAGTGTAACATCGTTAGTGCGTTTTGAAGGACCTGTTTCTCCAGTTCGCACTTTTGCCGGATGACATCCTGGTACAACTGGGTAATGTGACGTCGGTCGCACCTCCGACGTTAGCTTTAAGACTACATGTAAAATTAGATACATAAGAGCGAGCGTTCCCCTTTAAAGATTCCAAACCTCCTAAAAATCCTTCATAACAATGAATCCTTAACACCACGTACATCTGATTGAAATCCATCAACATAACCTAAAATCCAAAATCTGTCAAAATCCTAAAATAGCCAAAAATGGCCCAAACTCGAAGATTGAAATATCATTGGACTCGTGAGCGAAAATCATGAAACTAACCTAAAAATTTGTAGGTTATGTTCTCAATTCGCGTTTGTTTAGACTTTACCAAAATTTCGATTTTTGGTAATTTTCAAAAGTACTTAGAATATTTTCAAACATATGATCGGTCGACAAATGATGTCAACTAATCATATGACATATAAAATTTACATCGAAACGCCTTGCAAGAGCAAGCGCTCGAAAATATTCTAAGTCCCAATTTATTTAAATAAATAAATAGGTACGCCAATGGTTACCACTTAATTTTCGAGTCCTGCACCACTGGGAACGAAAACTGCTGACTCTAGTGCCGCGGCCATCGCGCTGTTTACGACGAAGACCGGCACAAAGAGGACACGGTCCCCTTTTGCGAAGTCAGCATTTTTCGGACGAACGTTATTCGTCGACGAACGTTCGATTCTCCCCAGTCCTCTCCGGGGACCCGAGTGGGTCAGTCGAGTTTTCGTCAATCTTCCAAGTCCAGACTATTTAGACATAGTCTTTCCAAATCCAGATTGTTTAGACACAATCTTTCCAAATCCATACTGTTTAGACACAGTCCCTAATACCATTCAGTAATATCGTATTCTTATTCGTTTAATTCAAACATTACTTCGTTTATTCAATTAAACATTTTTATTGCGTTTCATATTTCGTACTTAGTACGTATTTCGATTTCGTTAATAATAAGCATCTTTACCCTTGTATTCTTTTACGTTTATAATATACTTTGTTTTACCAGAGTCAATCTAAATCCCAATTATTATTTCCTTGCTCCTAACTTCGTAGTTTGAAGTGACACGTTGTTAGTTAGAGATAGAGTTCTCACTGGAAAGTTCGCGAATAGTATTCCTTATTCAATTTCCTGTTTCAACGTGTTCGCGTACGTGCGTGATAGTGATAGACTTGCTCGCGTAGCAAGCTCCGCAGCATCCACGTCCGTTTTCTCGAATCAAAATATCGTCAACCACGCGGACGATATTCGCGAGATAAATTCACGGGATCGCACAGCGTCCACGCCCGTTTTCGCTAGTTAAAATATCGTCAATCACGCGGACGATATTCGTGAGTTAGATTCACGGTATCGTACAGCGTCCACGCCCGTTTCCTCAACGAGCGCATCCGTCTACAATACCGTAGCAGCCAGCTGTCAACCATTGGAGGTCGTTCCTGCCAAATATTGACGTGACAGAGTTTGGCGCAGTCGTCAATCCTTGAAGGTCGTTTCCAGCCATTTGGATCAACGCCTGTCGAGCAGAGCGGACCGAATTCAAGGTCATCAGCGCAACCGTAGCCGTTCATCCGTTGCGAATTCATTTCTCGTGTCAATCGACAAACAAGCGAAGCGTAAAAGTAAGTGGAACATATTATCGCGTATGTTTCAGGGTCGCGTGCATCTTTCATCTGTGTAAGACTGCATGCAGGTGTCGGCATCGGGTCCTAGTCTGTTGATAAAAAGACCAACACTTTTATTAAATGTCAGTCAGTGGAAGAGCAGAGTAGCCGGGCCGCGGTATTCTCTTCTCTTGCTCTTATAGCCCCGCCAGGACGTGACAGTAAGTTGACTTTTCAGATGTTTTTCTACGTAGATGAACTTACTATTCACGTAGGTGAATATGTCCAGATTGCTTACTATGGTGTGAGTGCGTTCCTTGAATTTACCGGACAAACTTGTATCCAGAATAAAGAGCTTGGGGTGCTCCGTGCGAATAATAATATAACCGCAAATTGATGTACGACCAGATTCTGTCAACGCGAATGTGGTGTCTTCAGATTCCACCATATATAGTGTAGGTGAGAACTTTGTCTTTGTAGAAACTCTGGTAGCTAGTCCTTCGTAGAGAACGTCGTAGCTATTGAACTTGCAGTAATCGTTGGGAACGACGTCCCAGAATGTATGTCCATCTTGCGTATCAAGGCAGCTTCCTTTTGTGAAGGAGCATATTTGTCCTGACTGTAGATGGATCTGACCTGTAGAGAGCTTCACTGTTGCTGTGTAGTCCCTCAGGGTTATTCGAACAATGGCCTGTACAACGACACTGGTCCAAGTGCCGAATGGGTCGTTGTACGTTGTTCCCGCGCATTGCCCGTTATTTTGAAGTTCTCCCGCCAATGTGAGGCTGCGGGATGTAGTAGAATTGGGCTGGACTCCCGTGACCTGGGCGGTCGGAGTGATGAGGATTGTTCCGGTCTTCTGCAACTCGGAACAGGTTTCACTGGTGGTTGCCAGTAAATATTCCTGTCGTCCGTTCGTGACGATGGAAACATGTGAGTGCATGCCACAATAGAATATCGTGCGGTCGATTTCTATGTGGCACTGGATTACTCTCGTCTGAGTAAACTCTGCTAGTTGTAGCAATTGGATTTTTACTGAGTCCTCCGTGGGCTTGATTTCTTCAGGCTCGCAATCAGGAATATCGATGATGGAGAACGTTGTCGTGTTCAGTGTAGATCCTCCACAATCGTATCCGATGAGGGTGTACACTCGCGTGGCTATAGAGAGTAAGATGGCAACTTGGATCGGCTGCATGATTACAGTTTCGTGTGTGTCTAAGGACTGACGGTCTTCTGAGGCGATTGCTGCTTCGGAGGAGCGGTGTTGCGATGTGATATGCTGATCTTCCAGTGGTGGAAGGAGATTTTGCTGACCAGAGGTTTCGTATTTCGCTCGTTTAATCTGGTAGGGGTATCTGTTATCGCGAGGGTACTCGGATTTATATTTCTTTCTTGCTGACGCGCATTTCGCTGTAGCGCAGAGATTAATTTTATCGTATTTGTTTCGCTTCGCATGGCAACGTGCAGATGGAAGTTGAAAGGAATCGAGTTTCTGTGGATCATCAAAGATATGATTTCGAAGTAAGTTATGAAGTTCTTTTACTCTGGAGGCTTTGATATCCTTCTCTGGTTTAGAACTGTCGCTGGATTTATTGTGCAATATGGAACAGACCTGCTTACATATGGGTCTTGAAGATCTTTGATTGTCGTAGGAATGGAGTTGGTCTTGGAATTGATCGGGCTGGTTACCGGAGTTAGAATAAGGATCGGGCTGGTTACCGGAGTTAGTATGAGAATCGGGCTGGTTACCGGAGTTAGTATAAGGATCGGGCTGGTTACCGGAGTTAGTATAAGAATCGGGCTGGTTACCGGAGTTAGTATAATGATCGGGCTGGTTACCGGAGTTAGTATAAGAATCGGGCTGGTTACCGGAGTTAGAAAGGTCGGGATGGTTACCGAATGCGTCGGGACGATACCCGGAAGTAGAAAGGTCGGGATGGTTACCGAATGCGTCGGGATGGTTCCCGGAATTGGAAAGGTCGGAAGAGTACGACTCGATTTCTTCCATCTCCAATGGGGGCAATCGAAATGAAACTCTTTCCGACGAGGTGTTAAAACACCGGAGGCTCGCTTTGCCTTTACGATTGGTGACGACGCAGTCACCCAGGAATACATCCGGCGCTACGTTAACACGGCGGATATATCCCTGTTTAGGTCCTTCGACGTCGACCGCTATGCACGCAACGGTACGAGGTTCGAGGACGAATTCTTCGGATTTCGGAGGAGTCTTTGTTCGGACTCGATCCTCACGCTCCACGATCCGACTTCTCGCAGTGTACTCCGATATCTCTCGAGTCTCCTTCGATTCCGGCCGGCTTTTCACGGCGTTTTTCTCTAGGGAGTACTCGATCGAATCCCGAGGAGGCATTGAAATAACCTCCGTCACCGGAGCTCTGCAAGGTCTGACCGCGGGTGCACGAGGATTTGAGGAAGACACTCGAACGTTCCTTGCCGAATGTTCCTCACGCTCGGCGGCTGGAGTTTTAACGAGATCGTTGGTCATAGACGAAGGCATTGAAATAACCTCTGCTGCCAATTTATCGCGAGGCTCAGCCGTGGGCGCGCAAGGGTTCGAGAAGGGAACCCGAATGTTTCCTATCATAATGTATTCATTCGCAAAGGAGATCTCGGCTCCTGTTCTGAAGAAGGGAGAACCGAGGATTCCGTCGATGTTAATTGGGAAGTTTTCTTCCAAGACATGAAATTCAATAGGGTTTTGACCCTGTAAGTGTATCTTAATTTGACCGAGGGTTGGAATGGATCCCTCGGTTATTCCTTGGACTTCTATAGTGTTCGTATGATCTATAGGTAGATTTGGTTCTAGACTTGACGCACGAATTAAATTGATCTCCGAACCCGTGTCCAACAAAAATTCACACTTCTTTTGTAATTGAGGGGCGGAGATTTTTACGCGCGGGATTGGTGAGTCTGCAGCAAGATTTACTGCTGAGACGAATCGTCGGACTGGTCGTTCGTCCGGATAGCTGTTTGGGTGCGGGCTGTAGTTTGGGTTGAAGATGCGGCCTCCCGCCTTGGGTTGGCTTCGGTCGGGAGGCCGGACTCGTTTCCCGACCTCCTATTATTATTAAAAGCGCGCTTACGGCACTCGTGAATATCGTGCCCGGGGACTTTGCAGTAGTTGCAAAACTTGTTAGGGCTTGAGGGGCGATCTGTGCGACCATCGCGGTACGTGTTTTGGTCGCGAGGATTATTTTCCCATCGCCGTTGCGGCGTCGGGGAGCGATAAGAGTCCCGGTTTGAGTTTCTTGAGGACTGCTGAGACGAATCCGGTCTGTTATCGCGGCGTTCTTGAGTTCGCTCTGGAATGTCACGAGCGGACTCGTACGTGGAACGCTGGCGATACGGCCGGTTATCAGAGAAGCTGACTCGTTTTTCTTCGCGGATCAGTTCTCGTCGACGAGTCTGGTCTGACTCATACTGCCTGTAAGCAGAGATGGCTGCTTCGAAAACAGTGGCAGGATTTCGCGAAGGGCAATGAAGCACTTCGGCACGCAGCTGGGGAAGGAGACCTCGTAGAAAACAATCTACTACGAAGCGATCTAGTTCTTCGTAATCAAGGCCAATATCTGTGGCATCTTGAATCGCGGTTCGAAGGTCTTTAACGCGATTGATGAAGTCTAAGATGTGCTCGTTTGGAGCTTGGAGTACACTCGCGAGATCGCCACGGTACTGGTCCACGAATTTGTATGGGCCCAGTACTGTACGTAACTTTTCGCATAGTGCAGAAATTGTGGATATGTGCTCGCCTTCTATAGCGGCATAAGCACGATCGTGGAGTTTATTGCAGAGCAATTTTGTGAGGGCACGCTCTGCAGTGGCCGGTACGGTGTCACGCGCGCGTTTGCATGCACGTATGAATTGTAGGACGGAAGACGAAGTTCCGTCGAATCTAGGGACAAGCTCGGCGGCTTGTTTTAGAGCGAAATTGCCAGTAGGTTCATACTGTGGGATTTCGCGTGGCTCTGGCGGTGAAGGTTCCCGCATATTAGAGACGTTACTAGGGCCTGGTGTAGGCGTTTGTTGACGTAGGGTTTGACTCGTGATTTGGATGTTATGAAGCTCTTTTCGTATTTCGTCGAGCATATTCTTTTGGTTTTGTGCGTCTTCTTCATATTTGAGACGCAATTTGGCAATAAAATCAGTTTCTTCTTTGAGATATTGCTCTCTACGGGCGAGGTCTTGCGCATAAAGGAGTAACTCTTCCTCGGTCATTGGAGGAAGGTCTGCGTTAGGATCGGCTCGGAGATCCTTTTGAGATCGCGTGATTGGGCGAGACATTTTGAAAGATATAAATGGGATTTAAGAAATGTGAACTTCGCACTGACACGCGTCGGGGCTCGTTAATGCAAATATCGGCGACCACTTCGATGTCCTACCGACTGCGCCAAATTTGTCACGTCCGTCACTGTGTTTTTGTTACAGGTACCAGGAGAGAGAAAAGAGAACAGTGACAGACGGACGGTTGAGATATTATGATTAAAATGAGGAGTGGTCTTTCGTGCCGAGACAGCCGCGGGCTGTCATATGCACTAGGACAACCGATATTGCTATGGATGCAGTCAAGAAAAGAACGTCCGACGCGGTTACAAGGAGTGTCCCGACAAGAATCGCGCGCGAGAGGATGCAACGAGAACGGTTGTTACGTCGTCCGATGTACGACGTTGGCCTTGTACACACACTATGTATTCAAGGTCTGATCTACATAAGATCCACACACCGTCCCCTAGACATAAGAGCATAATATTAAGATCTCATATATTCTATTGTTCTAATCCTTATCTCCGCCTCTACCCATCACCATAACTTCACCTTGATCAACACCTTACCTCAGTTTCAACCCATCACCACGATACATAATGCAATAAAGTATTGCATCACTCTGGAAGCATCTAGAAGCTTCTAGAAACGTCGAGAAGTCCAAAGACTGCTGCATCAGCAGTCCCACGCTCGTAGAGGGCAATAGGACAGCCACGAGACTGCAGCGTCAGCAGAAATGCACGTGCAGTCCCCGGGAGCAAAGACGCTGCTGCGTCAGCAGTTCTCCCACTCCGACGACTGAAGAACAAAGAGACTGCAGCGTCAGCTATCCCCACTCCGACCGAAGGAGGCAAGGCAGAGCGAACGCTTGCATCAGTCCGCCTCCAGACAGCGACTCGAACGGTCCGCTCCAAGCGAGCGACTCGCACGGACGTGCCAGTCCGGCTTCTTCCGACTTCAAGAGCAGACGTGTTCAGTCTAGCTCCGCGAAAGTGAAGTGTGTCGATCCTTCACTCCTAATTCCAATTCCAATTCCAACTCTAACTCAACTCAACTCAAGTCCTAATTCTCATACGTTATTCCTACAACATATTACTATATCCATTATTCATTAATCCAATTACTACTCCAATTAGAATACTACTTACATATTGTATACCAGTGTACTTACCAGTTCTTATTTAATATATCGTTGTTATACCAGTGCTTCGATCTTGTTATTCTTGTGTTAGTTAACACCATCTTCCAATTCAGTTCTTGCATCGAATATAATAAACTCGTGACATATCCGGACTTGGTCTAAAGTGCGCAGTGGAAACGCTGAGCCGCCAATAAGGAATTTGAAGCGAGTCATAGAGAAGTTCTCGTGCCACGTCTAGAATTGGTCTAAAGTGCGCAGTGGAAACGCTGAGCCGCCACTATAGACGTGAAGCGAGTTAACTACCAAAAAGGTTAATAACAAGTGGAAGTTCATTTTCATTATATTATTAATATTCCATCATTACTATTCCTTACCCATGCGACGCCCACGTCGAGCGGGACGCAAGTATCAACTTGCTAAATTGAGACGCGCGTTGAGAAATAAAGCGGTGCTCGATCAAATCATTGCCACTACCGAGTGGACCGAACTTCTGGGAACCACCGAGCACATTCCGTGTGACGCGTCCGATTACGTTTCTGTATACGGTTGCCCTTGCAACCCTCCTAAAGAGGTCAACCACGCGGACCTCTCGCGAGCTCCGACGCCAGTTCTGCATCCGGTCGATTGTCCAGAGGTGATCGACATAGCCGACGACGACGACAGCCGAGACACGATCATCGTTCCCAGGGTCCGTTGCCGAATCATCCGTGACGTTCCTCTGCCAGCTCATCAACGTGTCGTCTTGCGGCCAGCATCCAAGGCCACTAACGTCGTCCCGAACCGAGCAGCAGCAACTCTGCCGGATCTTCCCCACCTCGAGGACATCTGTATAGAAGATCCGATGTACGACACCTACTGTCAGTACCGCCAGTTCCTGCTGCAACAATATTATTAGGCGTTAATACAACATTGCGGTGAGTCGTATAATATCTTGTATAATTGTTGAATCCTGTAAACTCACCGTTCTCGTTGCATCCTCTCGCGCGCGATTCTTGTCGGGACACTTCTTGTAACCGCGTCGGACGTTCTTTTCTTGACTGCATCCATAGCAATATCGGTTGTCCTAGTGCATATGACAGCCCGCGGCTGTCTCGGCACGAAAGACCACTCCTCATTTTAATCATAATATCTCAACCGTCCGTCTGTCACTGTTCTCTTTTCTCTCTCCTGGTACCTGTAACAAAAACACAGTGACGGACGTGACACGGTGAGTTTACAGGATTCAACAATTATACAAGATATTATACGACTCACCGCAATGTTGTATTAACGCCTAATAATATTGTTGCAGCAGGAACTGGCGGTACTGACAGTAGGTGTCGTACATCGGATCTTCTATACAGATGTCCTCGAGGTGGGGAAGATCTGGCAAAGTTGCTGCTGCTCGGTTCGGGACGACGTTAGTGGCCTTGGATGCTGGCCGCAAGACGACACGTTGATGAGCTGGCAGAGGAACGTCACGGATGATTCGGCAACGGACCCTGGGAACGATGATCGTGTCTCGGCTGTCGTCGTCGTCGGCTATGTCGATCACCTCTGGACAATCGACCGGATGCAGAACTGGCGTCGGAGCTCGCGAGAGGTCCGCGTGGTTGACCTCTTTAGGAGGGTTGTGTTACGTCACGCCCCACGTCCTAGGCAAAGAAGATGACCCCAGGAGGCGGCACGTGGAATTGAAGAGGAAACGGTCTTTTACGCCAAGACAGCCAGACGGGCAGTCATATGCGCTAGGACACCGATAGTCATTTGAGACCGACACCCGCTAGCAGTCAACGCGGATGGCGATACTTCTACGCTGACGCAACGAACGCGGTGAGTTGACATGGAACAAAAGGGGTTACAAAAGATACGAATTCTCACCGGTTAGTTGTTGTATCTTAGTAGTACTGTTGAAGGAGCTGAGCTCGTCGGTCAGCATGGGTCTGGTATAACGGGTCGTCCAGACAGATCTCATCGAGATGAGGAAGGTTTGGCAGCTGTCTCGCTGGGGTACGCACGACAATGCGTCTGTTGGACGGTAGGTACTCGTCCTTGATGATCCTACAGCGAACGTGCGGCAAGATTATGGTGCTCCTGCTGTCATCGTCATCAGAGCTGGTGACGAGATCAATGACCTCGTAACGAACGGCAGGCGGGTTGTTGTTGTCACTGGACAGGTTTATGGTATTCCTGACGTCGTCGTCGTCGTCAGAGATGTCAACGAGATCGGCTATCTCGTAGCGACCAGCAGACGGTTTGGTGACAGGTGAAGAACGCGAGAGGTCCGCGTGGTCGACCTCTGTGTTCGGAATCGGACGGCACGGACAACCGTATACCGATACGTAATCTGACGCGTCGCACTCGATATTCTCGGTCGTTCCGAGAAGTTCAGTCCAATCAGTCGAACTTAAGACGCGGTTTAAGATGGCTGTTTGATTTAATGCCCGTTTGAACTTGGCCAGTTGATACTTTCGGCCTGCACGACGTGTACGACGCATAAGGGATGGGTATGGAAGGAACTGTTTCGGAAGAGTTAATACTCTGAAAATCCTTTTGTCGGATTTTGTCTAAGTCCCAAACGTGAAAGAAAAATTGGCCAGGGGTTCCCCGTAGGCGCTGGCCAGAGGTAATTTACCTGACTCGAAAATGTCCACTCGTTAATCGGCACTACCCAGCAGAGCAGACGAACTGGCCTCCGAGCCGGGTCACCGTGCGACAACGAGGGCACTATTAAAACAGTCACTTCACTTTAGACACTGATATGTTTCCTTTCACAAACTGTCACTTTAACTTCGATAATCTTTTGACTAAGTGTCACCTCGTTGACGTATTGCCTCGGCGGAGCTGTAAGCTTCTCCCTTTGTGACCGAGGTTGAACACGTAAGCGAGAGCTCAATTATTTATTATTAATATTAAATGCGTTTATCTGATTGGGAAAGTTATTATTTCCAAACGTCTACTCGTCAACCACTACTTCTCAGCGGAGCGGACGAACTGACCTCCAAGCCGAGTTCTGTATGATTAACGAGGGCACGATTCGAATTTCGAAAAGAAACTGTCACTGGATTTAGTAGAATGATGTAGAAATTAACTTCACGTAACACTGGTAAAATATAATATATATATTGAAATAAAGAACGTTGAGTACACTTGAGTATAAACTTGGTAGTATAATAATAAATGAATTAAACGTAATAATCGTATACGGAGTATGAGTTAGTAAGAGTTAGAATTGGAATTGATTTAGGAATTGAATTGGAATGGATTTGGAATAGAATAGTAGAACAAACGTCGATGAACGTCGAAGCGCGAATTAGAAGAGCGCAGATCGACACGTCTGCTCGCTTCGCTGGCTTGGGCCAGACTGACTGATGTCGTTGTGTGAGAATGGAGTGAGCGCAGACCGACACGTCCGCTCACTTCGCTGGCTAGCACCAGACTGATGCAAGAGGCAGCTCTGCGTAGCCTCCTTCGCTCGGAGTGGGGGTTGCTGACGCTGCAGTCCCTTTGTCCTCGCTCGTCGGAGTGGTGACGGGTGCAAGACTGCTGACGTTGCAGTCTCTTTGTCCTCGCTCTCGACAGAGTGGTGACGCGTGCAAGACTGCTGACGTTGCGATCTCTTTGTTCTCGAGGTGGCGTTTACTCGAGCGGAGTTGAGGATTTGAACAAGTTGTAAGTGTAGATGAGGGTTTGAACAAGTGTTAAGTGTAGATGAGGGTTTGGAGTGGTGGTTGGGTTTAGAACAATTGGGAGAGTCGAGATTTAAGTAGTGATGGGTATTAGAACAAGTTTAGGAAAAGTCGTGGGTGAAGTAGTGATGGGTTTAAGAGGTATTAGAATTGGAACAAGAGTTTGGTAGCGATGGGTTTAAGAGGTTGTTATGTACTTAGTATTTAGTCTTAACCTAGAATCGAGGTACGGTCCTCGATTCGACCAACGTCGGAGGTCGTCCGACGTAACACCTCCCTCGCCGGAGAAGAGATTTCTCGGAGTGAAATCTCTCGGTCCGAGGTTGTGTTCGGTGAACGCTCGCATTACAATTTTTGGTTTTGAGACGCATCGTTAGTGAGCGATCCGCGCAGGGAGCTCAGTTCTCGGCGCACGTTGACTGTATTAACAGTACGAAACACTGGATGCACTGAGATGTTGTCTGATTCTGCGCGAGGAGTTGGGGTAGGTTTCGCAATGTCCGACAGTCTATAATCGCAATGTTCATTATTTGACTGTCTTTTATTGGGGTCTTGGGAGGGAATGGGCTCACTTATGTCATTTTCACTTTCACTTTTGTGAGTTATTCCGTGTCCGTATCCTCGTCTGAGCTGTCGGAAACGTGGTCGGGGTCGTCATGTTGTATGGCCCATCTTGAAGCCAGTATCTGTCCGCATGGAATGCAGTTCAACACAGGTGTTTCCCTGCACATCTTCTCACCGCAGTTGTTGCAGTTATTCATTATACTGATCATCCTTTGATGCCTCCAACGTTCTGTGTGCTCGATGGTTGTTGTCAGGCTGCAATCATAGCATAATTCCCTACCATCGCATGCGACCATGATTACGCCATTGTAGCAAGTTAAGTTGCGGTAGCGTGATGTGTAACGGTTCGCCTTCTGCGTGGCTGTACGTCTTTTGTGCACTGGTCCACACATCTTGTTGTTGTAGGAGGCTGAGACTGCGACGCGAGTTGGACGCTGTACTGGCGGGAAATGACGACATTCAGAAGAAACTCCGAGTTGCTGGGCCCTTTGTCTGCTATCATATTTCTCGGGAAGAGTGGGGGTTATCTCGAATGGGTAAGTTTCTCTTCTAATCTTCGGCTTGACGAATGCTACGGATGTGATAGCTACGTTTCGCTGACGCGCGTTTTGTGTCGGATTACTCGAGGCGCGCTTGAGTTTGTTTGCGTGTACGATTTTGTAATGGTTACCTATTCTTATTTTTACGTTGTTTGCACCTATTAGTTCGCAAATTTCGTGTGGCCCTGTATATTGTTCGTCAAATTTGTTTTTACAAGGTTCCTTTAATAGGAATACTTGTTCTCCTACCTTGAACTGGACGGGGTTGATTCTTCTATCGTAATAAGTCTTAGACTTTTCCTTCGCGGAAATTAGGTTGTCGCGCGCGCGGGCTTGTGTTTCGCTAATTTTCCTGTGGAGGTCAAAGAGATAGTGGGAGTAGGATTCGTTTTCCAGTTCGTAAGGATAGGAGTCGGCGGAAGGAACGCGTGCTAGTGAACCGAAAACCAATTCGTGTGGAGTGAAATTCGTTCCTTCATGGACGCTCGTGTTATAGCTGAACATGGCTAGGTTGATCCATTTGTCCCAATTGGTTTTATGAACATATTGTTTTAGATATTCTGTTAGGACGTGGTGGGATCTCTCTATAGAGCCATTGCTTTGCGGGTGAAATGCTGTTGTTTGCAGACGGGTAATTCGGAAACGTCTGGCGACGGCCTTCATGAGGGAGCTTGTAAAATTCGTCCCTTGATCCGTCAAGATGGCTTTGGGTGTTCCAAAACGGCAGATCCAGTAATTGACGAATGCGTCGGCAGTACTAATGGCGTCGGCTGATTTGAGTGGAGCGGCGACCGAGTATTTCGTCAATAGGTCCTGCATGGTGAGAACATATGTGTTTTCATCCGTGGTTGTAGGCAGGGGGCCTACAATGTCCATTGAAACCTTGTCAAATGCCCGGTTGGGTGTGTCTGTGATTGTCATGGGTAAACGCGTTTTTACCCTCGTTAGCTTGTTACGTTGGCAGCTTAAACAATCGTTGATGAAGCTTGCCACTTCGGTCTTCATCCCGTTCCACCAGTATCTTTCCCGTATTCTCTTGAGAGTTTTGGTAATTCCTTTGTGGCCGGCATACGCGGACACATGATTTTCCCTAATAATATCTGTCCTTCTGTCTTCGGCCGGGATCTGAATTTCATTGCTGCAAAGGAATATGTGTACGTGGGTGTCCTCGAACGTTTCAACGAGGAGGTTTGAGACGTATTCCATGGAGAGGTGGTCGATGTAGGTTTTGGAAATAGAAAACGACGTTATTCCAAGCTCGTTGATAGCATCGAACAAGGTTCGAAGACATTCTTTCAGGTCTTCTTCTGAGACCTCATGTAATGGGGTTGGCTTGATCGGTATTTGAATTAATGTATGTCCACCGTATTTGCTGACTCGTGCCCTAAACAGAGTCAGGTCCTGAGCGTTGGCCAATTTCCCTAGTCTATTGAGATCCATGGCCCCCGTATCGATTGGTTGACCATCCAACGTTGAAAAACAGACCAGGTTGTCATTTCTCATGATTAACCGGTCGCGTGTGTAAGTGACTATCCTCTGTCCTCTTGGTACAACTCCCTCTCCTTCCTCTCCTTCCTCTTCTTCTTCTTCTTCTTCTCCTTCTTCTCCTTCCGAAGGTAAGCTTTCTTCTCTCTCATCCATCCAGTTGGGTCCCGTTGGTTGGGGAATTAGGCTGGGGACGACGGTTAAGATGTCCTCCAGTCCTGTTATGAGTGGCTCTTCTTGACTGGAGGCGGGTACTAGGGGTGATGATACCAAAAGGCTGTCGTCATCTGAACTCGCCTCAGGGCGTGGTGACGTTTTCGATGGTGGTCCAGATGTTGAGTTTGTCGATGATTTCCTCTTCCTCGGGGGAATTGACTGAGGCGGTGGCATAAGATGTGAGTCGGCCCATCTCCTTCGGCGGGTATCGAAGAGAGGGGTTCCTGGGTCTGATAACGGTGCTCTTGGCGGCGATGCGCCTCCAGGGGTGCTCCATGAGAGGGGCAACGCCACTGGGTTTCGAGAGAGGGCATCCGCATTAGAATTCGCCTTACCGGGCTTGTAAATAACTTGATATTCAAATTCCGCTAACTTCAATCGCCACCTGAGGAGGCGTGACGTAGGATCCTTCACTGATGTCATCCATACCAGTGGCTTATGATCCGTAACGAGTGTGAATCTTCTACCATAGATGTACGGACGGAAGTATTGTACGGCGAATATTATTGCTAGGCATTCTTTCTCTATTGTAGAGTAATTCAACTCGGCACCGTGCAGGATACGTGAGGCGTATGCAACGGGGCGATCTTTACCTATCTCACCCTGGCTTAGCACAGCGCCAATTGCATATCCAGAAGCGTCACATGTGACGTTAAATGGCTCCTCGAAATTGGGATATTGCAATACGGGTTCTGTGCATAACGCTTGTCGTAAAGTTTCAAAGGCTTCTTCTTGCTTTGGTCCCCACACGAATTTGTTTTCCTTGGTGAGGAGTTGGGTGAGGGGTTTGGAAATTTTAGCGAAACTTTCTATAAACCTACGGTAATACCCTGCTAGGCCCAAAAATTCGCGGACATTTTTCGCGTTTCTGGGTCGAGGAAAGTTCTGGACGGCGTTAATTTTTTGTGGGCATGGCTTAACGCCGTCTTTGCTAATTTGATGTCCCAGGTATGCCACTTCCTTGTGGAGGAAGCCGCATTTCGAGGGCTGTAGCTTGAGGTTGGCGTTGCGTAATCGCTGGGCCAATTTATTGAATTTAGCTTTATGTTCCTCTAATGATCGCGCGTAGACTACAATATCGTCTAAATACACGAAGAGTTCGTTGCCTTGTAGGCCAGAAAGGATAGTGTCCATTAATCTCTGGAAGGTGGCTGGCGCGTTTCTGAGGCCGAAAGGCATTCTATTAAATTCGTAATGCCCGAAGGGGGTGGAGAAAGCGGTCTTTGCGGCGTCCTCCTTTTCCATTCCTATCTGATGAAAACCGCTGGCCAAATCGAATACGCTAAAGTATGTCGCGCTGCCCAGCTGATCTAGGATTTCGTTAATGCTGGGCAGAGGGTATGCGTCGGCCACCGATTTTTCGTTTAGTGCGCGGTAGTCGATCACCATGCGCCATTTTTTATTGCCGTTAGCATCCGCCTTCTTCGGGACAATCCACAAGGGGGAATTGTAGGGAGAGTTAGACGGGACGACTATGTCGTTTTGTAATAGTTCAAACATTTGCTTGTTAATCTCCTCCTTGTGGATTGGCGGATAACGGTATTGCTTCGTGTGTACGGGGATCTCATCCGTTGTGGGGATCTTATGGGTGACCGCGTTTGTCTTCCCCAGGCGATCCCCTTGGAGGTGGAAGAGGTCGTTATTTTCTTCCAATAAAGATTTGACATGAGCCGTCTCATCTTGGTTGAGGTGGCTCATGGGAATAGTGTCCATTAGCTCCTTCATGCGAGCTTTATGGGGATTTGTAATAGAATAAACCCTCTTGGGTTTGGAACGATCGGGCTGGTTACCGGAGTTAGGATTGTCGGGATGGTTACCGAATGCGTCGGGATGGTTACCGGAATTAGAAAGGTCGGGATGGTTACCGAATGCGTCGGGATGGTTACCGGAATTAGAAAGGTCGGGATGGTTACCGAATACGTCGGGATGGTTACCGGAATTAGAAAGGTCGGGATGGTTACCGAATGCGTCGGGATAGTGCCCGGAATTAGTTGAATAACGCTCGATCTCTTCCACCTCTAACACGGGTAATCGGAATGAGATCGGACGCGGAGATGTGTTGAAACATCTGAGGCTCGCTTTGCCTCCGCGATTAGTGACTACACAGTCACCGAGGAATACATCCGGCGCTACGCTGACGCGGCGGATATATCCCTGTTTCGGGCCCTGTACGCTGACTGCAATGCAGGCGGCTGTTCGGGGCTCAACGGCAAACTCATTAGAGTCTGCTGCAGTCCTTGATTCGGACTGTTGATTTAGATTTTTGCGCTTATTGACCGGTTCCTCTACGATATTATTCGATGTGATACGAATCTCTCCCGGTTGCACCCGACGTTTTGAGAGAGGGAATGTTTCTTCCTCTGTCCTTGCGGCGTGCTTTTCAAGAGAGACCTCCGTTTTCGGAGAAGGCATTGAAATAACCCTCGTCATTGAACTATCGCGGGGCTCAGTCGGCAGTGCGCGTGAATTAGAGAACGGAATAGAAATGTTTCCGATTAAAACAAATTGCCTTGCAAAGGAAATCTCAGCTCCTCCTATAAAGAAGGGCGAGCCGAGAATCCCGTTAACACTGACTGGGAATTCGTCCCCGAGCACGTGGAATTTGATAGGGATTGTCCCCTGAATGAATATAACGACTTCGCCGAGTGTTACTATGGAACCCTCGGTTATTCCATGAACTTCGATCGTGCTCGTGGGATCAATGGTTATCCCAGGTTTTAAACTAGACGCGCGTATCAAATTGACTTCCGAGCCCGTGTCTAATAAGAATTCACTTTTCTCGCGAAGCTGAGGGGCGGAGATTTGTACGCGCGGGATCGGCGAGTCTACTGCGAGGTTAACTGCAGAGACGAATCGTCGATCTGGTCTTCGGGGAGCTCGTTCGTTCGAACGGCGGTCTGCGTGAATGTTTGGTTGCGCTTTGTTGGGGCGGCCTCCCGCTGTTGATTCGTTCCTGTCGGGAGGCCTGACTCGTTTCCCGAGCGCAGGTTATTGTTATAGGCTCTTTTTCGACATTCGTGAATGTCATGCCCGGGAGTTTTCCAATAGTTGCAAAACTTGCGGGGCTCTCCCGAACGTCTGTCGCGATTTGAATTCGGGTCCCGGTTTTCGCGCTGCGGGTTTTGTTCGCGAGGGGTTTCGGATCGCCACTGCGGAGTTGGAGAACGATAAGAGTTGCGGTTCGAGTTTCTCCACGAGTCTCGACGTTGGTCGGACCCGTTATCGCGACGCTCATCCGGTCTGTTGTCGCGACGTTCAGGGATGCGTTCGCGAGAATTGAAATTGTCAGAAGAGCGTGGGCGATAGGAGCTTCTGTTATCTGAGAAGCTTACCTTGCGGGAATCGTCACGATTAGATTCGCGACGACGGTTTTGATACAGCTCATATTGCTTATATGCAGAGATGGCTGCTTCGAAGATCTCTGCCGAATTCTGAGAACGGCAATGCAAAACTTCGCTGCGAAGTTGTGGGAGTAGACCGCGAAGGAAGCACTCGACTGTGAAACGATCGATTTCTCTGTAGTCGTAATGTCCTTCGGTAGAATCGCTGATGGCGGTTCGTAAATCTTTGACTCGGTTTATGAAGTCAAGAATATGCTCATTGTTGCCCTGGGCTACGCTTGCCAATTCGCCACGGTACTGGTCCACGAATTTGTAGGGTCCCAGTACTGTTCGTAGCTTATCGCTAAGTTGTGAGATCGTACGTATGTTTTCGCCTTCAATGGCAGCGTACGCACGATCGGAAAGTTTATTGCAGATTAGTTTAGTAAGGGCACGTTCTATGGATTCGGGGATAGAATCACGCGCGCGTTTGCAGGCGCGGATGAATTTTAGGACGGGAATCGATGTTCCGTCGAATTTGGGTACGAGTTCTGCGGCTTGTTTCAACGCGAAATTTCCTGTTGGCTCATATTGCGGGGTTTCGCGTGGCTCTGATAATGAAGGTTCTCGCGTGTTAGAGACGTTACTGGGGCCTGGTGTAGGCGCTTGGTGACGTAAGTTTTGGTTCAAGGCTTGAATATTGTGGAGTTCTTTGCGTATTTCATCGAGCATGTTATTTTGATTCTGTGCGTCTTCTTCATATTTAAGACGCAATTTAGCAATGAATTCGGTTTGCTCTTTTAAATATTCCTCTTTACGGGCGAGATCTTGCGCGTAAAGAAGTAGCTCTTCCTCGGTTGGCGGAGGAAGGTCTTGATTAGGATCCACTCGGGGATCCGTTTGGGATCGTGTGATTGGGCGAGACATTTTGCGATATTAGTGTGAATTCTTACTCGACACACGATATAGAGAACAAATGTCAGACGTACGAAAACAATTTGTTAATGGTTCAACTACCGGCGACCGTTTTCGTGTCCTACCGACTGCGCCAAATTTTGTTACGTCACGCCCCACGTCCTAGGCAAAGAAGATGACCCCAGGAGGCGGCACGTGGAATTGAAGAGGAAACGGTCTTTTACGCCAAGACAGCCAGACGGGCAGTCATATGCGCTAGGACACCGATAGTCATTTGAGACCGACACCCGCTAGCAGTCAACGCGGATGGCGATACTTCTACGCTGACGCAACGAACGCGGTGAGTTGACATGGAACAAAAGGGGTTACAAAAGATACGAATTCTCACCGGTTAGTTGTTGTATCTTAGTAGTACTGTTGAAGGAGCTGAGCTCGTCGGTCAGCATGGGTCTGGTATAACGGGTCGTCCAGACAGATCTCATCGAGATGAGGAAGGTTTGGCAGCTGTCTCGCTGGGGTACGCACGACAATGCGTCTGTTGGACGGTAGGTACTCGTCCTTGATGATCCTACAGCGAACGTGCGGCAAGATTATGGTGCTCCTGCTGTCATCGTCATCAGAGCTGGTGACGAGATCAATGACCTCGTAACGAACGGCAGGCGGGTTGTTGTTGTCACTGGACAGGTTTATGGTATTCCTGACGTCGTCGTCGTCGTCAGAGATGTCAACGAGATCGGCTATCTCGTAGCGACCAGCAGACGGTTTGGTGACAGGTGAAGAACGCGAGAGGTCCGCGTGGTCGACCTCTGTGTTCGGAATCGGACGGCACGGACAACCGTATACCGATACGTAATCTGACGCGTCGCACTCGATATTCTCGGTCGTTCCGAGAAGTTCAGTCCAATCAGTCGAACTTAAGACGCGGTTTAAGATGGCTGTTTGATTTAATGCCCGTTTGAACTTGGCCAGTTGATACTTTCGGCCTGCACGACGTGTACGACGCATAAGGGATGGGTATGGAAGGAACTGTTTCGGAAGAGTTAATACTCTGAAAATCCTTTTGTCGGATTTTGTCTAAGTCCCAAACGTGAAAGAAAAATTGGCCAGGGGTTCCCCGTAGGCGCTGGCCAGAGGTAATTTACCTGACTCGAAAATGTCCACTCGTTAATCGGCACTACCCAGCAGAGCAGACGAACTGGCCTCCGAGCCGGGTCACCGTGCGACAACGAGGGCACTATTAAAACAGTCACTTCACTTTAGACACTGATATGTTTCCTTTCACAAACTGTCACTTTAACTTCGATAATCTTTTGACTAAGTGTCACCTCGTTGACGTATTGCCTCGGCGGAGCTGTAAGCTTCTCCCTTTGTGACCGAGGTTGAACACGTAAGCGAGAGCTCAATTATTTATTATTAATATTAAATGCGTTTATCTGATTGGGAAAGTTATTATTTCCAAACGTCTACTCGTCAACCACTACTTCTCAGCGGAGCGGACGAACTGACCTCCAAGCCGAGTTCTGTATGATTAACGAGGGCACGATTCGAATTTCGAAAAGAAACTGTCACTGGATTTAGTAGAATGATGTAGAAATTAACTTCACGTAACACTGGTAAAATATAATATATATATTGAAATAAAGAACGTTGAGTACACTTGAGTATAAACTTGGTAGTATAATAATAAATGAATTAAACGTAATAATCGTATACGGAGTATGAGTTAGTAAGAGTTAGAATTGGAATTGATTTAGGAATTGAATTGGAATGGATTTGGAATAGAATAGTAGAACAAACGTCGATGAACGTCGAAGCGCGAATTAGAAGAGCGCAGATCGACACGTCTGCTCGCTTCGCTGGCTTGGGCCAGACTGACTGATGTCGTTGTGTGAGAATGGAGTGAGCGCAGACCGACACGTCCGCTCACTTCGCTGGCTAGCACCAGACTGATGCAAGAGGCAGCTCTGCGTAGCCTCCTTCGCTCGGAGTGGGGGTTGCTGACGCTGCAGTCCCTTTGTCCTCGCTCGTCGGAGTGGTGACGGGTGCAAGACTGCTGACGTTGCAGTCTCTTTGTCCTCGCTCTCGACAGAGTGGTGACGCGTGCAAGACTGCTGACGTTGCGATCTCTTTGTTCTCGAGGTGGCGTTTACTCGAGCGGAGTTGAGGATTTGAACAAGTTGTAAGTGTAGATGAGGGTTTGAACAAGTGTTAAGTGTAGATGAGGGTTTGGAGTGGTGGTTGGGTTTAGAACAATTGGGAGAGTCGAGATTTAAGTAGTGATGGGTATTAGAACAAGTTTAGGAAAAGTCGTGGGTGAAGTAGTGATGGGTTTAAGAGGTATTAGAATTGGAACAAGAGTTTGGTAGCGATGGGTTTAAGAGGTTGTTATGTACTTAGTATTTAGTCTTAACCTAGAATCGAGGTACGGTCCTCGATTCGACCAACGTCGGAGGTCGTCCGACGTAACAGTTGCAAGGGCAACCGTATACAGAAACGTAATCGGACGCGTCACACGGAATGTGCTCGATGGTTCCCAGAAGTTCGGTCCACTCGGTAGTGGCAATGATTTGATCGAGCACCGCTTTATTTCTCAACGCGCGTCTCAATTTAGCAAGTTGATACTTGCGTCCCGCTCGACGTGGGCGTCGCATGGGTAAGGAATAGTAATGATGGAATATTAATAATATAATGAAAATGAACTTCCACTTGTTATTAACCTTTTTGGTAGTTAACTCGCTTCACGTCTATAGTGGCGGCTCAGCGTTTCCACTGCGCTCTTTAGACCAATTCTAGACGTGGCACGAGAACTTCTCTATGACTCGCTTCAAATTCCTTATTGGCGGCTCAGCGTTTCCACTGCGCACTTTAGACCAAGTCCGGATATGTCACGAGTTTAATATATTCGATGCAAGAACTGAATTGGAAGATGGTGTTGAACTAACACAAGAATAACAAGATCGAAGCACTGGTATAACAACGATATATTAAATAAGAACTGGTAAGTACACTGGTATACAATATGTAAGTAGTATTATAATAGGAGTAGTAATTGGATTAATGAATAATGGATATTGTAATATGTTATAGGAATAACGTATGAGAATTAGGACTTGAGTTGAGTTGAGTTAGAGTTGGAATTGGAATTGGAATTAGGAGTGAAGGATCGACACACTTCACTTTCGCGGAGCTAGACTGAACACGTCTGCTCTTGAAGCCGGACTGACTCTGAGGCCAGGTAGGCACGTCTGTGCGAGTCGCTGGCTGAAGGCGGACTGCTCGAGTCGCGAGATGGAGGCGGACTGCTGCAAGCGTCCGCTCTGCCTTGCCTCCTTCGTTCGGAGTGGGGATAGCTGACGCTGCAGTCTCTTTGTTCTTCAGTCGTCGGAGTGGGAGAACCGCTGACGCAGCAGCGTCTTCGCTCCCGGGGACTGCACGTGCATTTCTGCTGACGCTGCAGTCTCGTGGCTGTCCTATTGCCCTCTACGAGCGTGGGACTGCTGATGCAGCAGTCTTTGGACTTCTCGACGTTTCTAGAAGCTTCTAGATGCTTCCAGAGTGATGCAATACTTTATTGCATTATGTGTCGTGGTGATGGGTTGAAACTGAGGTAAGGTGTTGATCAAGGTGAAGTTATGGTGATGGGTAGAGACGGAGATAAGGAGTAGAACAATAGAATAATGTCACGTCCTGGCGGGGCTATAAGAGCAAGAGAAGAGAATACCGCGGCCCGGCTACTCTACTCTTCCACTGACTGACATTTAATAAAAGTGTTGGTCTTTTTATCAACAGACTAGGACCCGATGCCGACACCTGCATGCAGTCTTACACAGATGAATGATGCACGCGACCCTGAAACATACGCGGTAATATGTTCCACTTACTTTTACGCTTCGCTTGCTTGTCGATTGACACGAGACATGAATTCGCAACGGATGAACAGCTACGGTTGCGCTGATGGCCTTGAATACGGTCCGCTCTGCTTGACAGGCGTTGATCCAAATGGCTGGAAACGACCTTCAAGGATTGACGACTGCGCCAAATTCTGTCACGTCAATATTTGGCAGGAACGACCTCCAATGGTGGACAGCTGGCGGCTACGGTATTGTAGACGGATGCGCTCGTTGAGGAAACGGGCGTGGACGCTGTACGATACCGTGAATCTAACTCACGAATATCGTCCGCGTGATTGACGATATTTTAACTCGAGAAAACGGACGTGGACGCTGTACGATCCCGTGAATTTATCTCGCGAATATCGTCCGCGTGGTTGACGATATTTTGATTCGAGAAAACGGACGTGGATGCTGCGGAGCTTGCTATGCGAGCAAGTCTATCACTATCACGCACGTACGCGAACACGTTGAAACATGAAATTGAATAAGGAATACTATTCGCGAACTTTCCAGTGAGGACTCTATCTCTAACTAACAACGTGTCACTTCAAACTACGAAGTTAGGAGCAAGGAAATAATAATTGGGATTTAGATTGACTCTGGTAAAACAAAGTATATTATAAACGTAAAAGAATACAAAGGTAAAGATGCTTATTATTAACGAAATCGAAATACGTACTAAGTACGAAATATGTAACGCAATAAAAATGTTTAATTGAATAAACGAAGTAATGTTTGAATTAAACGAATAAGAATACGATATTACTGAATGGTATTAGGGACTGTGTCTAAACAGTATGGATTTGGAAAGATTGTGTCTAAACAATCTGGATTTGGAAAGACTATGTCTAAATAGTCTGGACTTGGAAGATTGACGAAAACTCGACTGACCCACTCGGGTCCCCGGAGAGGACTGGGGAGAATCGAACGTTCGTCGACGAATAACGTTCGTCCGAAAAATGCTGACTTCGCAAAAGGGGACCGTGTCCTCTTTGTGCCGGTCTTCGTCGTAAACAGCGCGATGGCCGCCGCACTAGAGTAAGCAGTTTTCGTTCCCAGTGGTGCAGGACTCGAAAATTAAGTGGTAACCATTGGCGTACCTATTTATTTATTTAAATAAATTGGGACTTAGAATATTTTCGAGCGCTTGCTCTTGCAAGGCGTTTCGATGTAAATTTTATATGTCATATGATTAGTTGACATCATTTGTCGACCGATCATATGTTTGAAAATATTCTAAGTACTTTTGAAAATTACCAAAAATCGAAATTTTGGTAAAGTCTAAACAAACGCGAATTGAGAACATAACCTACAAATTTTTAGGTTAGTTTCATGATTTTCGCTCACGAGTCCAATGATATTTCAATCTTCGAGTTTGGGCCATTTTTGGCTATTTTAGGATTTTGACAGATTTTGGATTTTAGGTTATGTTGATGGATTTCGATCAGATGTACGTGGTGTTAAGGATTCATTGTTATGAAGGATTTTTAGGAGTTTTGGAATCTTTAAAGGGGAACGCTCGCTCTTATGTATCTAATTTTACATGTAGTCTTAAAGCTAACGTCGGAGGTGCGACCGACGTCACACCTCCCCCCTTAGAGAAGAGATTTCACGCAGTGGAATCTCTGCCTCTGGGTGGCGGTAGACAGGATGCACTGAAATGTCATCCCTGTCTCGCAACGCTGGGTTGTTACGTCGTCCGATGTACGACGTTGGCCTTGTACACACACTATGTATACAAGGTCTGATCTGCATAAGATCCATACACCGTCCCCTAGACATAAGAGCATAGTATTAAGATTTCATTATTCTATTGTTCTAATCCTTATCTCCGTCTCTACCCATCACCATAACTTCTCCTTGATCAACACCTTACCTCAGTTTCAACCCATCACCACGACACATAATGCAATAAAGTATTGCATCACTCTGGAAGCATCTAGAAGCTTCTAGAAACGTCGAGAAGTCCAAAGACTGCTGCATCAGCAGTCCCACGCTCGTAGAGGGCAATAGGACAGCCACGAGACTGCAGCGTCAGCAGAAATGCACGTGCAGTCCCCGGGAGCGAAGACGCTGCTGCGTCAGCGGTTCTCCCACTCCGACGACTGAAGAACAAAGAGACTGCAGCGTCAGCTATCCCCACTCCGAACGAAGGAGGCAAGGCAGAGCGGACGCTTGCAGCAGTCCGCCTCCAGACAGCGACTCGAACGGTCCGCTCCAAGCGAGCGACTCGCACGGACGTGCCAGTCCGGCTTCTTCCGACTTCAAGAGCAGACGTGTTCAGTCTAGCTCCGCGAAAGTGAAGTGTGTCGATCCTTCACTCCTAATTCCAATTCCAATTCCAACTCTAACTCAACTCAACTCAAGTCCTAATTCTCATACGTTATTCCTATAACATATTACAATATCCATTATTCATTAATCCAATTACTACTCCTATTATAATACTACTTACATATTGTATACCAGTGTACTTACCAGTTCTTATTTAATATATCGTTGTTATACCAGTGCTTCGATCTTGTTATTCTTGTGTTAGTTCAACACCATCTTCCAATTCAGTTCTTGCATCGAATATATTAAACTCGTGACATGTCCGGACTTGGTCTAAAGTGCGCAGTGGAAACGCTGAGCCGCCAATAAGGAATTTGAAGCGAGTCATAGAGAAGTTCTCGTGCCACGTCTAGAATTGGTCTAAAGAGCGCAGTGGAAACGCTGAGCCGCCACTATAGACGTGAAGCGAGTTAACTACCAAAAAGGTTAATAACAAGTGGAAGTTCATTTTCATTATATTATTAATATTCCATCATTACTATTCCTTACCCATGCGACGCCCACGTCGAGCGGGACGCAAGTATCAACTTGCTAAATTGAGACGCGCGTTGAGAAATAAAGCGGTGCTCGATCAAATCATTGCCACTACCGAGTGGACCGAACTTCTGGGAACCATCGAGCACATTCCGTGTGACGCGTCCGATTACGTTTCTGTATACGGTTGCCCTTGCAACCCTCCTAAAGAGGTCAACCACGCGGACCTCTCGCGAGCTCCGACGCCAGTTCTGCATCCGGTCGATTGTCCAGAGGTGATCGACATAGCCGACGACGACGACAGCCGAGACACGATCATCGTTCCCAGGGTCCGTTGCCGAATCATCCGTGACGTTCCTCTGCCAGCTCATCAACGTGTCGTCTTGCGGCCAGCATCCAAGGCCACTAACGTCGTCCCGAACCGAGCAGCAGCAACTTTGCCAGGTCTTCCCCACCTCGAGGACATCTGTATAGAAGACCCGATGTACGACACCTACTGTCAGTACCGCCAGTTCCTGCTGCAACAATATTATTAGGCGTTAATACAGCATTGCGGTGAGTCGTATAATGTCTTGTATAATTGCTGAATCCTGTAAACTCACCGTTTTCGTTGCATCATCTCGCGCGTGATTCTTGTCGGGACACTTCTTGTAACCGCGTCGGACGTTCTTTTCTTGACTGCATCCATAGCAATATCGGTTGTCCTAGTGCATATGACAGCCCGCGGCTGTCTCGGCACGAAAGACCACTCCTCATTTTAATCATAATATCTCAACCGTCCGTCTGTCACTGTTCTCTTTTCTCTCTCCTGGTACCTGTAACAAAAACACAGTGACGGACGTGACAAATTTGGCGCAGTCGGTAGGACGTCGAAGTGGTCGCCGATATTTGCATTAATAAGCCCCGACGCGTGTCAGTGCGAAGTTCACATTTCTAAATCCCATTTATATCCCCCAAAATGTCTCGCCCAATCACGCGATCTCAAAAGGGTCTCCGAGCAGATCCTAACGCAGACCTTCCTCCAATGACCGAGGAAGAGCTACTCCTTTATGCACAAGACCTCGCCCGTAGAGAGCAATATCTCAAAGAGGAAACTGATTTTATTGCCAAATTGCGTCTCAAATATGAAGAAGACGCACAAAACCAAAAGAATATGCTCGACGAAATACGAAAAGAGCTTCATAACATCCAAATCACGAGTCAAACCCTACGTCAACAGACGCCTACACCAGGCCCTAGTAACGTCTCTAATATGCGGGAACCTTCACCGCCAGAGCCACGCGAAATCCCACAGTATGAACCTACTGGTAATTTCGCTCTAAAACAAGCCGCCGAGCTTGTCCCTAGATTCGACGGAACTTCGTCTTCCGTCCTACAATTCATACGTGCATGCAAACGCGCGCGTGACACCGTACCGGCCACTGCAGAGCGTGCCCTCACGAAATTGCTCTGCAATAAACTCCACGATCGTGCTTATGCCGCTATAGAAGGCCAGCACATATTCACAATTTCTGCACTATGCGAGAAATTACGAACAGTACTGGGCCCATACAAATTCGTTGACCAGTACCGTGGCGATCTCGCGAGTGTACTCCAAGCTCCAAACGAGCACATCTTAGACTTCATCAATCGCGTTAAAGACCTTCGAACCGCGATTCAAGATGCCACAGATATTGGCCTTGATTACGAAGAACTAGATCGCTTCGTAGTAGATTGTTTTCTACGAGGTCTCCTTCCCCAGCTGCGTGCCGAAGTGCTTCATTGCCCTTCGCGAAATCCTGCCACTGTTTTCGAAGCAGCCATCTCTGCTTACAGGCAGTATGAGTCAGACCAGACTCGTCGACGAGAACTGATCCGCGAAGAAAACCGAGTCAGCTTCTCTGATAACCGGCCGTATCGCCAGCGTTCCACGTACGAGTCCGCTCGTGACATTCCAGAGCGAACTCAAGAACGCCGCGATAACAGACCGGACTTGTCTCAGCAGTCCTCGAGAAACTCAAACCGGGACTCTTATCGCTCCCCGACGCCGCAACGGCGATGGGAAAATAATCCTCGCGACCAAAACACGTACCGCGATGGTCGCACAGATCGCCCCTCAAGCCCTAACAAGTTTTGCAACTACTGCAAAGTCCCCGGGCACGATATTCACGAGTGCCGTAAGCGCGCTTTTAATAATAATAGGAGGTCGGGAAACGAGTCCGGCCTCCCGACCGAAGCCAACCCCAGGCGGGAGGCCGCATCTTCAACTCAAACTACAGCCCGCACCCAAACAGCTATCCGGACGAACGACCAGTCCGACGATTCGTCTCAGCAGTAAATCTTGCTGCAGACTCACCAATTCCGCGCGTAAAAATCTCCGCCCCTCAATTACAAAAGAAGTGTGAATTTTTGTTGGACACGGGTTCGGAGATCAATTTGATTCGTGCGTCAAGTCTAGAACCAAATCTACCTATAGATTATACGAACACTATAGAAGTCCAGGGAATAACCGAGGGATCCATTCCAACTCTCGGTCAAATTAAAATACACTTACAGGGTCAAAACCCTATCGAATTTCATGTCTTGGAAGAAAACTTTCCAATTAACATCGACGGAATCCTCGGTTCTCCCTTCTTCAGAACAGGAGCCGAGATCTCCTTTGCGAATGAATACATTATGATAGGAAACATTCGGGTTCCCTTCTCGAACCCTTGCGCGCCCACGGCTGAGCCTCGCGATAAATTGGCAGCAGAGGTTATTTCAATGCCTTCGTCTATGACCAACGATCTCGTTAAAACTCCAGCCGCCAAGCGTGAGGAACATTCGGCAGGGAACGTTCGAGTGTCTTCCTCAAATCCTCGTGCACCCGCGGTCAGACCTTGCAGAGCTCCGGTGACGGAGGTTATTTCAATGCCTCCTCGGGATTCGATCGAGTGCTCCCTAGAGAAAAACGCCGTGAAAAGCCGGCCGGAATCGAAGGAGACTCGAGAGATATCGGAGTACACTGCGAGAAGTCGGATCGTGGAGCGTGAGGATCGAGTCCGAACAAAGACTCCTCCGAAATCCGAAGAATTCGTCCTCGAACCTCGTACCGTTGCGTGTATAGCAGTCGACGTCGAAGGACCCAAACAGGGATATATCCGCCGTGTTAATGTAGCGCCGGATGTATTCCTGGGTGACTGCGTTGTCACCAATCGTAAGGGCAAAGCGAGCCTCCGGTGTTTTAACACCTCGTCGGAAAGAGTTTCATTTCGATTGCCCCCATTGGAGATGGAAGAAATCGAGTCGTACTCTTCCGACCTTTCTAATTCCGGGAACCATCCCGACGTATTCGGTAACCATCCCGACTTTTCTACTTCCGGGTATCATCCCGACGCATTCGGTAACCATCCCGACCTTTCTAATTCCGGGTATCATCCCGACGCATTCGGTAACCATCCCGACCTTACTAATTCCGGTAACCATCCCGACGCATTCGGTAACCATCCCGACCTTTTCAATTCCGGTAACCATCCCGACGTATTGGGTAACCATCCCGACAATTTTAATCCAGAGTCCAAAGAAGACTCCCGCGAATTCAAACCTATGAAGGTTTATTCTACAAGCTCCGGTATCAAGTCCGATTGTTTCTATTCCGAGTCTAGGTTGAAAGGAAATGTCCCCGCCTTTGATTCTCTAAAGACGACAGAACGTCTACATAAAATAAAGCATAAAACTCTACCTCGTATAGACCGAGCATACGAGTCGATCATAAAAGATCATCCCGCGATAATTTCTAAATCAGAGTCAAAGAGAGTCTATATTTCATTTCAAAAACCTACCTCTGATTTTTCGCCGGGACATGATCTCTTCCAGTCTCAACGGTCAAGTATCCGTGCACCGCAAAGCGATTTCCATCCATCTAGGAATTATACGTCTGTAAAATACGCGTCAGCAAAAAGGAGAAACAAATTTCGTATTATACTATACCTTTGCATTAACCCGCGAACAATGATTGTAGCGTCTCCTGCGATTTGCGATAAGAAACCCTCCCAGGAGATTTCATTACAGTCCTCCGCTGACGCGAAATTAGAATCCGCGATAATCACGCGTCCGGTCAACACCGATAAGCGAGCGAAATCCGAAACCCAGCGTCGACAGAATCTCCTTCCACCGCCGGAAGATACAGAACAAACGACAGCAGCACTTCGAAGAAGTTCCTACAGCCAGAATCCCAGCCTGTTCCCAGCCGCCTACCACATCGTGTCCAGTATCCACAAACACGATCAACATGTGCGGACACTTACAACCGGCGAGACCATCGGCGAACAAAGCCGGAGACTTCATCTACAGATACCAGGGAATATTCTGCTACAATGGCAGACACAGAATCTCCCTAAATGGCAGAGAACTATGCCTTGCCTGCAGCCTCACTGCGGTAGTCAGGAGGGTCATCGTATACACGCACGTTCTTACAAGGAAAAGGAAGAACGCATGCGACGCGTGTACAAAACCCATATTGAGGGAAACCCCAATATTGGAATGCATCCACTGCAGCTTCCTCCTCGCACTGGATCAGGCAGCAACAGACACTGCCAGAATAAGAAGAGAAAGAGGCGAAATTCTCACGGACGACGAAGAAGAGGACGAAAACTCAAGCACCTCTTCCTCGGACGAAGACACCAATACTCAAGCAAATTAGAGATGCAGAGTGTTTGTGCCAAAGCCGTAATCTCGTCACCTGAGACAAAAGTGACAGTGACACCAGTGATTCCCCACCCACCCAAAACCCCAATTATGCAAAATGAACAAAGCGAATACGACTTGTCGGACATTACAAAACCAGCCCCAGCCCCACGTGCCGACACCGACAACATTTCAGTGCGACCAGTGTTTCGTACAAATATAGGAAATACTCGCCGAGAACTGTGCTCCCTGCGCGGAGTACCTCCGGACGATGCGTCGCATGAATGAGTGTGTGATCAAGTGTTGAGCGAGAAATTTCTTCCTTGTAAGAAATTTCTTTTCCGCGTTGGGAGGTGTTACGTCGTCCGATGTACGACGTTGGCCTTGTACACACACTATGTATACAAGGTCTGATCTGCATAAGATCCATACACCGTCCCCTAGACATAAGAGCATAGTATTAAGATTTCATTATTCTATTGTTCTAATCCTTATCTCCGTCTCTACCCATCACCATAACTTCTCCTTGATCAACACCTTACCTCAGTTTCAACCCATCACCACGACACATAATGCAATAAAGTATTGCATCACTCTGGAAGCATCTAGAAGCTTCTAGAAACGTCGAGAAGTCCAAAGACTGCTGCATCAGCAGTCCCACGCTCGTAGAGGGCAATAGGACAGCCACGAGACTGCAGCGTCAGCAGAAATGCACGTGCAGTCCCCGGGAGCGAAGACGCTGCTGCGTCAGCGGTTCTCCCACTCCGACGACTGAAGAACAAAGAGACTGCAGCGTCAGCTATCCCCACTCCGAACGAAGGAGGCAAGGCAGAGCGGACGCTTGCAGCAGTCCGCCTCCAGACAGCGACTCGAACGGTCCGCTCCAAGCGAGCGACTCGCACGGACGTGCCAGTCCGGCTTCTTCCGACTTCAAGAGCAGACGTGTTCAGTCTAGCTCCGCGAAAGTGAAGTGTGTCGATCCTTCACTCCTAATTCCAATTCCAATTCCAACTCTAACTCAACTCAACTCAAGTCCTAATTCTCATACGTTATTCCTATAACATATTACAATATCCATTATTCATTAATCCAATTACTACTCCTATTATAATACTACTTACATATTGTATACCAGTGTACTTACCAGTTCTTATTTAATATATCGTTGTTATACCAGTGCTTCGATCTTGTTATTCTTGTGTTAGTTCAACACCATCTTCCAATTCAGTTCTTGCATCGAATATATTAAACTCGTGACATATCCGGACTTGGTCTAAAGTGCGCAGTGGAAACGCTGAGCCGCCAATAAGGAATTTGAAGCGAGTCATAGAGAAGTTCTCGTGCCACGTCTAGAATTGGTCTAAAGAGCGCAGTGGAAACGCTGAGCCGCCACTATAGACGTGAAGCGAGTTAACTACCAAAAAGGTTAATAACAAGTGGAAGTTCATTTTCATTATATTATTAATATTCCATCATTACTATTCCTTACCCATGCGACGCCCACGTCGAGCGGGACGCAAGTATCAACTTGCTAAATTGAGACGCGCGTTGAGAAATAAAGCGGTGCTCGATCAAATCATTGCCACTACCGAGTGGACAGAACTTCTAGGAACCACCGAGCACATTCCGTGTGACGCGTCCGATTACGTTTCTGTATACGGTTGCCCTTGCAACCCTCCTAAAGAGGTCAACCACGCGGACCTCTCGCGAGCTCCGACGCCAGTTCTGCATCCGGTCGATTGTCCAGAGGTGATCGACATAGCCGACGACGACGACAGCCGAGACACGATCATCGTTCCCAGGGTCCGTTGCCGAATCATCCGTGACGTTCCTCTGCCAGCTCATCAACGTGTCGTCTTGCGGCCAGCATCCAAGGCCACTAACGTCGTCCCGAACCGAGCAGCAGCAACTTTGCCAGGTCTTCCCCACCTCGAGGACATCTGTATAGAAGACCCGATGTACGACACCTACTGTCAGTACCGCCAGTTCCTGCTGCAACAATATTATTAGGCGTTAATACAGCATTGCGGTGAGTCGTATAATGTCTTGTATAATTGCTGAATCCTGTAAACTCACCGTTTTCGTTGCATCATCTCGCGCGTGATTCTTGTCGGGACACTTCTTGTAACCGCGTCGGACGTTCTTTTCTTGACTGCATCCATAGCAATATCGGTTGTCCTAGTGCATATGACAGCCCGCGGCTGTCTCGGCACGAAAGACCACTCCTCATTTTAATCATAATATCTCAACCGTCCGTCTGTCACTGTTCTCTTTTCTCTCTCCTGGTACCTGTAACAAAAACACAGTGACGGACGTGACAGGGTCAAGGGAATCGCAAATTAACGTTCGTTTCGTCAAGGGAGGACGGGTTCGGAATTCTCCGACACTGGCACTATCACTGGCTTCCGCTTAAATGTCACCATTGTCTGAATCGGTGTCATCGCTGGAACTATCGGATATCCAGTCAGGGTCGTCCCGTTGTGCGATCCATCTTGCCGATAGAATCTGTCCGCAAGGGATGCACTCCAATACTGGTGTTTCGGTGCATAGCCTTATTCCGCAATACTCGCATCTATTTGGGATGTTATACATCCGCTGATGCTCCCATCGTTCCACTCTAACAATTCGGGTGTATTGGCTGCAGTTGCGGCACAGCAACTTGCCGTTGCAAGCCACTCGAACTATCCCATTGTAACAGATAGTGTTGTTGTATCGTCTCATGTATCGGTGAGCTTTCAGCACGGTCGGCCGTCTTCCTCCCATCGGTCCGCACATCTTTCTGTCGTGGATAGCTATGGGATCCGCAATGTGACTCGGAGCTTGGTCGGATGAGGAGTGAAGAGTCTCGTAAGCTGACTCCTCTGGTTGGACCCTTGGCTCGCTATCGTCTTTCTTAGAAGGATCAGAGATTAAGTTTGCAGTTACAATATTTCGCTGACGCGTGTCCTGTCTCGGGCTACCTGGAAGACGTTTAATCTTATTTGCATGGACAATTTTGAAATGGTTTCCTATTCGTAATTTGACATTGTTCGTATCAAGCATTTCTATTATCTCATGCGGTCCAGTATATTGCGCGTCGAATTTTCCTTTACGAGGTTCTTTTAACAAGTATACCTGTTCGCCTACCGTGAACTGCACGGGGTTAATCTTCCTATCATAATAAGTCTTTGATTTCTGCTTTGCCGCTACTAAATTATCGCGCGCGCGGGATTGTGTCTCGCTTATCTTTCTTTGTAGGTCAAAGAGGTAACCTGCGTAGGACTCGTTCTCTACTGCGTAGAGATGGGAATCAGAGGAAGGAACACGGGCCAGGGAACCGAATACCAACTCGTGTGGGGTGAAGTCTGTTCCCTCGTGTACGCTGGTATTGTAGCTAAACATTGCCAAGTTTATCCATTTATCCCAGTTATTTTTGTTGACGTACTGCTTCAAATATTCCGTCAGTACATGATGCGATCTCTCAATGGATCCGTTGCTTTGTGGATGGAAAGCAGTGGTTTGGAGGCGTGTAATCCTGAATCTTTTTGCGATAGCCTTCATAAGGGAGCTTGTGAAGTTAGTCCCTTGATCCGTTAATATTGCCTTAGGCGTTCCAAAGCGACATATCAGGTGGTCGATGAAGGCGTTTGCTGTACTGACGGAGTCGGTAGATTTGAGCGGCACTGCGACGGAGTATTTTGTAAGAAGGTCTTGCATCGTCATTACATACGTGTTGCCATCTTCGGTAGTGGGTAATGGTCCCACGATGTCTAGCGAGACCTTATCAAACGCCCTGCCGGGCGTATCCGTTAACTTCATTGGTAGGCGAGTTTTTACTCTTGTTAACTTGTTACGCTGGCAACTCAGGCAATTGTTAACGTAGTTGGTTACGTCCTTTTTGAGGCTGTTCCACCAGTATTTTTCTCTTATCCTTTTGTATGTCTTGGTTATGCCTTTATGGCCGGCATACGCTGATACATGGTTCTCCGTGATGATCTCCATCCTTCTATCCTCAGCGGGGATTTGGACCTCGTTCGAACAGAGAAATATTTGGACTGGTGTGTCCTCGAATGTTTCTGTGAGTAGATTGATCACGTATTCTCTCGACAAATGGTCGAGGAATGTTTTAGAGATTGAAAAGGATTCCAACGCGAGCTCGTTGACAACGTCGATCAACGTTCTAAGACATTCTTTGAGGTCGTCTGCAGATACCTCATGAAGCGGCGATTGTTTAATCGGTATCTGGATTAACTTGTATTTACCGTGATCTGTTACCCTAGCTCTATGTAGGAGTAAGTCTTGGGATTTGGCCAGTTTGCCTTGTCTATAGAGATCTACGGCCCCGAGATCGATGGGCCGTCCGTCCATCGTTATGAAGCAAACTAAGTTGTCCTTTCTCATTATTAATCGGTCTCTTGTATGAATTATTCTTCTTCTACGTGGTGTAGGATTGCTTTCTTCTTCTTCTTCTTCTTCTTCTTCTTCTTCTTCTTCTTCTTCTGAGGGAATACTCTCTTCTCGCTCATCGAAGACATCTGGTCCGGTCAAGGAAGGCGGAAATATAGGAGAAAAGGAAAGAGTTTCTTCGACTCCCAGATCCCGTAGTAATCCTTGATCGGCGATTGAAATAAGAGGCGGGGATGCTGCGCGGGGGTCATCAGAATGCGATGGCGTACCCATCGATGGTCCCGGTGACGAGGCTGCCGATGATCTTCTCCTTTTTGGGGGCATTGACTTCGGTGGAGGCATGAGAATTGAATCGTCTCTATCTTTCTTCCTGCGGCGTGCGTCGAAAAGAGGAGTCCCCGGGCTTGACAATGGCGTCCTAGGCGGAGTCGTTTCCTCTGAATCGGTCCATGAGATGGGCAATGCCACCGGATTCCGGGATAGGGCATCCGCATTAGAGTTGGCTCTGCCAGGTTTGTAGATAACCTGGTATTCGAACTCTGCCAATTTTAATCTCCACCGGAGGAGCCGGGATGTGGGATCCTTTACGGATGTCATCCACACCAGCGGTCTGTGATCGGTGATGAGTAAGAATTTCCTGCCGTAAATGTACGGGCGGAAATATTGGACGGCGAATATTATGGCTAAACACTCCTTTTCTATTGTGGAGTAGTTTAGTTCAGCGCCGTGAAGGATACGTGACGCGTACGCGATAGGGCGATCCTTTCCCACGTCGCCTTGGCTTAGGACAGCGCCGATCGCGTACCCTGAGGCGTCGCAAGTTACGTTGAATGGTTTCCCAAAATCTGGGTACTGGAGGACAGGCTCCGTACACAATGCCTGTCGTAAAGTCTCGAAGGCTTCCTCCTGCTTTGACCCCCACACGAATTTCGTGTCCTTGGTAAGGAGTTGGGTGAGGGGTTTGGAAATATGAGCGAATCTATCTATGAATCTGCGGTAATAGCCCGCTAGACCTAAAAATTCGCGGACGTTCTTTGCGTTTTTCGGTCGAGGATAATTTTGGACCGCGTTAATTTTTTTAGGGCATGGCCGTACGCCATCCTCGCTAATCTGGTGTCCTAGGTAAGCTACCTCTCTGTGCAAAAACCCGCATTTAGACGGTTGTAATTTCAAATTGGCGGCTCTCAATCGGCGAGCCAATTTATCAAATTTCGCTTTGTGTTCTTCTAGGGAACGCGCGTATATGACTATATCGTCAAGATAAACGAAGAGTTCGTTACCCTGGAGACCGGTTAGGATCGTATCCATTAGTCGCTGGAACGTAGCCGGCGCATTACGCAATCCGAACGGCATTCTATTATACTGGTAGTGTCCGAACGGAGTTGAGAAGGCGGTTTTTGCGGCGTCCTCCTTTTCCATGCCTATTTGGTGAAACCCGCTTGCCAGATCAAATACGCTAAAATATTTGGCACTACCCAGCTGATCTAAGATCTCGTTTATGCTGGGCAGTGGATAAGCGTCTGCTATTGACTTCTCGTTTAAAGCGCGATAGTCAATTACCATTCTCCATTTCTTATTTCCTTCGGCATCCGCTTTCTTCGGTACGATCCACAAAGGGGAGTTATACGGTGAACTAGAGGGTGCGACTATATCATTTTGTAAGAGTTCACACATTTGTTTGTCGATCTCCTCTTTGTGAATCGGCGGATACCGGTATTGCTTGGTATGTACGGGGATGTCGTCCGTCGTGGGGATTTTATGTGTTACAGCGTTAGTTTTCCCCAGACGATCCCCTTGAAGGTGGAAGAGATCATTATTCTCCTCCAATAAAGATTTGACATGGTCTATCTCGTCGTGATCGAGGTGATCCATGGGAATAGTTTCCATAAGCTCATTAACGCGAGCATTACGGGACTTGGTAATGGAATGGACCCTTTTGGGTATGAATTCGAAGCCTTTCATAAGGGGTTTCGAGTATGAGTGATCGGGATGGTTACCGGAATTGCTTAGGAAATCGGGATGGCTACCGGAATCGTCGGGATGGTTACCGGAATTATTTAAAGAATCGGGATGGCTACCGGAATCGTCGGGATGGTTACCGGAATTATTTAAAGAATCGGGATGGCTACCGGAATCGTCGGGATGGTTACCGGAATTATTTAAAGAATCGGGATGGCTACCGGAATCGTCGGGATGGTTACCGGAATTATTTAAAGAATCGGGATGGCTACCGGAATCGTCGGGATGGTTACCGGAATTATTTAAAGAATCGGGATGGCTACCGGAATCGTCGGGATGGTTACCGGAATTAATAGAAGACGCGAGTTGATCGTTAACGATCGTCTCGTGCGCGCGGCACGCACGAGCATTGAATAAGTCCGAATTGACTTCGGCTTGAATATTCGAAAAGGGAACCTCGATCTCTTCCACCTCCAACGTAGGCAGGAAGAAGGACGCCACTTCGGACGATGCGTTAAAGCATCGCAGGTATGCCTTTCCGTTACGGTTGGTGACTAAACAATCACCTAAGAACACATCGGGTTTTACATCTACTTTTCGCACATACCCTTCGCTTGGGCCCTTTACGTTGACGGCTATGCAGGCGGCGGTACGGCTTTCGACGGAATATTCCCGAGGATTCGAAAAGGGAATACGTAGGTTTTTATACTCTACGCATTCCTTCGCAAATGATATCTCTGCTCCCTCTCTGAAGAAGGGGGAGCCTAAGATACCATCTATATTAATTGGAAAACTGTCAGGCAGAACGTGTAGCGCGACTTTAATGGAATCTGCTAGCTCCGCATTGATATAACCGAGGGTCGCAATTTCTCCTTCTGTCACGCCATGGACGTGTATGACGCTGTCAGTTTTTAGATGAACGTCAGATTTGATACCAGACGCTCGGATTAAGTTGACCTCGGACCCGGTGTCCAAGAGGAACTCACACTCTTTTGAGAAGAGTGACGATCTTGCTTTTATTCGAGGGATAGGGGAGTGCGGCGCTAGATTTATTGCCGAGACTAATTTCGCGGATGGTCGTTCATTCTGCTGACCGTCCGGGTTATCTCTCCCATCTACTCGAATTTCATTTACTGCTGGTCGTCGCTGATGACGGCCAGCTGTGTTGCCTTTTGGCGATTCTCTTGGGATGCCTCCCGTCCTTTGGTCGCGTTTGTCGGGAGGCTTGATTCGTTTCCCGACTCATTTCTACTGTAATATTCGCGGCGGCGACATTCGTGTATGTCATGTCCCGTGCGCTTACAATATTTACAATACTTCCGATTCTCCGTAGGAAAGCGATCACGACCTGGGGACTGGGAAGCGCGATCTTCGCGTTTATACGTTTCGCGCTGATTTGATTGCGACGGTTCGTGACGTCGCGGAGGAGGAGAGCGATACGCGTCTCTGTTATCGGGTTTCCTGTCTCGCCAGGATTCACGAGGTGAAAAGGAAGGTCGTTGATCTTTCCTTTCCGAAGATCTGTTGCGCTGCTCAGGCGCATTCCTATCATAATAAGAGTTGCTTGATCGCTCTGGTGTGCGATTACGAGAGTCGGAGAATGTGTTACGTCACGCCCCACGTCCTAGGCAAAGAAGATGACCCCAGGAGGCGGCACGTGGAATTGAAGAGGAAACGGTCTTTTACGCCAAGACAGCCAGACGGGCAGTCATATGCGCTAGGACACCGATAGTCATTTGAGACCGACACCCGCTAGCAGTCAACGCGGATGGCGATACTTCTACGCTGACGCAACGAACGCGGTGAGTTGACATGGAACAAAAGGGGTTACAAAAGATACGAATTCTCACCGGTTAGTTGTTGTATCTTAGTAGTACTGTTGAAGGAGCTGAGCTCGTCGGTCAGCATGGGTCTGGTATAACGGGTCGTCCAGACAGATCTCATCGAGATGAGGAAGGTTTGGCAGCTGTCTCGCTGGGGTACGCACGACAATGCGTCTGTTGGACGGTAGGTACTCGTCCTTGATGATCCTACAGCGAACGTGCGGCAAGATTATGGCGCTCCTGCTGTCATCGTCATCAGAGCTGGTGACGAGATCAATGACCTCGTAACGAACGGCAGGCGGGTTGTTGTTGTCACTGGACAGGTTTATGGTATTCCTGACGTCGTCGTCGTCGTCAGAGATGTCAACGAGATCGGCTATCTCGTAGCGACCAGCAGACGGTTTGGTGACAGGTGAAGAACGCGAGAGGTCCGCGTGGTCGACCTCTGTGTTCGGAATCGGACGGCACGGACAACCGTATACCGATACGTAATCTGACGCGTCGCACTCGATATTCTCGGTCGTTCCGAGAAGTTCAGTCCAATCAGTCGAACTTAAGACGCGGTTTAAGATGGCTGTTTGATTTAATGCCCGTTTGAACTTGGCCAGTTGATACTTTCGGCCTGCACGACGTGTACGACGCATAAGGGATGGGTATGGAAGGAACTGTTTCGGAAGAGTTAATACTCGGAAAATCCTTTTGTCGGATTTTGTCTAAGTCCCAAACGTGAAAGAAAAATTGGCCAGGGGTTCCCCGTAGGCGCTGGCCAGAGGTAATTTACCTGACTCGAAAATGTCCACTCGTTAATCGGCACTACCCAGCAGAGCAGACGAACTGGCCTCCGAGCCGGGTCACCGTGCGACAACGAGGGCACTATTAAAACAGTCACTTCACTTTAGACACTGATATGTTTCCTTTCACAAACTGTCACTTTAACTTCGATAATCTTTTGACTAAGTGTCACCTCGTTGACGTATTGCCTCGGCGGAGCTGTAAGCTTCTCCCTTTGTGACCGAGGTTGAACACGTAAGCGAGAGCTCAATTATTTATTATTAATATTAAATGCGTTTATCTGATTTGGAAAGTTATTATTTCCAAACGTCTACTCGTCAACCACTACTTCTCAGCGGAGCGGACGAACTGACCTCCAAGCCTAGTTCTGTATGATTAACGAGGGCACGATTCGAATTTCGAAAAGAAACTGTCACTGGATTTAGTAGAATGATGTGGAAATTAACTTCACGTAGCACTGGT
The DNA here is from genome assembly GCF_051020765.1 of Lasioglossum baleicum. Lineage (NCBI taxonomy): Eukaryota > Metazoa > Arthropoda > Insecta > Hymenoptera > Halictidae > Lasioglossum > Lasioglossum baleicum. The sequence goes on along the minus strand of NW_027469143.1, from coordinate 25,623 downwards.
AAAATATAATATATATATTGAAATAAAGAACGTTGAGTACACTTGAGTATAAACTTGGTAGTATAATAATAAATGAATTAAACGTAATAATCGTATACGGAGTATGAGTTAGTAAGAGTTAGAATTGGAATTGATTTAGGAATTGAATTGGAATGGATTTGGAATAGAATAGTAGAACAAACGTCGATGAACGTCAAAGCGCGAATTAGAAGAGCGCAGATCGACACGTCTGCTCGCTTCGCTGGCTTGGGCCAGACTGACTGATGTCGTTGTGTGAGAATGGAGTGAGCGCAGACCGACACGTCCGCTCACTTCGCTGGCTAGCACCAGACTGATGCAAGAGGCAGCTCTGCGTAGCCTCCTTCGCTCGGAGTGGGGGTTGCTGACGTTGCAGTCCCTTTGTCCTCGCTCGTCGGAGTGGTGACGGGTGCAAGACTGCTGACGTTGCAGTCTCTTTGTCCTCGCTCTCGACAGAGTGGTGACGCGTGCAAGACTGCTGACGTTGCGATCTCTTTGTTCTCGAGGTGGCGTTTACTCGAGCGGAGTTGAGGATTTGAACAAGTTGTAAGTGTAGATGAGGGTTTGAACAAGTGAAAGTAAGTTCGGAGTGATGGTTGGGTTTAGAACAATTGGGAGAGTCGAGATTTAAGTAGTGATGGGTATTAGAACAAGTTTAGGGAAAGTTGTGGGTGAAGTAGTGATGGGTTTAAGATGTATTAGAATTAGAACAAGAGTTTGATAGCGATGGGTTTAAGAGGTATTATGTACTTAGTATTTAGTCTTAACCTAGAATCGAGGTACGGTCCTCGATTCGACCAACGTCGGAGGTCGTCCGACGTAACACCTCCCTCGCCGGAGAAGAGATTTCTCGGAGTGAAATCTCTCGGTCCGAGGTTGTGTTCGGTGAGCGCTCGCATTACAATTTTTGGTTTTGAGACGCATCATTAGTGAGCGATCCGCGCAGGGAGCTCAGTTCTCGGCGCACGTTGACTGTATTAACAGTACGAAACACTGGATGCACTGAGATGTTGTCTGATTCTGCGCGAGGAGTTGGGGTAGGTTTCGCAATGTCCGACAGTCTATAATCGCAATGTTCATTATTTGACTGTCTTTTATTGGGGTCTTGGGAGGGAATGGGCTCACTTATTTCATTTTCACTTTCACTTTTGTGAGTTATTCCGGGTCCGTATCCTCGTCTGAGCTGTCGGAAACGTGGTCGGGGTCGTCATGTTGGATGGCCCATCTTGAAGCCAGTATCTGTCCGCATGGAATGCAGTTCAACACAGGTGTTTCCCTGCACATCTTCTCACCGCAGTTGTTGCAGTTGTTCATTATACTGATCATCCTTTGATGCCTCCAACGTTCTGTGTGCTCGATGGTTGTTGTCAGGCTGCAATCATAGCATAATTCCCTACCATCGCATGCGACCATGATTACGCCATTGTAGCAAGTTAAGTTGCTGTAGCGTGATGTGTAACGGTTCGCCTTCTGCGTGGCTGTACGTCTTTTGTGCACTGGTCCACACATCTTGTTGTTGTAGGAGGCTGAGACTGCGACGTGAGTTGGATGCTGTACTGGCGGGAAATGACGACATTCAGAAGAAACTCCGAGTTGCTGGGCCCTTTGTCTGCTATCATATTTCTCGGGAAGAGTGGGGGTTATCTCGTATGGGTAAGTTTCTCTTCTAATCTTCGGCTTGACGAATGCTACGGATGTGATAGCTACGTTTCGCTGACGCGCGTTTTGTGTCGGATTACTCGAGGCGCGCTTGAGTTTGTTTGCGTGTACGATTTTGTAATGGTTACCTATTCTTATTTTTACGTTGTTTGCACCTATTAGTTCGCAAATTTCGTGTGGCCCTGTATATTGTTCGTCAAATTTGTTTTTACAAGGTTCCTTTAATAGGAATACTTGTTCTCCTACCTTGAACTGGACGGGGTTGATTCTTCTATCGTAATAAGTCTTAGACTTTTCCTTCGCGGAAATTAGGTTGTCGCGCGCGCGGGCTTGTGTTTCGCTAATTTTCCTGTGGAGGTCAAAGAGATAGTGGGAGTAGGATTCGTTTTCCAGTTCGTAAGGATAGGAGTCGGCGGAAGGAACGCGTGCTAGTGAACCGAAGACCAATTCGTGTGGAGTGAAATTCGTTCCTTCATGGACGCTCGTGTTATAGCTGAACATGGCTAGGTTGATCCATTTGTCCCAATTGGTTTTATGAACATATTGTTTTAGATATTCTGTTAGGACGTGGTGGGATCTCTCTATAGAGCCATTGCTTTGCGGGTGAAATGCTGTTGTTTGCAGACGGGTAATTCGGAAACGTCTGGCGACGGCCTTCATGAGGGAGCTTGTAAAATTCGTCCCTTGATCCGTCAAGATGGCTTTGGGTGTTCCAAAACGGCAGATCCAGTAATTGACGAATGCGTCGGCAGTACTAATGGCGTCGGCTGATTTGAGTGGAGCGGCGACCGAGTATTTCGTCAATAGGTCCTGCATGGTGAGAACATATGTGTTTTCATCCGTGGTTGTAGGCAGGGGGCCTACAATGTCCATTGAAACCTTGTCAAATGCCCGGTTGGGTGTGTCTGTGATTGTCATGGGTAAACGCGTTTTTACCCTTGTTAGCTTGTTACGTTGGCAGCTTAAACAATCGTTGATGAAGCTTGCCACTTCGGTCTTCATCCCGTTCCACCAGTATCTCTCCCGTATTCTCTTGAGAGTTTTGGTAATTCCTTTGTGGCCGGCATACGCGGATACATGATTTTCCCTAATAATATCTGTCCTTCTGTCTTCGGCCGGGATCTGAATTTCATTGCTGCAAAGGAATATGTGTACGTGGGTGTCCTCGAACGTTTCAACGAGGAGGTTTGAGACGTATTCCATGGAGAGGTGGTCGATGTAGGTTTTGGAAATAGAAAACGACGTTATTCCAAGCTCGTTGATAGCATCGAACAAGGTTCGAAGACATTCTTTCAGGTCTTCTTCTGAGACCTCATGTAATGGGGTTGGCTTGATCGGTATTTGAATTAATGTATGTCCACCGTATTTGCTGACTCGTGCCCTAAACAGAGTCAGGTCCTGAGCGTTGGCCAATTTCCCTAGTCTATTGAGATCCATGGCCCCCGTATCGATTGGTTGACCATCCAACGTTGAAAAACAGACCAGGTTGTCATTTCTCATGATTAACCGGTCGCGTGTGTAAGTGACTATCCTCTGTCCTCTTGGTACAACTCCCTCTCCTTCCTCTCCTTCCTCTTCTTCTTCTTCTTCTTCTCCTTCTTCTCCTTCCGAAGGTAAGCTTTCTTCTCTCTCATCCATCCAGTTGGGTCCCGTTGGTTGGGGAATTAGGCTGGGGACGACGGTTAAGATGTCCTCCAGTCCTGTTATGAGTGGCTCTTCTTGACTGGAGGCGGGTACTAGGGGTGATGATACCAAAAGGCTGTCGTCATCTGAACTCGCCTCAGGGCGTGGTGACGTTTTCGATGGTGGTCCAGATGTTGAGTTTGTCGATGATTTCCTCTTCCTCGGGGGAATTGACTGAGGCGGTGGCATAAGATGTGAGTCGGCCCATCTCCTTCGGCGGGTATCGAAGAGAGGGGTTCCTGGGTCTGATAACGGTGCTCTTGGCGGCGATGTGCCCCCAGGGGTGCTCCATGAGAGGGGCAACGCCACTGGGTTTCGGGAGAGGGCATCCGCATTAGAATTCGCCTTACCGGGCTTGTAAATAACTTGATATTCAAATTCCGCTAACTTCAATCGCCACCTGAGGAGGCGTGACGTAGGATCCTTCACTGATGTCATCCATACCAGTGGCTTATGATCCGTAACGAGTGTGAATCTTCTACCATAGATGTACGGACGGAAGTATTGTACGGCGAATATTATTGCTAGGCATTCTTTCTCTATTGTGGAGTAATTCAACTCGGCACCGTGCAGGATACGTGAGGCGTATGCAACGGGGCGATCTTTACCTATCTCACCCTGGCTTAGCACAGCGCCAATTGCATATCCAGAAGCGTCACATGTGACGTTAAACGGCTCCTCGAAATTGGGGTATTGCAATACGGGTTCTGTGCATAATGCTTGTCGTAAAGTTTCAAAGGCTTCTTCTTGTTTTGGTCCCCACACGAATTTGTTTTCCTTGGTGAGGAGTTGGGTGAGGGGTTTGGAAATTTTAGCGAAACCTTCTATAAACCTACGGTAATACCCTGCTAGGCCCAAGAATTCGCGGACATTTTTCGCGTTTCTGGGTCGAGGAAAATTCTGGACGGCGTTAATTTTTTGTGGGCATGGCTTAACGCCGTCTTTGCTAATTTGATGTCCCAGGTATGCCACTTCCTTGTGGAGGAAGCCGCATTTCGAGGGCTGTAGCTTGAGGTTGGCGTTGCGTAATCGCTGGGCCAATTTATTGAATTTAGCTTTATGTTCCTCTAATGATCGCGCGTAGACTACAATATCGTCTAAATACACGAAGAGTTCGTTGCCTTGTAGGCCAGAAAGGATAGTGTCCATTAATCTCTGGAAGGTGGCTGGCGCGTTTCTGAGGCCGAAAGGCATTCTATTAAATTCGTAATGCCCGAAGGGGGTGGAGAAAGCGGTCTTTGCGGCGTCCTCCTTTTCCATTCCTATCTGATGAAAACCGCTGGCCAAATCGAATACGCTAAAGTATGTCGCGCTGCCCAGCTGATCTAGGATTTCGTTAATGCTGGGCAGAGGGTATGCGTCGGCCACCGATTTTTCGTTTAGTGCGCGGTAGTCGATCACCATGCGCCATTTTTTATTGCCGTTAGCATCCGCCTTCTTCGGGACAATCCACAAGGGGGAATTGTAGGGAGAGTTAGACGGGACGACTATGTCGTTTTGTAATAGTTCAAACATTTGCTTGTTAATCTCCTCCTTGTGGATTGGCGGATAACGGTATTGCTTTGTGTGTACGGGGATCTCATCCGTAGTGGGGATCTTATGGGTGACCGCGTTTGTCTTTCCCAGGCGATCCCCTTGGAGGTGGAAGAGGTCGTTATTTTCTTCCAATAGAGATTTGACATGAGCCGTCTCGTCTTGGTTGAGGTGGCTCATGGGAATAGTGTCCATTAGCTCCTTCATGCGAGCTTTATGGGGATTTGTAATAGAATAAACCCTCTTGGGTTTGGAACGATCGGGCTGGTTACCGGAGTTAGAATTGTCGGGATGGTTACCGAATGCGTCGGGATGGTTACCGGAATTAGAAAGGTCGGGATGGTTACCGAATGCGTCGGGATGGTTACCGGAATTAGAAAGGTCGGGATGGTTACCGAATACGTCGGGATGGTTACCGGAATTAGAAAGGTCGGGATGGTTACCGAATACGTCGGGATGGTTACCGGAATTAGAAAGGTCGGGATGGTTACCGAATGCGTCGGGATAGTGCCCGGAATTAGTTGAATAACGCTCGATCTCTTCCACCTCTAACACGGGTAATCGGAATGAGATCGGACGCGGAGATGTGTTGAAACATCTGAGGCTCGCTTTGCCTCCGCGATTAGTGACTACACAGTCACCGAGGAATACATCCGGCGCTACGCTGACGCGGCGGATATATCCCTGTTTCGGGCCCTGTACGCTGACTGCAATGCAGGCGGCTGTTCGGGGCTCAACGGCAAACTCATTAGAGTCTGCTGCAGTCCTTGATTCGGACTGTTGATTTTGATTTTTGCGCTTTTCGACCGATTCCTCTACGATATTATTCGATGTGATACGAATCTCTCCCGGTTGCACCCGACGTTTTGAGAGAGGGAATGTTTCTTCCTCTGTCCTTGCGGCGTGCTTTTCAAGAGAGACCTCCGTTTTCGGAGAAGGCATTGAAATAACCCTCGTCATTGAACTATCGCGGGGCTCAGTCGGCAGTGCGCGTGAATTAGAGAACGGAATAGAAATGTTTCCGATTAAAACAAATTGCCTTGCAAAGGAAATCTCAGCTCCTCCTATAAAGAAGGGCGAGCCGAGAATTCCGTTAACACTGACTGGAAAATCGTCCCCGAGCACGTGGAATTTGACAGGGATTGTCCCTTGAATGAATATAACGACTTCGCCGAGTGTTACTATGGAACCCTCGGTTATTCCATGAACTTCGATCGTGCTCGTGGGATCAATGGTTATCCCAGGTTTTAAACTAGACGCGCGTATCAAATTGACTTCCGAGCCCGTGTCTAATAAGAATTCACTTTTCTCGCGAAGCTGAGGGGCGGAGATTTGTACGCGCGGGATCGGCGAGTCTACTGCGAGGTTAACTGCAGAGACGAATCGTCGATCTGGTCTTCGGGGAGCTCGTTCGTTCGAACGGCGGTCTGCGTGAATGTTTGGTTGCGCTTTGTTGGGGCGGCCTCCCGCTGTTGATTCGTTCCTGTCGGGAGGCCTGACTCGTTTCCCGAGCGCAGGTTATTGTTATAGGCTCTTTTTCGACATTCGTGAATGTCATGCCCGGGAGTTTTGCAATAGTTGCAAAACTTGCGGGGCTCTCCCGAACGTCTGTCGCGATTTGAATTCGGGTCCCGGTTTTCGCGCTGCGGGTTTTGTTCGCGAGGGGTTTCGGATCGCCACTGCGGAGTTGGAGAACGATAAGAGTTGCGGTTCGAGTTTCTCCACGAGTCTCGACGTTGGTCGGACCCGTTATCGCGATGCTCATCCGGTCTGTTGTCGCGACGTTCAGGGATGCGTTCGCGAGAATTGAAATTGTCAGAAGAGCGTGGGCGATAGGAGCTTCTGTTATCTGAGAAGCTTACCTTGCGGGAATCGTCACGATTAGATTCGCGACGACGGTTTTGATACAGCTCATATTGCTTATATGCAGAGATGGCTGCTTCGAAGATCTCTGCCGAATTCTGAGAACGGCAATGCAAAACTTCGCTGCGAAGTTGTGGGAGTAGACCGCGAAGGAAGCACTCGACTGTGAAACGATCGATTTCTCTGTAGTCGTAATGTCCTTCGGTAGAATCGCTGATGGCGGTTCGTAAATCTTTGACTCGATTTATGAAGTCAAGAATATGCTCATTGTTGCCCTGGGCTACGCTTGCCAATTCGCCACGGTACTGGTCCACGAATTTGTAGGGTCCCAGTACTGTTCGTAGCTTATCGCAAAGTTGTGAGATCGTACGTATGTTTTCGCCTTCAATGGCAGCGTACGCACGATCGGAAAGTTTATTGCAGATTAGTTTAGTAAGGGCACGTTCTATGGATTCGGGGATAGAATCACGCGCGCGTTTGCAGGCGCGGATGAATTTTAGGACGGGAATCGATGTTCCGTCGAATTTGGGTACGAGTTCTGCGGCTTGTTTCAACGCGAAATTTCCTGTTGGCTCATATTGCGGGGTTTCGCGTGGCTCTGATAATGAAGGTTCTCGCGTGTTAGAGACGTTACTGGGGCCTGGTGTAGGCGCTTGGTGACGTAAGTTTTGGTTCAAGGCTTGAATATTGTGGAGCTCTTTGCGTATTTCATCGAGCATGTTATTTTGATTCTGTGCGTCTTCTTCATATTTAAGACGCAATTTAGCAATGAATTCGGTTTGCTCTTTTAAATATTCCTCTTTACGGGCGAGATCTTGCGCGTAAAGAAGTAGCTCTTCCTCGGTTGGCGGAGGAAGGTCTTGATTAGGATCCGCTCGGGGATCCGTTTGGGATCGTGTGATTGGGCGAGACATTTTGCGATATTAGTGTGAATTCTTACTCGACACACGATATAGAGAACAAATGTCAGACGTACGAAAACAATTTGTTAATGGTTCAACTACCGGCGACCGTTTTCGTGTCCTACCGACTGCGCCAAATTTTGTTACGTCACGCCCCACGTCCTAGGCAAAGAAGATGACCCCAGGAGGCGGCACGTGGAATTGAAGAGGAAACGGTCTTTTACGCCAAGACAGCCAGACGGGCAGTCATATGCGCTAGGACACCGATAGTCATTTGAGACCGACACCCGCTAGCAGTCAACGCGGATGGCGATACTTCTACGCTGACGCAACGAACGCGGTGAGTTGACATGGAACAAAAGGGGTTACAAAAGATACGAATTCTCACCGGTTAGTTGTTGTATCTTAGTAGTACTGTTGAAGGAGCTGAGCTCGTCGGTCAGCATGGGTCTGGTATAACGGGTCGTCCAGACAGATCTCATCGAGATGAGGAAGGTTTGGCAGCTGTCTCGCTGGGGTACGCACGACAATGCGTCTGTTGGACGGTAGGTACTCGTCCTTGATGATCCTACAGCGAACGTGCGGCAAGATTATGGCGCTCCTGCTGTCATCGTCATCAGAGCTGGTGACGAGATCAATGACCTCGTAACGAACGGCAGGCGGGTTGTTGTTGTCACTGGACAGGTTTATGGTATTCCTGACGTCGTCGTCGTCGTCAGAGATGTCAACGAGATCGGCTATCTCGTAGCGACCAGCAGACGGTTTGGTGACAGGTGAAGAACGCGAGAGGTCCGCGTGGTCGACCTCTGTGTTCGGAATCGGACGGCACGGACAACCGTATACCGATACGTAATCTGACGCGTCGCACTCGATATTCTCGGTCGTTCCGAGAAGTTCAGTCCAATCAGTCGAACTTAAGACGCGGTTTAAGATGGCTGTTTGATTTAATGCCCGTTTGAACTTGGCCAGTTGATACTTTCGGCCTGCACGACGTGTACGACGCATAAGGGATGGGTATGGAAGGAACTGTTTCGGAAGAGTTAATACTCGGAAAATCCTTTTGTCGGATTTTGTCTAAGTCCCAAACGTGAAAGAAAAATTGGCCAGGGGTTCCCCGTAGGCGCTGGCCAGAGGTAATTTACCTGACTCGAAAATGTCCACTCGTTAATCGGCACTACCCAGCAGAGCAGACGAACTGGCCTCCGAGCCGGGTCACCGTGCGACAACGAGGGCACTATTAAAACAGTCACTTCACTTTAGACACTGATATGTTTCCTTTCACAAACTGTCACTTTAACTTCGATAATCTTTTGACTAAGTGTCACCTCGTTGACGTATTGCCTCGGCGGAGCTGTGAGCTTCTCCCTTTGTGACCGAGGTTGAACACGTAAGCGAGAGCTCAATTATTTATTATTAATATTAAATGCGTTTATCTGATTTGGAAAGTTATTATTTCCAAACGTCTACTCGTCAACCACTACTTCTCAGCGGAGCGGACGAACTGACCTCCAAGCCGAGTTCTGTATGATTAACGAGGGCACGATTCGAATTTCGAAAAGAAACTGTCACTGGATTTAGTAGAATGATGTGGAAATTAACTTCACGTAGCACTGGTAAAATATAATATATATATTGAAATAAAGAACGTTGAGTACACTTGAGTATAAACTTGGTAGTATAATAATAAATGAATTAAACGTAATAATCGTATACGGAGTATGAGTTAGTAAGAGTTAGAATTGGAATTGATTTAGGAATTGAATTGGAATGGATTTGGAATAGAATAGTAGAACAAACGTCGATGAACGTCAAAGCGCGAATTAGAAGAGCGCAGATCGACACGTCTGCTCGCTTCGCTGGCTTGGGCCAGACTGACTGATGTCGTTGTGTGAGAATGGAGTGAGCGCAGACCGACACGTCCGCTCACTTCGCTGGCTAGCACCAGACTGATGCAAGAGGCAGCTCTGCGTAGCCTCCTTCGCTCGGAGTGGGGGTTGCTGACGTTGCAGTCCCTTTGTCCTCGCTCGTCGGAGTGGTGACGGGTGCAAGACTGCTGACGTTGCAGTCTCTTTGTCCTCGCTCTCGACAGAGTGGTGACGCGTGCAAGACTGCTGACGTTGCGATCTCTTTGTTCTCGAGGTGGCGTTTACTCGAGCGGAGTTGAGGATTTGAACAAGTTGTAAGTGTAGATGAGGGTTTGAACAAGTGAAAGTAAGTTCGGAGTGATGGTTGGGTTTAGAACAATTGGGAGAGTCGAGATTTAAGTAGTGATGGGTATTAGAACAAGTTTAGGGAAAGTTGTGGGTGAAGTAGTGATGGGTTTAAGATGTATTAGAATTAGAACAAGAGTTTGATAGCGATGGGTTTAAGAGGTATTATGTACTTAGTATTTAGTCTTAACCTAGAATCGAGGTACGGTCCTCGATTCGACCAACGTCGGAGGTCGTCCGACGTAACAAATGCAACGCGGCGTCCGTCGTCGCGATAACGAACACGGTCAAGCTCGTACTGTTTGTACGCGGTTACTGCTTCATCGAATATTTTCTGTAATTCGAGTGACGCGCAGAGCCTGACCTCGGCTCGAAGCGCTGGGATAAGACCACGCATGAAACAATCAATTGTGAATTTGTCAATCTCGTCTAGATTGGGGACCCCGCGGCCTGAATCTATGATCGCCGTTCTAAGGTCCTTTACTCGCGTAATATAATTCAACACGTGCTCGGACTGTCCCTGGTGTATCGAAGCTAATTCTCCGCGATACTGATCGATGAATTTATATGGGCCTAGTACATCTTTCAGGCGGTTGCACAATTCAGAGATTGTGTTAATATTTACGTCTTCAATCGCGGCGTATGCCTGTCCTCTAAGCTTATTGCATACTAATCTAGTGAGGGTACGCTCAGCTGTGGCTGGAACAGCTTCCAAGGCTCGCTTGCACGCGCGAACGAATTGTAGCACGGTTATGGAGGTGCCGTCAAAGGTAGGCACAAGTTCAACCGCTTGTTTAACGGTGAAATTCGAAGAATCGTGCATTATGGGTTCGCGGGGCGCAACGACTGGGCTAGCTGGAATTGATTGAGAATCTCTGGCCGATCGGATTTCTGCTATCTCGCGGCGTATATCCTCGTACGTTACTCTTTGCTCACGCGTTTCTGTTTCGTATTGCAATTTGAGTTGAGTCAACGCGGCGGTTTGATTAATGAGAGCTGCTTCTCTACGAGCTAAATCTTTCTGGAATTCAATTAATTCCTCTTCCGTAGGAGGAACCTTCTTTCTAGCCTCGCTACGCGTTTCCATGATTGCGTCGCTTGAAAATTTCTAAGTATGAAATTCGCGAAAAATAATCCGACTATATAACGTGGGCGAAGGGGCGTTTTCTAAACCGCCCGTCGCACTTTAACGTTCACTAAAACTCTCGATGAATTTGTACTGAGTACGAACATCGCGAAAAACAATTTGAGTATGTAACGTGGGCGAAAGGGCATTTCCTTCACTGCCCGTCGCACTTTTAACTGACACTATGCTTTCACGGACTCTAAGTCTACTGCGTTAAATTGTCAAACAATGATGGAACGCGCAGGGGTTCGCGTGCTAACACTGATTCTATTTTTATTCCTCGATGCCGTGCTTCTAACATCGGTGACCAACGACTGTCCTACCGACTGCGCCAAATTTGTCACAACAAATTTTGGCAGAGGTAGGACACATGACGTATCCTACAAAAGTGTTGACGGTGTCTCTAACATCGGTGACCAACGAGTGTCCTACCGACTGCGCCAAATTTGTCACGTCCTGGCGGGGCTATAAGAGCAAGAGAAGAGAATACCGCGGCCCGGCTACTCTACTCTTCCACTGACTGACATTTAATAAAAGTGTTGGTCTTTTTATCAACAGACTAGGACCCGATGCCGACACCTGCATGCAGTCTTACACAGATGAATGATGCACGCGACCCTGAAACATACGCGGTAATATGTTCCACTTACTTTTACGCTTCGCTTGCTTGTCGATTGACACGAGACATGAATTCGCAACGGATGAACAGCTACGGTTGCGCTGATGGCCTTGAATACGGTCCGCTCTGCTTGACAGGCGTTGATCCAAATGGCTGGAAACGACCTTCAAGGATTGACGACTGCGCCAAATTCTGTCACGTCAATATTTGTCAGGAACGACCTCCAATGGTGGACAGCTGGCGGCTACGGTATTGTAGACGGATGCGCTCGTTGAGGAAACGGGCGTGGACGCTGTACGATACCGTGAATCTAACTCACGAATATCGTCCGCGTGATTGACGATATTTTAACTCGAGAAAACGGACGTGGACGCTGTACGATCCCGTGAATTTATCTCGCGAATATCGTCCGCGTGGTTGACGATATTTTGATTCGAGAAAACGGACGTGGATGCTGCGGAGCTTGCTATGCGAGCAAGTCTATCACTATCACGCACGTACGCGAACACGTTGAAACATGAAATTGAATAAGGAATACTATTCGCGAACTTTCCAGTGAGGACTCTATCTCTAACTAACAACGTGTCACTTCAAACTACGAAGTTAGGAGCAAGGAAATAATAATTGGGATTTAGATTGACTCTGGTAAAACAAAGTATATTATAAACGTAAAAGAATACAAAGGTAAAGATGCTTATTATTAACGAAATCGAAATACGTACTAAGTACGAAATATGTAACGCAATAAAAATGTTTAATTGAATAAACGAAGTAATGTTTGAATTAAACGAATAAGAATACGATATTACTGAATGGTATTAGGGACTGTGTCTTGTTACGTCGTCCGACAACGACGTTGGCCTTGTACACACGCTATGTATACAAGGTCTGATCTGCATAAGATCCATACACCGTCCCCTAGACATAAGAACATAATATTAAGATCTCATATATTCGATTGTTCTAATCCTTACCTCCGTCTCTACCCATCACCATAACTTCACCTTGATCAACACCTTACCTCAGTTTCAACCCATCACCACGACACATAATGCAATAAAGTATTGCATCACTCTGGAAGCATCTAGAAGCTTCTAGAAACGTCGAGAAGTCCAAAGACTGCTGCATCAGCAGTCCCACGCTCGTAGAGGGCAATAGGACAGCCACGAGACTGCACCGTCAGCAGAAATGCACGTGCAGTCCCCGGGAGCGAAGACGCTGCTGCGTCAGCGGTTCTCCCACTCCGACGACTGAAGAACAAAGAGACTGCAGCGTCAGCTATCCCCACTCCAACCGAAGGAGGCAAGGCAGAGCGGACGCTTGCATCAGTCCGCCTCCAGACAGCGACTCGAACGGTCCGCTCCAAGCGAGCGACTCGCACGGACGTGCCAGTCCGGCTTCTTCCGACTTCAAGAGCAGACGTGTTCAGTCTAGCTCCGCGAAAGTGAAGTGTGTCGATCCTTCACTCCTAATTCCAATTCCAATTCCAACTCTAACTCAACTCAACTCAAGTCCTAATTCTCATACGTTATTCCTATAACATATTACAATATCCATTATTCATTAATCCAATTACTACTCCTATTATAATACTACTTACATATTGTATACCAGTGTACTTACCAGTTCTTATTTAATATATCGTTGTTATACCAGTGCTTCGATCTTGTTATTCTTGTGTTAGTTCAACACCATCTTCCAATTCAGTTCTTGCATCGAATATATTAAACTCGTGACATATCCGGACTTGGTCTAAAGTGCGCAGTGGAAACGCTGAGCCGCCAATAAGGAATTTGAAGCGAGTCATAGAGAAGTTCTCGTGCCACGTCTAGAATTGGTCTAAAGAGCGCAGTGGAAACGCTGAGCCGCCACTATAGACGTGAAGCGAGTTAACTACCTAAAAGGTTAATAACAAATGGAGTTTCATTTTCATTATATTATTAATATTCCATCATTACTATTCCTTACCCATGCGACGCCCACGTCGAGCGGGACGCAAGTATCAACTTGCTAAATTGAGACGCGCGTTGAGAGATAAAACGGTGCTCGATCAAATCATTGCCACTACCGAGTGGACAGAACTTCTGGGAACCACCGAGCACATTCCGTGTGACGCGTCCGATTACGTTTCTGTATACGGTTGCCCTTGCAACCCTCCTAAAGAGGTCAACCACGCGGACCTCTCGCGAGCTCCGACGCCAGTTCTACATCCGGTCGATTGTCCAGAGGTGATCGACATAGCCGACGACGACGACAGCCGAGACACGATCATCGTTCCCAGGGTCCGTTGCCGAATCATCCGTGACGTTCCTCTGCCAGCTCATCAACGTGTCATCTTGCGGCCAGCATCCAAGGCCATTAATGTCGTCCCGAACCGAGCAGCAGCAACTCTGCCAGATCTCCCTCACCTCGAGGACATCTGTATAGAAGATCCGATGTACGACACCTACCGCCAGTACCGCCAGTTCCTGTGTTACGTCGTCCGATGTACGACGTTGGCCTTGTACACACACTATGTATACAAGGTCTGATCTGCATAAGATCCACACACCGTCCCCTAGACATAAGAACATAATATTAAGATCTCATATACTCGATTGTTCTAATCCTTATCTCCGTCTCTACCCATCACCATAACTTCTCCTTGATCAACACCTTACCTCAGTTTCAACCCATCACCACGACACATAATGCAATAAAGTATTGCATCACTCTGGAAGCATCTAGAAGCTTCTAGAAACGTCGAGAAGTCCAAAGACTGCTGCATCAGCAGTCCCACGCTCGTAGAGGGCAATAGGACATCCACGAGACTGCACCGTCAGCAGAAATGCACGTGCAGTCCCCGGGAGCGAAGACGCTGTTGCGTCAGCGGTTCTCCCACTCCGACGACCGAAGAACAAAGAGACTGCAGCGTCAGCTATCCCCACTCCGAACGAAGGAGGCAAGGCAGAGCGGACGCTTGCATCAGTCCGCCTTCAGCCAGCGACTCGCACAGACGTGCCTACCTGGCCTCAGCCGCCAGTCCGGCTTCAAGAGCAGACGTGTTCAGTCTAGCTCCGCGAAAGTGAAGTGTGTCGATCCTTCACTCCTAATTCCAATTCCAATTCCAACTCTAACTCAACTCAACTCAACTCCTAATTCTCATACATTATTCCTATAACATATTACAATATCCATTATTCATTAATCCAATTACTACTCCTATTATAATACTACTTACATATTGTATACCAGTGTACTTACCAGTTCTTATTTAATATATCGTTGTTATACCAGTGCTTCGATCTTGTTATTCTTGTGTTAGTTCAACACCATCTTCCAATTCAGTTCTTGCATCGAATATATTAAACTCGTGACATATCCGGACTTGGTCTAAAGTGCGCAGTGGAAACGCTGAGCCGCCAATAAGGAATTTGAAGCGAGTCATAGAGAAGTTCTCGTGCCACGTCTAGAATTGGTCTAAAGAGCGCAGTGGAAACGCTGAGCCGCCACTATAGACGTGAAGCGAGTTAACTACCAAAAAGGTTAATAACAAGTGGAAGTTCATTTTCATTATATTATTAATATTCCATCATTACTATTCCTTACCTATGCGACGCCCACGTCGAGCGGGACGCAAGTATCAACTTGCTAAATTGAGACGCGCGTTAAGAAATAAAGCGGTGCTCGATCAAATCATTGCCACTACCGAGTGGACAGAACTTCTGGGAACCACCGAGCACATTCCGTGTGACGCGTCCGATTACGTTTCTGTATACGGTTGCCCTTGCAACCCTCCTAAAGAGGTCAACCACGCGGACCTCTCGCGAGCTCCGACGCCAGTTCTACATCCGGTCGATTGTCCAGAGGTGATCGACATAGTCGACGACGACGACAGCCGAGACACGATCATCGTTCCCAGGGTCCGTTGCCGAATCATCCGTGACGTTCCTCTGCCAGCTCATCAACGTGTCATCTTGCGGCCAGCATCCGAGGCCACTAATGCCGTCTCGAACCGAGCAGCAGCAACTCTGCCAGATCTTTCCCACCTCGAGGACATCTGTATAGAAGATCCGATGTACGACACCTACTGCCAGTACCGCCAGTTCCTGCTGCAACAATATTATTAGGCGTTAATACAGCATTGCGGTGAGTCGTATAATGTCTTGTATAATTGCTGAATCCTGTAAACTCACCGTTTTCGTTGCATCATCTCGCGCGTGATTCTTGTCGGACACTTCTTGTAACCGCGTCGGACGTTCTCTTCTTGACTGCATCCATAGCAATATCGGTTGTCCTAGTGCATATGACAGCCCGCGGCTGTCTCGGCACGAAAGACCACTCCACAATTAATCTTCATATCTCCACCGTCCGTCTGTCACTGTTCTTGAGTGCCATCCTTTTCTCTCTCTTGGTACCTGTAACAAAAACACAGTGACGGACGTGACAAATTTGGCGCAGTCGGCAGGACATCGAAGTGGTCGCCGATATTTGCATTAATAAGCTCCGACGCGTGTCAGTGCGAAATTCACATTTTAAATCTCATTTATATCCTCCAAAATGTCTCGCCCAATCACGCGATCTCAAAGGGATCTCCAAGCAGATCCTAACGCAGACCTTCCCCCAATGACCGAGGAAGAGCTACTCCTTTATGCGCAAGACCTCGCCCGTAGAGAGCAATATCTCAAAGAGGAAACTGATTTTATTGCCAAATTGCGTCTCAAATATGAAGAAGACGCACAAAACCAAAAGAATATGCTCGACGAAATACGAAAAGAGCTTCATAACATCCAAATCACGAGTCAAACCCTACGTCAACAATCGCCTACACCAGGCCCTAGTAACGTCTCTAATATGCGGGAACCTTCACCGCCAGAGCCACGCGAAATCCCACAGTATGAACCTACAGGTAATTTCGCTCTAAAACAAGCCGCCGAGCTTGTCCCTAGATTCGACGGAACTTCGTCTTCCGTCCTACAATTCATACGTGCATGCAAACGCGCGCGTGACACCGTACCGGCCAATGCAGAGCGTGCCCTCACAAAATTGCTCTGCAATAAACTCCACGATCGTGCTTATGCCGCTATAGAAGGCGAGCACATATTCACAATTTCTGCACTATGCGAGAAATTACGAACAGTACTGGGCCCATACAAATTCGTTGACCAGTACCGTGGCGATCTCGCGAGTGTACTCCAAGCTCCAAACGAGCACATCTTAGACTTCATCAATCGCGTTAAAGACCTTCGAACCGCGATTCAAGATGCCACAGATATTGGCCTAGATTACGAAGAACTAGATCGCTTCGTAGTAGATTGTTTTCTACGAGGTCTCCTTCCCCAGCTGCGTGCCGAAGTGCTTCATTGCCTTTCGCGAAATCCTGCCACTGTTTTCGAAGCAGCCATCTCTGCTTACAGGCAGTATGAGTCAGACCAGACTCGTCGACGAGAACTGATCCGCGAAGAAAAACGAGTCAGCTTCTCTGATAACCGGCCGTATCGCCAGCGTTCCACGTACGAGTCCGCTCGTGACATTCCAGAGCGAACTCAAGAACGCCGCGATAACAGACCGGACTCGTCTCAGCAGTCCTCGAGAAACTTAAACCGGGACTCTTATCGCTCCCCGACGCCGCAACGGCGATGGGAAAATAATCATCGCGACCAAAACACGTACCGCGATGGTCGCACAGATCGCCCTTCAAGCTCTAACAAATTTTGCAACTACTGCAAAGTCCCCGGGCACGATATTCACGAGTGCCGTAAGCGCACTTTCAATAATAATAGGAGGTCGGGAAACGAGTCCGGCCTCCCGACCGAAGCCAACCCCAGGCGGGAGGCCGCATCTTCAACCCAAACTACAGCCCGCACCCAAACGGCTATCCGGACGAACGACCAGTCCGACGATTCGTCTCAGCAGTAAATCTTGCTGCAGACTCACCAATTCCGCGCGTAAAAATCTCCGCCCCTCAATTACAAAAGAAGTGTGAATTTTTGTTGGACACGGGTTCGGAGATCAATTTAATTCGTGCGTCAAGTCTAGAACCAAATCTACCTATAGATTATACGGACACTATAGAAGTCCAAGGAATAACCGAGGGATCCATTCCAACTCTCGGTCAAATTAAAATACACTTACAGGGTCAAAACCCTATTGAATTTCATGTCTTGGAAGAAAACTTCCCAATTAACATCGACGGAATCCTCGGTTCTCCCTTCTTCAGAACAGGAGCCGAGATCTCCTTTGCGAATGAATACATTACGATAGGAAACATTCGGGTTCCCTTCTCGAACCCTTGCGCGCCCACGGCTGAGCCTCGCGATGAATTGGCAGCAGAGGTTATTTCAATGCCTTCGTCTATGACCAACGATCTCGTTAAAACTCCAGCCGCCGAGCGTGAGGAACATTCGGCAAGGAACGTTCGAGTGTCTTCCTCAAATCCTCGTGCACCCGCGGTCAGACCTTGCAGAGCTCCGGTGACGGAGGTTATTTCAATGCCTCCTCGGGATTCGATCGAGTACTCCCTAGAGAAAAACGCCGTGAAAAGCCGGCCGGAATCGAAGGAGACTCGAGAGATATCGGAGTACACTGCGAGAAGTCGGATCGTGGAGCGTGAGGATCGAGTCCGAACAAAGACTCCTCCGAAATCCGAAGAATTCGTCCTCGAACCTCGTACCGTTGCGTGCATAGCGGTCGACGTCGAAGGACCTAAACAGGGATATATCCGCCGTGTTAATGTAGCGCCGGATGTATTCCTGGGTGACTGCGTTGTCACCAATCGTAAAGGCAAAGCGAGCCTCCGGTGTTTTAACACCTCGTCGGAAAGAGTTTCATTTCGATTGCCCCCATTGGAGATGGAAGAAATCGAGTCGTACTCTTCCGACCTTTTCAATTCCGGTAACCATCCCGACGCATTCGGTAACCATTCCGACCATTCTAATTCCGGGAACTATCCCGACGCATTCGGTAACCATCCCGACCTTTCTAATTCCGGGTATCATCCCGACGCATTCGGTAACCATCCCGACCTTTCTAACTCCGGTAACCAGCCCGATTCTCATACTAACTCCGGTAACCAGCCCGATTCTCATACTAACTCCGGTAACCAGCCCGATTCTTATACTAACTCCGGTGTTACGTCGTCCGATGTACGACGTTGGCCTTGTACATACATTATGTATTCAAGGTCTGATCTGCATAAGATCCATACACCGTCCCCTAGACATAAGAGCATAGTATTAAGATCTCATTATTCTATTGTTCTAATCCTTATCTCCGTCTCTATCCATCACCATAACTTCACCTTGATCAACACCTTACCTCAGTTTCAACCCATCACCACGACACATAATGCAATAAAGTATTGCATCACTCTGGAAGCATCTAGAAGCTTCTAGAAATGTCGAGAAGTCCAAAGACTGCTGCATCAGCAGTCCCACGCTCGTAGAGGGCAATAGGACAGCCACGAGACTGCAGCGTCAGCAGAAATGCACGTGCAGTCCCCGGGAGCGAAGACGCTGCTGCGTCAGCGATTCTCCCACTCCGACGACTGAAGAACAAAGAGACTGCAGCGTCAGCTATCCCCACTCCGAACGAAGGAGGCAAGGCAGAGCAGGCGCTTGCATCAGTCCGCCTTCAGCCAGCGACTCGCACAGACGTGCCTACCTGGCCTCAGAGTCAGTCCGGCTTCTTCCGGCTTCAAGAGCAGACGTGTTCAGTCTAGCTCCGCGAAAGTGAAGTGTGTCGATCCTTCACTCCTAATTCCAATTCCAATTCCAACTCTAACTCAACTCAACTCAAGTCCTAATTCTCATACATTATTCCTATAACATATTACAATATCCATTATTCATTAATCCAATTACTACTCCTATTATAATACTACTTACATATTGTATACCAGTGTACTTGCCAGTTCTTATTTAATATATCGTTGTTATACCAGTGCTTCGATCTTGTTATTCTTGTGTTAGTTCAACACCATCTTCCAATTCAGTTCTTGCATCGAATATATTAAACTCGTGACATATCCGGACTTGGTCTAAAGTGCGCAGTGGAAACGCTGAGCCGCCAATAAGGAATTTGAAGCGAGTCATAGAGAAGTTCTCGTGCCACGTCTAGAATTGGTCTAAAGAGCGCAGTGGAAACGCTGAGCCGCCACTATAGACGTGAAGCGAGTTAACTACCAAAAAGGTTAATAACAAGTGGAAGTTCATTTTCATTATATTATTAATATTCCATCATTACTATTCCTTACCCATGCGACGCCCACGTCGAGCGGGACGCAAGTATCAACTTGCTAAATTGAGACGCGCGTTGAGAAATAAAGCGGTGCTCGATCAAATCATTGCCACAACCGAGTGGACCGAACTTCTGGGAACCATCGAGCACATTCCGTGTGACGCGTCCGATTACGTTTCTGTATACGGTTGCCCTTGCAACCCTCCTAAAGAGGTCAACCACGCGGACCTCTCGCGAGCTCCGACGCCAGTTCTGCATCCGGTCGATCGTCCCGAGGTAATCGACATAGCCGACGACGACGACAGCCGAGACACGATCATCGTTCCCAGGGTCCGTTGCCGAATCATCCGTGACGTTCCTCTGCCATCTCATCAACGTGTCGTCTTGCGGCCAGCATCCAAGGCCACTAACGTCGTCCCAAACCGAGCAGCAGCAACTCTGCCAGATCTTCCCCACCTCGAGGACATCTGTATAGAAGACCCGATGTACGACACCTACTGCCAGTACCGCCAGTTCCTGCTGCAACAATATTATTAGGCGTTAATACAACATTGCGGTGAGTCGTATAATATCTTGTATAATTGCTGAATCCTGTAAACTCACCGTTTTCGTTGCATCATCTCGCGCGTGATTCTTGTCGGGACACTCCTTGTAACCGCGTCGGACGTTCTTTTCTTGACTGCATCATAGCAATATCGGTTGTCCTAGTGCATATGACAGCCCGCGGCTGTCTCGGCACGAAAGACCACTCCTCATTTTAATCATAATATCTCAACCGTCCGTCTGTCACTGTTCTCTTTTCTCTCTCCTGGTACCTGTAACAAAAACACAGTGACGGACGTGACAAATTTGGCGCAGTCGGTAGGACATCGAAGTGGTCGCCGATATTTGCATTAATAAGCCCGACGCGTGTCAGTACGAAATTCACATTTTAAATCTCATTTATATCTTTCAAAATGTCTCGCCCAATCACGCGATCTCAAAGGGATCTCCGAGCAGATCCTAACGCAGACCTTCCCCCAATGACCGAGGAAGAGTTACTCCTTTATGCGCAAGACCTCGCCCGTAGAGAGCAATATCTCAAAGAAGAAACTGATTTTATTGCCAAATTGCGTCTCAAATATGAAGAAGACGCACAAAACCAAAAGAATATGCTCGACGAAATACGAAAAGAGCTTCGCAACATCCAAATCACGAGTCAAACCCTACGTCAACAAACGCCTACACCAGGCCCTAGTAACGTCTCTAATATGCGGGAACCTTCACCGCCAGAGCCACGCGAAATCCCACAGTATGAACCTACTGGCAATTTTGCTCTAAAGCAAGCCGCCGAGCTTGTCCCTAGATTCGACGGAACTTCGTCTTCCGTCCTACAATTCATACGTGCATGCAAACGCGCGCGTGACACCGTACCGGCCACTGCAGAGCGTGCCCTCACGAAATTGCTCTGCAATAAACTCCACGATCGTGCTTATGCCGCTATAGAAGGCGAGCACATATCCACAATTTCTGCACTATGCGAAAAGTTACGTACAGTGCTGGGCCCATACAAATTCGTGGACCAGTACCGTGGCGATCTCGCGAGTGTACTCCAAGCTCCAAACGAGCACATCTTAGACTTCATCAATCGCGTTAAAGACCTTCGAACCGCGATTCAAGATGCCACAGATATTGGCCTTGATTACGAAGAGCTGGATCGCTTCGTAGTAGATTGTTTTCTACGAGGTCTCCTTCCCCAGCTGCGTGCCGAAGTGCTTCATTGCCCTTCGCGAAATCCTGCCACTGTTTTCGAAGCAGCCATCTCTGCTTACAGGCAGTATGAGTCAGACCAGACTCGTCGACGAGAACTGATCCGCGAAGAAAAACGAGTCAGCTTCTCTGATAACCGGCCGTATCGCCCGCGTTCCACGTACGAGTCCGCTCGTGACATTCCAGAGCGAACTCAAGAACGCCGCGATAACAGACCGGACTCGTCTCAGCAGTCCTCGAGAAACTTAAACCGGGACTCTTATCGCTCCCCGACGCCGCAACGGCGATGGGAAAATAATCCTCGCGACCAAAACACGTACCGCGATGGTCGCACAGATCGCCCCTCAAGCCCTAACAAATTTTGCAACTACTGCAAAGTCCCCGGGCACGATATTCACGAGTGCCGTAAGCGCGCTTTTAACAATAATAGGAGGTCGGGAAACGAGTCCGGCCTCCCGACCGAAGCCAACCCCAGGCGGGAGGCCGCATCTTCAACCCAAACTACAGCCCGCACCCAAACGGCTATCCGGACGAACGACCAGTCCGACGATTCGTCTCAGCAGTAAATCTTGCTGCAGACTCACCAATCCCGCGCGTAAAAATCTCCGCCCCTCAATTACAAAAGAAGTGTGAATTTTTGTTAGACACGGGTTCGGAGATCAATTTAATTCGTGCGTCAAGTCTAGAACCAAATCTACCTATAGATTATACGAACGTTATAGAAGTCCAAGGAATAACCGAGGGATCCATTCCAACTCTCGGTCAAATTAAAATACACTTACAGGGTCAAAACCCTATTGAATTTCATGTCTTGGAAGAAAACTTTCCAATTAACATCGACGGAATCCTCGGTTCTCCCTTCTTCAGAACAGGAGCCGAGATCTCCTTTGCGAATGAATACATTATGATAGGAAACATTCGGGTTCCCTTCTCGAACCCTTGCGCGCCCACGGCTGAGCCTCGCGATAAATTGGCAGCAGAGGTTATTTCAATGCCTTCGTCTATGACCAACGATCTCGTTAAAACTCCAGCCGCCAAGCGTGAGGAACATTCGGCAAGGAACGTTCGAGTGTCTTCCTCAAATCCTCGTGCACCCGCGGTCAGACCTTGCAGAGCCCCGGTGACGGAGGTTATTTCAATGCCTCCTCGGGATTCGATCGAGTACTCCCTAGAGAAAAACGCCGTGAAAAGCCGGCCGGAATCGAAGGAGACTCGAGAGATATCGGAGTACACTGCGAGAAGTCGGATCGTGGAGCGTGAGGATCGAGTCCGAACAAAGACTCCTCCGAAATCCGAAGAATTCGTCCTCGAACCTCGTACCGTTGCGTGCATAGCGGTCGACGTCGAAGGACCCAAACAGGGATATATCCGCCGTGTTAATGTAGCGCCGGATGTATTCCTGGGTGACTGCGTTGTCACCAATCGTAAAGGCAAAGCGAGCCTCCGGTGTTTTAACACCTCGTCGGAAAGAGTTTCATTTCGATTGCCCCCATTGGAGATGGAAGAAATCGAGTCGTACTCTTCCGACCTTTCTAATTCCGGGTATCATCCCGACGTATTCGGTAACCATCCCGACCTTTCTAATTCCGGGAACCATCCCGACGCATTCGGTAACCATCCCGACCTTTCTAATTCCGGGTACTATCCCGACGCATTCGGTAACCATCCCGACCTTTCTAATTCCGGGTACTATCCCGACGCATTCGGTAACCATCCCGACATTACTAACTCCGGTAACCAGCCCGATTCTTATACTAACTCCGGTAACCAGCCCGATCATTATACTAACTCCGGTAACCAGCCCGATTCTCATACTAACTCCGGTAACCAGCCCGATTCTTATACTAATTCCGGTAACCAGCCCGATCCTTATTCTAACTCCGGTAACCAGCCCGATCAATTCCAAGACCAACTCCATTCCTACGACAATCAAAGATCTTCAAGACCCATATGTAAGCAAGTCTGTTCTATATTGCACAATAAATCCAATGACAGTTCTAAACCAGAGAAGGATATCAAAGCCTCCAAAGTAAAAGAACTTCATTGTCACGTCCGTCACTGTGTTTTTGTTACAGGTACCAGGAGAGAGAAAAGAGAACAGTGACAGACGGACGGTTGAGATATTATGATTAAATGAGGAGTGGTCTTTCGTGCCGAGACAGCCGCGGGCTGTCATATGCACTAGGACAACCGATATTGCTATGGATGCAGTCAAGAAGAGAACGTCCGACGCGGTTACAAGAAGTGTCCCGACAAGAATCACGCGCGAGATGATGCAACGAAAACGGTGAGTTTACAGGATTCAGCAATTATACAAGACATTATACGACTCACCGCAATGCTGTATTAACGCCTAATAATATTGTTGCAGCAGGAACTGGCGGTACTGGCAGTAGGTGTCGTACATCGGGTCTTCTATACAGATGTCCTCGAGGTGGGGAAGATCTGGCAGAGTTGCTGCTGCTCTCCTCGGGACGACATTAGTGGCCTTGGATGCTGGCCGCAAGATGACACGTTGATGAGCTGGCAGAGGAACGTCACGGATGATTCGGCAACGGACCCTGGGAACGATGATCGTGTCTCGGCTGTCGTCGTCGTCGGCTATGTCGATCACCTCTGGACAATCGACCGGATGTAGAACTGGCGTCGGAGCTCGCGAGAGATCCGCGTGGTTGACCTCTTTAGGAGGGTTGCAAGGGCAACCGTATACAGAAACGTAATCGGACGCGTCACACGGAATGTGCTCGGTGGTTCTCAGAAGTTCTGTCCACTCGGTAGTGGCAATGATTTGATCGAGCACCGCTTTATTTCTTAACGCGCGTCTCAATTTAGCAAGTTGATACTTGCGTCCCGCTCGACGTGGGCGTCGCATAGGTAAGGAATAGTATTGACGGAATATTAATAAGATAATGAAAATGAACTTCCATTTGTTGTTAACCTTTTAGGTAGTTAACTCGCTTCACTTCTATAGTGGCGGCTCAGCGTTTCCACTGCGCTCTTTAGACCAATTCTAGACGTGGCACGAGAACTTCTCTATGACTCGCTTCAAATTCCTTATTGGCGGCTCAGCGTTTCCACTGCGCACTTTAGACCAAGTCCGGATATGTCACGAGTATAATACATTCAATGTAAGAACTGAATTGGAAGATGGTGTTGAACTAACACAAGAATAACAAGATCGAAGCACTGGTATAACAACGATATATTAAATAAGAACTGGTAAGTACACTGGTATACAATATGTAAGTAGTATTATAATAGGAGTAGTAATTGGATTAATGAATAATGGATATAGTAATATGTTGTAGGAATAATGTATGAGAATTAGGAGTTGAGTTGAGTTGAGTTAGAGTTAGAATTGGAATTGGAATTGGAATTAGGAGTGAAGGATCGACACACTTCACTTTCGCGGAGCTAGACTGAACACGTCTGCTCTTGAAGCCGGACTGGCATGTCCGTGCGAGTCGCTCGCTTGGAGCGGACCGTTCGAGTCGCTGGCTGAAGGCGGACTGATGCAAGCGCCTGCTCTGCCTTGCCTCCTTCGTTCGGAGTGGGGATAGCTGACGCTGCAGTCTCTTTGTTCTTCAGTCGTCGGAGTGGGAGAACCGCTGACGCAGCAGCGTCTTTGCTCCCGGGGACTGCACGTGCATTTCTGCTGACGCTGCAGTCTCGTGGCTGTCCTATTGCCCTCTACGAGCGTGGGACTGCTGATGCAGCAGTCTTTGGACTTCTCGACGTTTCTAGAAGCTTCTAGATGCTTCCAGAGTGATGCAATACTTTATTGCATTATGTGTCGTGGTGATGGGTTGAAACTGAGGTAAGGTGTTGATCAAGGTGAAGTTATGGTGATGGGTAAAGACGGAGATAAGGATTAGAACAATAGAATAATGAAATCTTAATACTATGCTCTTATGTCTAGGGGACGGTGTATGGATCTTATGCAGATCAGACCTTGTATACATAGTGTAGTGTACAAGGCCAACGTCGTACATCGGAAACGTAACTCGGATAACGGATCTTATTCCTATGACTTTCTAATTTCGC